>NW_020837959.1:9097305-9470516 GCF_003676395.1 Aethalodelphis obliquidens
AGGGCTATGTACCAGATAAAGGAACAAGATAAAACCCCAGGAAAAAAACTAAATGAAGTGGAGATAGGCAACCATCCAGAAAAAGAATTCAGAATAATGATAGTGAAGATGATCCAGGACCTCAGAAAAAGAATGGAGGCAAAGATCAAGAAGATGCAAGAAATGTTTAACAAAGACTTAGAAGAATTAAAGAACAAACAAACAGAGATGAACACTACAATAGCTGAAATGAAAAATACACTAAAAGCAATCAATAGCAGAATAACTGAGGCAGAAGAACGGATAAGTGACCTGGAAGACAGAATGGTGGAATTCACTGCCACAGAACAGAATAAAGAAAAATGAATGAAAAGAAGACAGCCTAAGAGACCTCTGGGACAACATTAAATGCACCAACATTCGTATTATAGGGGTCCCAGAAGGAGAAGAGAGAGAGAAAGGACCTGAGAAAATATTTGAAGAGATTATAGTAGAAAACTTCCCTAACATGGGAAAGGAAACAACCACCCAAGTCCAGGAAGTGCAGAGAGTCCCAGGCAGGATGAACCCAAGGAGAAAAACGCCGAGACACATAGTAATCAAACTGACAAAAATTAAAGACAAACAAAGTTATTGAAAGCAACAATGAAAAAATGACAAATAACATACAAGGGAACTCCCATAAGGTTAACAGCTGATTTCGCAGCAGAAACTGTACAAGCCAGAAGGGAGTGGCATGATATGCTTAAAGTGATGAAAGGGAAGAACTTACAACCAAGATTACTCTACCCAGCAAGGATCTCATTCAGATTTGATGGATAAATCACAAGCTTTACAGACAAGCAAAAGCTAAGAGAATTCAGCATCACCAAGCCAGCTCTACAACAAATGCTAAAGGAAATTCTGTAAGTGGGAAACACAAGGGAAGAAAAGGACCTACAAAAACAATCCCAAAACAATTAAGAAAATGGTAATAGGAACATACTTATTGATAATCACCTTAAATGTGAATGGATTAAATGCTACAACCAAAAGACAAAGGATCCCTGAATGGACACAAAAACAAGACCCATCTATATGCTGTCTACAAGAAACCCACTTCAGACTTAGGGACACATACAGACTGAAAGTGAGGGGATGGAAAAAGATATTCCATGCAAATGGAAATCAAAAGAAAGCTGGAGTAGCAATACTCAAATCAGATAAAATAGACTTTAAAATAAAGCATGTTACAAGAGACAAGGAAGGACACTACCTAATGATCAAGGGATCAATCCAAGAAGAAGATATAACAATTATAAATTCACCCAACATAGGGACACCTCAATACATAAGGCAAATGCTAATGGCTATAAAAGAGGAAATCAACAGTAATACAGTAATAGTGAGGGACTTTAACACCTCACATACACCAATGGACAGATCATCCAGACAGAAAATTAATAAGGAAACACAAGCTTTAAATGACATAATAGACCAGATACATTTAATTGATATTTATAGGACATGCCATCCGAAAACAACAGATTACACTTTCTTCTCAAGTGTGCATGGAACATTCTCCAGGATAAATCACATCTTGGATCACAGATCAAGCCTCAGTAAATTTAAGAAAATTGAAATCACATCAAGCTTCTTTTCTGACCACAGTGCTATGAGATTAGAAATAAATTACAGGGAAAAAATGTAAAAAACACAAACACATGGAGGCTAAACAATACATTACTAAATAACCAAGAGATCACTGAAGAAATCAAAGAGGAAATCAAAAACTACCTAGAGACAAATGACAATGAAAACATGATGATCCAAAACCTATGGGATGCAGCAAAAGCAGTTCTAAGAGGGAAGTTTATAGCTATACAAGCCGACCTCAAGAAACAAGAAAAATATCAAATAAACAATCTAACCTTACATCTAAAAGAACTAGAGAAAGAAGAACAAACAAAACCCAAAGTTAGTAGAAGGAAATAAACCATACAGATCAGAGCAGAAATAAATGAAATAGAAACAAAGAAAACATTAGCAAAGATCAATAAATCTAAAAGCTCGTTCTTTGAGAAGATAAACAAAACTGATAAACCTTTAGCCAGACTCATCAAGAAAAACAGGGAGAGGACTCAAATCAACAAAATTAGAAATGAAAAAGGAGAGGTTACAATGGACACCACAAAAATACAAAGCATCCTAAGAGAATACTACAAGCAACTCTATGCCAATAAAATGGACAGCCTGAAAGAAATGGACAAATTCTTAGTTAGGTATAACCTTCCAGACTGAACCAGGAAGAAACAGAGAATATGAACAGACCAATCACAAGTAATGAAATTGAAACTGTGATTAAAAATCTTCCAGCAAACAAAAATCCAGGACCAGATGGCTTCACAGGTGAATTCTATCAAATATTTAGAGAAGAGCTAACACTCATCCTTCTCAAACTCTTCCAAAAAACTGCAGAGGAGAAACTCTCCCAAACTCATTCTACGAGGCCACCATCACCCTGATACTAAAACCAGACAGAGATACTACAAAAAAAGAAAATTACAGACCAATATTACTGATGAATATAGATGCAAAAATCCTCAACAAAATACTAGCAAACAGAATCTAACAACAAATTACAAGGATCATACACCATGATCAAGTGGGACTTATCCCAGGGATGCAAGGTTCTTCAATATACACAAATCTATCAGTGTGATATGCCATATTAACAAATTGAAGAATAAAAACCATATGATCATCTCAATAGATGCAGAAAAAGCTTTTGACAAAATTCAATACCCATTTATGATAAAAAACTCTCCAGAAAGTTGGCATAGAGGGAACCTACCTCAACATAACAAAGGCCATATATGACAAGCCCTCAGCAAACATCGCTCTCAATGGTGAATAACTGAAAGCATTTCCTCTAAGATCAGGAACAAAACAAGGATGTCCACTCTCGCCACTATTATTCAACACAGTTTTGGAAGTCCTAGGCATGGCAATCAGAGAAGAAAAAGAAAAGAATACAAATTGGAAAAGAAATAGAAGTGTCACTGTTTGCAGATGACATGATACTATACATAGAGAATCCTAAAGATTCCACCAGAAAATTACTAGAGCTAATAAAGGAATTTGGTTGGTAAAGTTGCAGGGTGCAAAAGTAATGCACAGAAATCTCTTGCATTCCTATACACTAATGATGAAAAATCTGAAAGTGAAATTAAGAAAACACTCCCATTTACCATTGCAACAAAAAGAATAAAATACCTAGGAATAAACCTACCTATGGAGACAAAAGACCTCTATGCAGAAAATTATAAGACACTGATGAAAGAAATTAAAGATGATACAAACTGTTGGAGAGATATACCATGTTCTTGGATTAGAAGAATCAACATTGTGAAAATGACTATACTACCCAAAGCAATCTACAGATTCAATGCAATCCCTGTCAAACTACCAATGGCATTTTTCACAGAAGTAGAACAAAAAATTTCACAATTTGTATGGAAACACGAAAGACCCCAAATAGCCAAAGCAATCTTGAGAAAGAAAAATGGAGCTGGAGGAATCAGGCTCCCTGACTTCAGGCTATACTACAAAGGTACAGTAATCAAGACAATATGGTAGTGGCACAAAAAGAGAAATATAGATCAATGGAACAGGATAGAAAGCCTAGAGATAAACCCATGCACCTATGGTCAACTTATCTATGACAAAGGAGGGAAGGATATACAATGGAGAAAAGACAGCCTCTTCAATAAATGTGCTGGGAAAACTGGATAGCTACATGTAAAAGAATGAAATTAGAACACTCCCTAACACCATACGTAAAAATAAACTCCAAAATGATTAAAGACTTAAATGTAAGACCAGACACTGTAAAACTCTTAGAGGAAAACACAGGAAGAGCACTCTTTGACATAAATCACAGCAAGATCCTTTCTGACCCACTTCCTAAGAGTAATGGAAATAAAAACAAAAATAAACGAATGGACCCATTGAAACTTAAAAGCTTTTGCACAGCAAAGGAAATCATAAACAAGACAAAAGCCAACCCTCAGAATAGGAGAAACTATTTCCAAACGAATCAACGGACAAAGGATTAATCTCCAAAATATATAAACAGCTCATGCAGATCAATATTAAAAAAATGAACAATCCAATCAAAAAATGGGCAGAAGACCTAAATAGACATTTCTCCAAAGAAGACATACAGATGGACAAGAGGCACATGAAAAGCTGCTCAACATCACTAATTATAAGAGAAATGCAAATCCGAACTACAATTAGGTATCACCTCACACCAGTTAGAATTGGCATCATCAGAAAATCTACAAACAAGAAATGCTGGCGAGGGTGTGGAGAAAAGGGAGCCCTCTTGCACTGTTGGTGAGAATGTAAATTAATACAGCCACTGTGGAGAACAGTATGGAGGTTCCTTGAAGAACTAAAAACAGAATTACCATATGACCCAGCAATCCCACTACTGGGCATATACCCAGAGAAAACCATATTCAAAACAACACATGCACCGCAATGTTCATTGCAGCACTATTCACAATAGCCAGGTCGTGGAAGCAACCTAAATGCCCATCGACAGACAAATGGATAAAGAAGATGTTGTACATATATACAATGGAATATTAGTCATAAAAAGGGGTGAAACTGGGTCATTTGTAGAGTCATGGATGGACCTAGAGACTGTCATACAGAGTGAAGTAAGTCAGAAAGAGAAAAACAAATATCGTATATTAACACATATATGTGGAACCTAGAAAAATGGTACAGATGAAACAGTTTGCAGGGCAGAAATTGAGACACAGAAGTAGAGAACAAACGTACGGACACCAAGGGGGGAAAGTGGCGGGGGTGGTGTTGTTGGTGGGATGAATTGGGAGATTGGGATTGACATATATACACTAATATGTATAAAATAGATAACCAATAAGAGCCTGCTGTGTAAATAAATAAATAAATAAAAGTAAAAAAAAAAAAAAAAAAGAACCTGTGAGTGTTTCAAGATGCTACAGTTTGCTTTCAGAATCTGTCATTCCAAAGGAGGTCTGCAGCAGTTTTTGCCGTAGTGGTTTTCTTATTTAAAAATAATCCAGTAATAAGAAATAGAAAGAAGGTTGTTATTAAATATTGAGACACTGGCTAAGTGAGCATGGAATATTCTGGCAATTTAACATATTTAGTAATATGTGCTTACTGCAACTATATTGCTAAGATTTTTTCTTCTTTTTTTTGTTTCATTTTTGTGGTACGCGGGCCTCTCACTGCTGTGGCCTCTCCCGTTGCAGAGCACAGGCTCCGGACGCGCAGGCCCAGCGGCCATGGCTCACGGGCCAGCCGCTCCGCGGCATGTGGGATCCTCCCAGACCGGGGCATGAACCCGCGTCCCCTGCATCGGCAGGCGGACTCTCAACCACTGCGCCACCAGGGAAGCCCTACTGCTAAGATTTTGAATAGCATTGGAATGGGGTGCTTTTCGCAGTGAGCTTCAAAGATAGGCTTCTTTCTGGAGCTTATAGACCCTGAATATTTGAAAAGTTCAGTGCTGCACCAGGAATCCCAAGATACCTAGGTCTGCTCAAGGTCTGTCTGCTCCTTGAAGCTTAGGGTCAAATATTAAACAGGATCTTCACTGCTTGCCTTCCTGTAATGACCTTCTCAGACATTTCCCCAGGAAGAGGCTTTACCCACTACTGTTTTCTTAATATATTTTACCTAGAGGGAATTTTTTGGCCAAAATAACTTTCGGAAAATAAGTTTAAAATTTTTTGATCTTTCCCTTTCAAAACCCACATTTATCTTTATCTCAAGTATACTCTGCTCCTCTAATTCTTAAGTAAGATACAAAAATGCATTTTGCTTTTAATTCCATTTAAAACATATATAGATTTTAAAAAACAGACAGAATGTGAATTCAGTTCAATAAATATTTGTTGAGCAGCTGTTCTCTGTAAAGCCTAGTGACAGTCTATTTTGAATAATAATGATGCAAATTATCAAAAGATTTATAATTTATTTTCAGGCAGATAGACATGTAAACCCAATAATTTAACTCATGATTCATTGGCATAAAATCATATTACAGGTTCTCTTCTTCTCCCTTCAATAGACAGCAAGCTCTTTGAGAGCAAGAACTGTACTTTTAGGCCAGATTGTATCCCTAGTACCTCCGGGCAAAGGATCGGGTAGGCAAAGGTGGAGAGGCTATTGTAGGCTGTAGAATCTGCAGTTAAAATTCAGTAGACATGATAATGCATTGGATTGGGGTGGTGGATTCAGCAACAGTTCTGAAATGGCTGAAACAAGGTTCCCAGAGGCATGAGGCTCTGGAGGTAGCATGGGGTCAGTGCAGGAAGGAAATTGAATGACATTCTCAGAAATTAACAGAAAGAGATAGCATATTTTCACACCTTTAGTTTTACTTATCATTTTCCTTAGTGCCCTTGTCTCACCCTTTTTTTCAGCTCTTTAGAAGAGTTCCTAGGCGTGGTTTATTTTTATGATTGGACTATATGATAATTTATGACTGGATAAATTATTCACAATACTATTTTCTCTTACTAGGAGTGCCAAAATCTAATTAGAGCTACCACAAAAATATATATTCCAAAAATTTCTTTCTACCCTGTTAAAAAAATACATGATTTCCCATAGCTAATAGAGGAGTGACATTTAAGAACCTACGCTGACAGAGAATGGACTTGAAGACACGGGGAGGGGGAAGGGTAAACTGGGATGAAGTGAGAGAGTGGCACTGACATATATACACTACCAAATGAAAAACAGATAGCTAGTGGGAAGCAGCTGCATAGCACAGGGAGATCAGCTCGGTGCTGTGTGGCCACCTAGAGGGGTGGGATAGGGAGGGTGGGAGGGAGACGCAAGAGAGAGGGGATATGGGGATATATGTATACGTATAGCTGATTCACTTTGTTATACAGCAGAAACTAACACACCATTGTAAAGCAATTATATTCCAATAAAGATGTTAAAAAAAAGAACCTATGCTTATAATTAGTACTGAGATTTATGTGTAAATAAACATAGTATGTGTGTATATACATTTATGTATTTGCCATATAAAAATCCATGCCATATTGTACGTTTTTCAGTTTAACTAATGACTTACATTATGTATACATTATTCTAAGAGTTATCCTGATTTCTCTTTTGTCAGTCTGTACATTTTATTAAAATAATTTGTGACAGTGATTGATTTAAATGAACCCACTTCTGAGAAAGTGATTGTTTTAATTAAAAATGTTGGGTATTTTTTCCCCTGTACCTGAAGACAGTTGGACTGATTTGCATTCCTCTCAGTTCTAAGTGTTGAGGCTAATATATTATGAAACATCTTTTTTTTCCCTTGATATACATGCACATTAGCTTTCATTATTTCTATTTTAATTAATATCAGAGAGCATAGTTAGAGTTTCACTCAAGGAGTATCCTCAGAACATTTTTAGTAAAATGTGCAGGCACAGTAAATATGAAAGACAAAACAAAAGGAAAAGGATAATTAAGACAGGCTAAGTTTTCATATTTTCTTAAGCAGAGTAGATATTCTGAATGCAGAAGTATTTTAAAAGAGAATAAAGAACTCTAACAATTTTATAAGTTGGAAAATATTTTGCATTTTTTATATGGCTAACAAAATATAGGTGTGGGACTTCAGATATTTTTATTCATCCTTCAATTATTGAGAGTCCAAGTTGTAGGAGTTTGGGCTATATTGGTATTGCAAATAAGATCATTGATTTTGTAGCACTTTGTCACCAAACCTTCTTATCCCATTAGTTTAAAGAAAAATGTGAACATGCACCTCAATATAAGTTTGTTTCACACAAGCAATATTTCCATTCTTTTATATCCTAAGGCATAATATTCATTTAGGGTGAGGTTCCATTCTTATCACAGTAGATGTATTTCAGATGGTCTTCTAAACATTTTTAAAATCTTTTGGCTGACTTCATGTGAGATTTGAATAGATTATCATTGTTTTGATACTTATTTCCATGCTTATTTTTAACCACATAATCCATGTAGAAGATATGTCATCTTTGTTATTTTCTTCATGTTAAGCTTTTGCTTGCTTTTTTGTTTTTTTGTATCACCTTTGATCCATACTACCTCTGGGATTTTTTTCCCCTACACTATCCTAACTTTAGTTAAACTAAATAATATAACTTATAAGCCCGCTTAACCAGGAGCACATAAATTTCAACATACTGTAAAGCATTCATTGGGAACAGTGACTGAGAGCCAGGGTCACTGGGCCAGCCCCTCAGCATTATGGGATGCCCCACCTGCCTCAGGTACTTCAAGGACCTAATGTGACATGTGACTCTGAAGACACTGATGTCAATTCATGTTAAGTATTAGTGAAGCTTAAGTTCTTTCTCATTTTTGGAGATAATAAAATAGTAAGTGCTAATACTGGGTCTTCATACACTGCGGTGCACTGTCCCCTTGGCCAGGAGAGGCCCTCCACTTTGGACGCTGTTGCTTTAAATTGCTGCACAGTCTGGGTCCTATCCATTCCGGCAGTTACGTGAGATTTTCTTGGTCCTTCTTTGTCAACTTTTCTCTCACAGAGTCATCAAATAATACATGTAAGTTATCTGTCCAGCACATATTAGACTGAAGTTGAGACTTGTATTGAAGTAGAGCGAGAAAATGAAGGGTTAGAGCCTTCTATTCACAGTAGATCCAGAAGATTAGTCATACCTTTGTGTGACCGCACATAACTGATGCGGTTGTTTTGTCAGTAAAATTGTTTTGTTTTGTTTTTGCTGTGATTATTTGGTTGTATACTTTAGGCTTAGGGAGAAAAGGTTTTTTTGTTTGTTTGAATTATTTGAAAGACTGACTTTAAGCTATAAATGGCCACATTGCACAATGGCCAATTATATAAATAAGGATCACAGTAAAGGTTTTATGGACATGTGATTATGGGCAAAGAGAAAATATTAAGTGGAATTCTTGAAAACTTGGGGCAACCAGTTAATCTACAACAGTAATAGGTGTTTAGTTTACTTGCATATATGTATCCAATATTATTTGCAAGTAGGTAGAAAATGCTATTTTAACTCATTCTTTCTCAAAGGCATTAATAGATTTATTAAAATTTCTGCATTTGCATTATAAAATTAGCATGCCATCATGATAGGATATTTTGCAAATAATAAAATATTGAAAGATAAATATTCCAATAACCATCAAAATAGAGTTATATTTAACATTTTGGCACATCCTCCCCCATTTTCTCTATGGATAGTATTTTTTACATAGTCATGAGCGTGTTATATATACATATGTTGTTACACAAAACTTTATACCATGCTGAGGATTTATTTTGGGGTTAGAAGTGCAGAAAGTACAATTACCTGATCAAAAGTTGTGGACATTTTTAAGGCTTTTCTGTGGTTTGTGTCTTAGTTGTCATGTTGTTGTTCCAGTTTTCACTTTTACCTGCAATATGAAATTACTGGAAAACTACACCTTTGTCAATATTCATTCAAGAAATATACATTGCATAGCTCTCATTTATCTAGACCCAGGAAATGCCATGGTGAGCAATATAGTACATTTCAGTTTTCCTTATGAAACTTACAGTCCAGGTTGGAGACAGACATCAGTGATACAAGTGCACAAATAAACGTGGAATTAAAGTTATGAATTATAGAGCAGAATGTTAACGTCTGTTTAATCTCGGTGGGTGCATGGATGTAGGTTGTGTTGCTTTCTCTATCTTTTAATGTATTAATAATATTTCAAAGTGAAATCATTTTGATGTTTACAAAATGTTACACCTATAAAGAATGCTGCCATAAAAGCATTCCAAAGAGGAGTCTGACGTCTTCCGAGGTGTCAGGCAAGTGCCCCAAAGGAAGTATTGATGGAGTCAAACTTGGGAAGAAGAAAAAGGAGTAATTAGGCAAAGTCATGTGCACGTGGGGTTGTGTGCACAGGTGCGCAGGGGAGCATCTCTAGGGAAGTGGATGTATTTGAGACAGGTAAGGTTAAGGGAACAGGATAAAGGTGGGAGATTATGGGATCTTTGTAGGCAGCCCACAGTGACCCAGGTTGGGCTATGCACTGAGGATGGCGTGGGAACAGTAGAAACCAAGGTTGGGCAGATAGGATGGTGCCCCACTGCTGCAGGGTGTGAGTAATTCAGCGGGTATTGGAGAGCGGCTACATATTTCCTCATCTGATGGATTGGAACAGGCATACTGCAGGTTTTAAGACCACCTAGGAGAGGCCACTAGGGGCTGAACTGCTGCTGGCGGTGAAAATAGAAAAAGGGAAAAGAGTGAAGGAGATTTTGAAGACAGCATCTGTAGGAATTGGACAACCCATTAGGTGGAATAAAAAAGGCAAGCGTGGTGTTGGTCTTAGGGGGTTGACACTGTTAACATCAGTGTCATGTCAGAAGTTGACTTCTGGCTGAAGTTGGTGGAGATGAGGGAATTAAAGTGAAAATGATACTGTAGGAATTTAAATGTATACATTATTAAATTTATAATTTTGGTGAGGGTTTTATGGGTAGAGATTTATTGGAAATGTGGCCAATGGCAAAGTAGGGCAGATCTTAGAAGAGATTTTCAAGAAATTTGGTCATTTCTAACTTTATGTTATTGCTTTATATTATAGATTCAGCTCCAAGTATGCAGGGTTAGGGGTTAGACACAGCTAGAGATAACCTTCGAGAACCTAGTTTAAAAAAGCAGATGAGTTTGTATTTTAAGTTTTTAAGATGTTTAATTCGATTGTTCGATTTTTACAGGCCACATGATTTAGTAGCTAAGTGGGCAGGATCATGTCAACCCCAGCTTTGCACTTATTAGTCATATGTTCTTTGTCAAATTAATTCATTGTTCTGTGTCTTCACTTTCTCATCATCAAAATGGGCTTCCTATTAAGTAAGTTGTGGTGAAAATTCAATGAGTCAATCCTGGCACCTGAGAAGAACACAGTCGATGTTATTACGGTTTCTAAAACAAACAAATAACGTGAAACTATGTAAATAGAAATCAATTTGGTTTTTCTTGTCTTAAAATTAAATAAGAACTCAAAAACACAATTTCATGTTTCGCTGGTACTTTCGTATCAGACATGAGGTGTGATGATGACAAATTAGGCCCTTGACCTCATGTCCTTCAGGTTCGCTTCTGTTGTCACAAATGGCAGGATTTCCTTCTCTTTTATGGCTGAATAATATTCCATTGTGTATGTACACCACATATTTTTTTTATCCCTTCATCTATTGATAGACACTTAGGTTGTTTCCATGCTTTGGCCACTGTGAACAATGCCTCAGTGAACATGGGGGTGCAGACATCTCTTTGAGATCCTGATTTCACTGCCTTTGCATGTACACCCAGAAGTGAGATTCCTGGATCAAATGGATCATATTTCTATTTTCCATTTTTTGAGGAACCTCCATCCTGTTTTCCACTGGGACTGCACCTATTTTACATCGCCACCAGCAATGCACAAAGGTCCCGTTTTCTCTACATGCTCTCCAATGTTAGTTCTCTCTTATCTTTTTTTAATACAAAAAACAAAAGAGAAGGGCTCTCGCTGTGTACGTGTGAAAGGGACTTTGCGGGGGTTATGGGTCTTCTCACTGCCTTGCCTGATGTACTTAATTCAAGTGCAAAAGATATAGTTGCTACGATATAGGATCACTAAAAATAAGTGATCCAGAACATAAAGGTTTTGCAGAAAAACTGTCAATCTCTAAAATGCTCTATATGTTTTCATGGCAACTAAGAATCCCTACCCTTGTCCGCGCCTTTGTTCCCTTCCTTTTCTGTGCTACCTATTTTCAGTGACAAGCAAAAATATGATGCAGGAAAACTAGGAAAAGTCCTCAGTACTTAAAGGGTCAGTAGCCCAGCCAAGTCTTATTGGATGATGGGCAGATTAAGGCACAAGAGTAATTTTTTCCACTAATGCACATCTTAGAATTATGTGATTTTTAAAATTATATACTACAGAGTAAGGAACATACATGACACAATCCTAATAATCACGTAGATGTTTCTTTTCAAAATCCTGCTCTTCCAAAAACACCTGTATTCTAACATGCTTGATCACATGAATGCTGTGATTTTCATGTATTATTTTCCAGGTTTTCTTCAATATCACAGTATCTTTGAAGAAAATCTGAGTACCATGGGGTCATTTTTCAAATTCAGATATACATAGAAACAGATGCTCTCACTTTCTAATTTCTTGAGAACTAAACATAAGGCTGAGGATATTCTGTTTTGAATAGCTTTTTATGTTTGTTTTTGCATGTGGCTTTTTTTGTGTGTTTTCAGCTGTTTGAAGTCCATCATTTTATGATTGATTACAAGACGCTCTGTTTCATCATTCTGTAATATCCTCCTGTTTTGACAGCATGATCGCATTTGCATGTCCTATTCAGGGGTTGTGGAGAGATGCCAGTTGCCATGGCGGGGATTCTGATGCCCCCCATCAAATCTAGTCATGAGATGAGGATGGCCTTTGAAAAGCCACATGCAAATGTTTATTTTCAAAGGTACAATTGGCTCTTTGTGAAGCATCGGATCACTAGACTGGCTTTTAGATGAATCATCTAATGAGAAGTATGTTACCATCTAACTTCCCTTTTGGTTTTTTTTTTTTTTTTTTACATCTTTATTGGAGTATAATTGCTTTACAATGGTATGTTAGTTTCAGATTCACAACAAAATGAATAAGTTATATATATACATATGTTCCCATATCTCTTGCCGCTTGCATCTCCCTCCCTCCCACCCTCCCTATCCCACCCCTCCAGGCAGTCACAAAGCACCGAGCTGATCTCCCTGTGCTATGCGGATGCTTCCCACTAGCTATCTACCTTACGTTTGGTAGTGTATATATGTCCAGACCTCTCTCTCGCTTTGTCACAGTTTACCCTTCCCCCTCCCCATAGCCTCAAGTCCATTCTCTAGTAAGTCTGTGTCTTTATTCCTGTTTCACCCCTAGGTTTTTCATGACATTTTTTTCCTTAAATTCCATATATATGTGTTAGCATACAGTATTTGTCTCTCTCTTTCTGACTTACTTCACTCTGTATGACAGACTCTAGGTCTAGCCACCTCATTACAAATAGCTCAATTTCGTTTCTTTTTATGGCTGAGTAATATTCCATTGTATATATGTGCCACATCTTCTTTATCCATTCATCCGATGACGGGCACTTAGGTTGTTTCCATCTCCGGGCTATTGTAAATAGAGCTGCAATGAACATTTTGGTACATGACTCTTTTTGAATTATGGTTTTCTCAGGGTATATGCCCAGTAGTGGGATTGCTGGGTCATATGGTAGTTCTATTTGTAGTTTTTTAAGGAATCTCCATACTGTTCTCCACAGTGGCTGTATCAATTTACATTCCCACCAACAGTGTAAGAGGGTTCCCTTTTCTCCACACCCTCTCCAGCATTTATTGTTTCTAGATTTTTTGATGATGGCTATTCTGACTGGTGTGAGATGATATCTCATTGTAGTTTTGATTTGCATTTCTCTAATGATTAGTGATGTTGAGCATTCTTTCATGTGTTTGTTGGCAGTCTGTATATCTTCTTTGGAGAAATGTCTATTTAGGTCTTCTGCCCATTTTTGGATTGGGTTGTTTGTTTTTTTGTTATTAAGCTGCATGAGCTGCTTATAAATTTTGGAGATTAATTCTTTGTCAGTTGCTTCATTTGCAAATATTTTCTCCCATTCTGAGGGTTGTCTTTTGGTCTTGTTTATGGTTTCCTTTGCTGCGCAAAAGCTTTTAAGTTTCATTAGGTCCCATTTGTTTATTTTTGTTTTTATTTCCATTTCTCTAGGAGGTGGGTCAAAAAGGACCTTGCTGTGATTTATGTCATAGAGTGTCCTGCCTATGTTTTCCTCTAAGAGTTTGATAGTTTCTGGACTTACATTTAGGTCTTTAATCCATTTTGAGCTTATTTCTCTGTATGGTGTTAGGGAGTGATCTAATCTCATACTTTTACATGTAGCTGTCCAGTTTTCCCAGCACCACTTATTGAAGAGGCTGTCCTTTCTCCACTGTACATTCCTGCCTCCTTTATCAAAGATAAGGTGACCATATGTGCGTGGGTTTATCTCTGGGCTTTCTATCCTGTTCCATTGATCTATATTTCTGTTTTTGTGCCAGTACCATACTGTCTTGATTACTGTAGCTTTGTAGTATAGTCTGAAGTCAGGAAGCCTGATTCCTCCAGCTCCGTTTTTCGTTCTCAAGATTGCTTTGGCTATTAGGGGTCTTTTGTGTTTCCATACAAATTGTGAAATTTTTTGTTCTAGTTTTGTGAAAAATGCCAGTGGTAGTTTGATAGGGATTGCCTTGAATCTGTAGATTGCTTTGGGTAGTAGAGTCATTTTCACAATGTTGATTCTTCCAGTACAAGAACATGGTATATCTCTCCATCTATTTTTATCATCTTTAATTTCTTTCATCAGTGTCTTATAATTTTCTGCATAGAGGTCTTTTGTCTCCTTAGGTAGGTTTATTCCTAGATATTTTATTCTTTTTGTTGCAGTGGTAAATGGGAGTGTTTCCTTGATTTCACCTTCAGATTTTTCATCATTAGTGTATAGGAATGCCAGAGATTTCTGTGCATTAATTTTGTATCCTGCCACTTTACCAAATTCATTGATTAGCTCTAGTAGTTTTCTGGTAGCATCTTTAGGATTCTCTATGTGTAGTGTCATGTCATCTGCAAAGAGTGACAGCTTTACTTCTTTTCCGATTTGGATTCCTTTTATTTCCTTTTCTTCTCTGATTGCTGTGGCTAAAACTTCCAAAACTATGTTGAATAAGAGTGGTGAGAGTGGGCAACCTTGTCTTGTTCCTGATCTTAGTGGAAATGCTTTCAGTTTTTCACCATTGAGGATGATGTTGGCTGTGGGTTTGTCATATATGGCCTTTATTATGTTGAGGAAAGTTCCCTCTATGCCTACTTTCTGCAGGGTTTTTATCATAAATGGGTGTTGAATTTTGTCAAAAGCTTTCTCTGCATCTATTGAGATGATCATATGGTTTTTCTCCTTCAATTTGTTAATATGGTGTATCACGTTGATTGATTTGCATATATTGAAGAATCCTTGCATTCCTGGAATAAACCCCACTTGATCATGGTGTATGATACGTTTAATGTGCTGTTGGATTCTGTTTGCTAGTATTTTGTTGAGGATTTTTGCATCTACGTTCATCAGTGATATTGGCCTGTAGTTTTCTTTCTTTGTGACATCCTTGTCTGGTTTTGGTATCAGGGTGATGGTGGCCTCGTAGAATGAGTTGGGGAGTGTTCCTCCCTCTGCTATATTTTGGAAGAGTTTGAGAAGGATAGGTGATAGCTCTTCTCTAAATGTTTGATAGAATTCGCCTGTGAAGCCATCTGGTCCTGGGCTTTTGCTTGTTGGAAGATTTTTAATCACAGTCAATTTCAGTGCTTGTGATTGGTCTGTTCATATTTTCTATTTCTTCCTGATTCAGTCTTGGCAGGTTGTGCCTTTCTAAGAATTTGCCCATTTCTTCCAGGTTGTCCTTTTATTGGCATAGAGTTGCTTGTAGTAATCTCTCATGATCTTTTGTATTTCTGCAGTGTCAGTTGTTACTTCTCCTTTTTCATTTCTAAGTCTATTGATTTGAGTCTTCTCCCTTTTTTTCTTGATGAGTCTGGCTAATGGTTTATCAATTTTGTTTATCCTTTCAAAGAACCAGCTTTTAGTTTTATTGATCTTTGCTATCGTTTCCTTCATTTCTTTTTCATTTATTTCTGATCTGATTTTTATGATTTCTTTCCTTTTGCTACTTCGGGGTTTTTTTGTTCTTCTTTCTCTAATTGCTTTAGGTGCAAGGTTAGGTTGTTTATTCAAGATGTTTCCTGTTTCTTAAGGTAGGATTGTATTGCTATAAACTTCCCTCTTAGAACTGCTTTTGCTGCATCCCATAGATTTTGAGTCGTCGTGTCTCCATTGTCATTTGTTTCTAAGTAGTTTTTCATTTCCTCTTTGATTTCTTCAGTGATCACTTCGTTATTAAGTAATGTATTGTTTAGCCTCCATGTGTTTGTATTTTTTACAGATCTTTTCCTGTAATTGATATCTAGTCTCATAGCGTTGTGGTCGGAAAAGATACTTGATACAATTTCAATTTTCTTAAATTTACCAAGACTTGATTTGTGACCCAAGATATGATCTATCCTGGAGAATGTTCCATGAGCACTTGAGGAAAATGTGTATTCTGTTGTTTTTGGATGGACTGTCCTATAAATATCAATTAAGTCCATCTTGTTTAATGTATCATTTAAAGCTTGTGTTTCCTTATTTATTTTCATTTTGGATGATCTGTCCATTGTTGAAAGTGGGGTGTTAAAGTCCCCTACTATGAATGTGTTACTGTCGATTTCCCCTTTTATGACTGTTAGTATTTGCCTTATGTATTGAGGTACTCGTATGTTGGGTGCATAAATATTTGCGGTGGTTATATCTTCTTCTTGGATCAATCCCTTGATCATTATGTAGTGTCTTTCTTTGTCTCTTCTAATAGTCTTTATTTTAAAGTCTATTTTGTCTGATACGAGACTTGCTACTCCAGCTTTCTTTTGGTTTCCATTTGCATGAAATACCTTTTTCCATCCCCTTACTTTCAGTCTGTATGTGTCTCTAGGTCTGAAGTGGGTCTCTTGTAGACAGCAAATATATGGATCTTGTTTTTGTATCCATTCAGCCAATCTGTGTCTTTTGGTGGGAGCATTTAGTCCATTTACATTTAAGGTAATTATCGATATGTATGTTCCCATTCCCATTTTCTTAATTGTTTTGGGTTCGTTATTGTAGGTCTTTTCCTTCTTTTGTGTTTCTTGCCTAGAGAACTTCCTTTAGCAGTTGTTGTAGAGCTGGTTTGGTGGTGCTGAACTCTCTCAGCTTTTGCTTGTGTGTAAAGGTTTTAATTTCTCCATCAAATCTGAATGAGATCCTTGCTGGGTAGAGTAATCTTGGTTGCAGGTTTTTCTCCTTCATCACTTTCAATATGTCCTGCCACTCCTTTCTGGCTTGCAGAGTTTCTGCTGAAAGATCAGCTGTTAACCTTATGGGGATTCCCTTGTGTGTTATTTGTTGTTTTTCCCTTGCTGCTTTTAATATGCTTTCTTTGTATTTAATTTTTGACTGTTTGATTAATATGTGTCTTGGCGTATTTCTCCTTGGATTTATCCTGTATGGGATTCTCTGTGCTTCCTGGACTTGATTTAACTATTTCCTTTCCCATATTAGGGAAGTTTTCAACTATAATCTCTTCAAATATTTTCTCAGTCCCTTTCTGTTTCTCTTCTTCTTCTGGAACCCCTGTAATTCGAATGTTGGTGCATTTAATGTTGTCCCAGAGGTCTCTTGAGACTGTCCTCAGTTCTTTTCATTCTTTTTTCTTTATTCTGCTCCGCAGTAGTTATTTCCACTATTTTATCTTCCAGGTCACTTATCCGTTCTTCTGCCTCAGTTATTCTGCTATCGATCCTATCTAGAGTATTTTTCATTTCATTTATTGTGGTGTTCATCATTATTTGTTTCATCTTTAGTTCTTCTAGGTCCTTGTTAAATGTTTCTTGCATTTTGTCTATTCTATTTCCAAGATTTTGGATCATCTTTACTATCATTATTCTGAATTATTTTTCAGGTAGACTGCCTATTTCCTCTTCATTTGTTAGGTCTGGTGGGTTTTTATCTTGCTCCTTCATCTGCTGTGTGTTCTTCTGTCTTTTCATTTTGCTTATCTTACTGTGTTTGGGGTCTCCTTTTTGCAGGCTGAAGGTTCGTAGTTCCCGTTGTTTTTGGTGTCTGTCCCCAGTGGCTAAGGTTGGTTCAGTGGGTTGTGTAGGCTTCCTGGTGGAGGGTACTAGTGCCTGTGTTCTGGTGGATGAGGCTGGATCTTGTCTTTCTGGTGGGCAGGTCCACGTCTGGTGGTGTGTTTTGGGGTGTCTGTAGGCTTATTATGATTTTGGGCAGCCTCTCTGCTAATGGGTGCGATTGTGTTCCTGTCTTGCTAGTTGTTTGGCATAGGATGTCCATCACTGTAGCTTGCTGGTCGTTGAGTGAAGCTGGGTGCTGGCGTTGAGATGGAGATCTCTGGGAGATTTTCGCCGTTTGATATTATGTGCAGCTGGGAGGCCTCTTGTGGACCAGTGTCCTGAAGTTGGTTCTCCCACCTCAGAGGCACAGCACTAACTCCTGGCTGCAGCACCAAGAGCCTTTCATCCACACGGCTCCTTAATTTGGCATGATTCGTTGTGTATTCATGTATTCCACAGATGCAGGGGACATCAAGTTGATTGTGGAGCTTTAATCCGCTGCTTCTGTGGCTGCTGGGGGAGATTTCCCTTTGTCTTCTTTGTTCTCACAGCTCCCAGGGGTTCAGCTTTGGATTTGGCCCCACCTGTGCGTGTCGGTCGCCGGAGGGCGTCTGTTCTTTGCTCAGACAGGAAGGGGTTAAAGGAGCCGCTGACTCGGGGGCTCTGGCTCACTCAGGCCGGGGGTGAGGGAGGGGCACGGAGTGCGGGGCGGGCCTGCGGCGGCAGAGGCCGCAGTGACGTCGCGCCGGCGTGACGTTGCGCCGGCGTGACGCGCGCAGTGCGTTCTCCCGGGGGAGTTGTCCCTGGATCACGGGACCGTGGCAATGGCGGGCTGCACAGGCTCCCCGGAAGGGGGTGTGGATAGTGAGTGACCTGTGCTCGCACACAGGCTTCTTGGTGGCGGCAGCAGCAGCCTTAGCGTCTCATGCCCGTCCGCACTTTTAGCCGCGGCTCGCGCCCGTCTCTGGAGCTCCTTTAAGCAACGTTCTTAATCCCCTCTCCTCGCGCACCAGGAAATAAAGAGGGAAGAAAAAGTCTCTTGCCTCTTCGGCAGGTCCAGACTTTTCCCCGGACTCCCTCCCGGCTAGCCGCGGTGCACTAACGCCCTGAAGGCTGTGTTCACACCGCCAACCCCAGTCCTCTCCCGGCGCTCCGGCTGAAGCCGGAGCCTCAGCTCCCAGCCCCGCCCGCCCCGGCGGGTGAGCAGACAAGCGTCTCGGCTGGTGAGTGCCGGTCGGCCCTGATCCTCTGTGCTGGAATCTCACCGCTTTGCCCTCCGCACACCTGTTGCTGTGCTCTCCTCTGCGGCCCCGAAGCTCCCCCACTCCGCCACCCGCAGTCTGCGACCGCGAAGGGGCTTCCTAGTGTGTGGACACTTTTCCTCCTTCACAGCTCCCTCCCGCTGGTGCAGGACCCGTCCGTATCCTTTCGTCTCTGTTTATTTTTTTCTTTTGCCCTAACCAGGTACGTGGGGGGTTTCTTGCGTTTTGGGAGGTCTGAGGTCTTCTGCCAGCGTTCGGTAGGTGTTCTGTAGGAGTTGTTCCACGTGTAGATGTATTTCTGGTGTATCTGTCCCCTTTTGGTTTTAATAAACTTTCACTGCCCTCAACCTCAAGCCATTTGGGCCAAGAATCAAAAGCCATATTGTACAATTTTACTGTCCTTTTTAGTTGTATAAGTTATATAGGATTATCTTTTTAATTCATCTAATTTGTCTAGATTATGGCCAGAGAGCTTAGGTTTGTTATTGTGTCTTGCCCTGAGTTCAGAAGTTGATTTACACATTTTCCTATGGATCACACATAAGTACACAGGTGTTTCTGTGCAAGTTAGGGTGACCATTTAGACATCAAGGAAACACCCTCCATATCAGGGCTTTTTCTAAGAATGTGTACCAAATGTTAGTGTGACTTTTTTTTAATACAGCTTTTTCACATTTTGGAATTCCTTGTCAAATTAAGTAAAAAGCCTTTAACAATGTTTCTTGTTAAAGAAGTCTTTAACAAGGTTAAGAAGCCTTTAACAAGGTTTCTTAAAGCCAGAAGTTTGCAAAACTCTTGTCCTGCCAGTCTGAATCATATTAGTTTAAACTATTAAGCTAGTTAGTTTAGGACTTAACTAATAACTAAACTAACAGATTAAGTAGTTTAATCTTTTAAGTAACCAAGCATTTAAATACACACATATCAGTTTCATAAAATGACCTATTAGCTTCAGCTGATGACTGCAGTTTCTTCACCTTCTGTGATTAGCATCTTCCAGGTTTGAGAAATACAGAGACATCTGGGAAACATAAAATAAAAGGTGCTATGTCCATAAAATACCCTCTTACTTCTGAAAAAGAAAGAAAAGAAACAGAAAAGAAAAAAGAAATTCAATTGTGACACATTGTGAGGCTTATGACCACTATGTTTGCCTTTCAGATCCCCAGCTCAAGGGTATAGTGACCAGGTTATATTGCAGGCAAGGCTACTACTTGCAAATGCACCCCGATGGAGCTCTCGATGGAACCAAGGATGACAGCACTAATTCTAGTAAGTGACAACCTCAGGCCACCAGTGAACACAATTGGTAGAAGATACACTGCTACTTAAATGACTTTTAAAAATACACTTGCAAATATTGGGTTATGTTCATTCATTTTTACAAATGTTACACAATAGAATGCCATTGACAATTTTACTTGGACCACATGGCTGGAAATATTCATAGAGCCACAAAAGAAACCTGTCATTTTAAGAGACGTATTAGTTAATCTTTTCAGGTTTTTTTTCCAAACAGTTGTCATATCCAGCATTATTGTTACTTTAATCTCATTATCATCAAAGTCAAGTAACTACAGTAACACATTCAGGTGAAAGTTGATTACATGTTTACTTTGGAAGTTTTATCTTTATTAGGCCTGTAGCTTCTTAATGATAACTGGAAATTCAAGAGTTACAAGGATTAGTTGTTTCAAATAATAGAAATGTTATGTTTCAAATAATAAAAATATTATTTTTATAATTCTTTGTGTTCAACAAGAAAAGATAATATCTTTCTTTATAGAGAGAACATGAAGGCTGTGTGCTTTTAAATGCATTGTACAAATTGTTTATTTGATAAAATTGGATCTGTGCTTTTATTTATTTTTTTAAATTAAAAAGCCACCCACTTTCCCTTGTTTTAATGTCTGTCTTCATTTTACTATTTCTTTATATATAACTTTTCTTTGTATTTTTATTCTGGTGCCCAGCCCTCTTGTTCAATTGTGTTTTCCTTTCCCATTTTCTGTTCACATTGACCTCTGATTCCCTTTAGTTTAGCACATCAGTTCTAAAATAGACACACTTTTTATTGCTCAGGAGAATTAGTGAAAAGCAAAAATTGATTTTATTAGAAATATTTAATCACATATTACTAGTAGATATGAATCTTTTCATTGATTTATCATTTATCCTTCATATACAGAACATCATTCTATGGAAAGAAGGAGGCTTTGAATACATATAACCAAATTATAGATTCTTCCTGTTTTAAAGTCTAGTAATCAACTGTTGAGAAGCACTGATTCTGAGAGCAGCTAATGATATAGACTGTTTTTGCATTTGGTGTTGCTAAGTGAAATATCAATATTTTCCCAGCCATTGTGTTTATATTTTAGACTTTGGATGTCACTTCATTTTTAATTTTTCTTTCAATTTTAAATATTTTCTTTGTTTATCTACATTCTCCTATTCAATGTTTAATCTTTTCCTCTCTTTGTTTATATTATGTCATCCTTTTGTACTTTAAATTTTTCCCTGTCATATTTGTTCATTGATTTTTGTTCGCTTTATTTCCTCTTTTGATTTAGAAAAAGAGAAGGTAAAGCAATTCAGATACAGAGAAGAAAGAGAAGACATTTTTATTCATAAGACTGATGTCAAACATTGTTTACTTTTTGGGATTTTGATATTAGGTTGAACTTTTAAAATCATCAGCACTTGACCGTCTTTGACCTACAAAAGATGTCAGTTTCTTCTGATTCATGTTAATACATATATATCTGCTCATTTTCCTTTCCCCACTTTTAACTCCTTACCCATTCTTTGACAAAACGCATTCTCTTTTTCTTACATCTTACAGTCATGGGGGTCATGGACTTTAGAGACTCCTAAGTTCTGATGTCTTCAATGTCCTCTGATTTTCTTCAGCCAGAGTCTAGTAGAGCACGAGAACAAGTTTTCCATAACTATGGTTATGATAAGAGCTATGACACTGATCTATCAGACTAGAGGTTGATGCCATCCATTTTGACAAAGTTTTCAAGAAAGGAAATATACTATAGCCGTATGAAAATGCTGCTTAGTTGGACTTCCTGGGAAAATAATTTCCTTCAAACAAATGGTTTATGAGTTTTTTCCCTACCTTCTCCTTTTGTTTTTGTAATGCCAGACAAATTGGTTATTTTTCATTATGGACTCAATATCGAGTTAAGAAGTGTCAAGTAGACACTGTCTTTTAAAAGCATATTGCTTCACAATTGAGTAAGCAGCACAATATTTCCTAAATTGTGAAAGTACAGATGTAGACATTATACACACACGTGATTATAGTTGGTTATCTGCATAATATTAAACACTAGACTGGAAAGCTGAGATAGTAAAAGATACTAGACCTTCTGTTCCCGAATGTATGAGGCTTCTTTCCTCCTATTGTTTAACTGCACCGGAGGAACAAGAATCTCTGGGTGGCTCGTGAAATCCTTTCTAATCCCCTCAGATACTGGTGAGGAACAGTTCTGGGAACCAAGCAGGAACAGGAGCCCCAGTGGACAAGCAAATCAGAACCAAATCAGAGTGACCTCACTAGAGGGATTTCGATTCCTATGCAAAGATCTGGCCCACGGTTTCTTTTCTTACAAGTTACCATTGCATTTTATGTGCCCTTTAAGCCAGTTAGGTTAGTTTCTTCACCATTTCAACATTTGCAAAGACAAAGCAGAACAGAATAAAACAGTCTGAGATAAATGTTTCCTTCTCAAAAGGTTATAAAAATTGGATGATTGTAAAATTTAATAAAACTTGGCAGATTGTAGCAGCTTTATAAAAGCAGCGGGAATTACTAATTAACTCTACTTTTGTGTACTATCACCATCTTAATTGAAAAACACAGTTTTTCAGGATGAATTTTAAGATATTTTCTTTTCTCTGGTTTATCACAGTAATCTTCTACTCCTAGGGAAATGGTTAGCCCTGAAAAGTGTTCTTTAGAAATGGGGGTGAGCATCAGAGATGCTGACAGACAGGTCCTCATTAGAGCACTGCCCTTTTTTCTTGAGGAAGGCTATGATGTAATAATTCACAAACACATTCCATTTTTTTATATTTCTCTGAATGCAAAACAAGGATTAGTCATCTATAGATAGGAAAAATAAAGAGAAATAACCTACACGTCACCCTGATGCCATCCCAAAAGTTGTCAAATGACAAAACTGAGGCTTGAATCGTCCAATTTTCGTGATTTGAGCTCAATAAATAGCCCACTACTAAATATGAGATTACTTAAAACTAGGTAAAGTCGAACCAACCTGCTCAGCTTCCTTTGTCAAAAAATTTAAATGTGTTGGAAAGGAGAAAGGCCTGCAGGCGAACCTGATACTAACCTCCTCTCAGGCTTAACAGTCTGAGATCTAGAACTATCTGGGCAAGAAAATGGTCCTAGTAGAGAGGTACTGGAGCAACTCACCTGCTTACCTAGGCTTGCACGTGCCCTGGAAGGATCTTTCACAAAAGGTAGTGAGTGCCTGGCTTACCTCATCACCACACTCATTTTCCGGGATGTGTTTCTTTAAAATTCTTAGAGTTTCCCTTCTATCTACTAAAGGTCAGCATTACCATGACTATGGTATTTGATTAGGGAGTGGTTTGCTTCCCCAGTTTGCTTCTGGGGATGCCCTGGGGTTTTTCTTGTGCTCTTAAACTTCTTTGTCCCCATTACCAGATACTGCAAGCAGAAGAGGACTATAGAAATATCCATATGCAATAACTATTGCAAGATCAAAGCCTCATACAAACCAATCCCTCTCACCTTAGAAGTTCCCAACCTGATAACTTGCTGTTTGAAAATGGCCTGTCACTCACAGTAGGTCGGGGTCATTTGAGGAGCATTTGTTTTTAAAAATTCGTTGTGCCCTAAACCCACTCCCAGAGACTGATTTAATTCCATTGGTCTGGAGTTGGGCATGGCCACCCTATTTTATGAATACAGCTAGTTTCAAAGTGCAGCCAGGGTTGAATAAAATTCACTATTCTATGGAGACTGGAGTGTTCCGCAGAATGAACAAAGTAGCATGGACATCTTCATTATTCTTACTCCCCTAGGTCTTGTGATATTGCTTTATAATTATGTTATATACAAAAAGAGGGAAAAAAACGTAATGATGTTTCATTCAATGTGGGTATCTGTGGTTTTGATTAGCGCCATGGTTCAGTCATGGTCAGCTCTGAATAGGCTTCCACGTTACGGTGGTTCTGTGGATTCACTTTCCGTTTTCATCCTGTAAATTGTAATAACTATTATTTTAATTATTATTCAGGTTACAACCAAAATCCTAGGGAGGGGGACAGTTTTTTTTTAGTACAGTCATTTTAGACTATCTTCTATAATTTTACTCTTTCCCATACTGTGTTATTTTAGTGAGTTCTTGATACACTTACCTTCTAGGATTATTCCATCTGGCCTATATCAATTATATGGTACCTACAAATACCATTAGATACGTATGAAGGTTAGAATAGTTACGTTTGAATAGGTTAGGATAGAATAGTTTGCATGGATAGATGTACAATTATGGTTTTCAAAAAAACTTTTGCACATAAATCAGGAATTACCCTATGATGCCCATCCTTTCAAAATATAAGGGAGATGGGACAGTTCAGGTATTATAGAAAACAGTGAAAATGGCCAATGGCTTTCTCCCATGAAGAAGGAATACTGAGAGTTACCATGACACAAATACTCAATAAATCCACACTCACGTTTAATATTAACTAATAGAAATAAGCAAACAGAAGCCTTGTTCCTCCATAAGGATATCATAAGCCCCTAGAATCCAACAGAAGACAGTCCAGTGTTAGTTTGCATCATGAAAGCTAATATCCACCTAATCATATATGCCCCTGAGTGTTCTTGCAGGATAATTTTCTAGGGCCATGGCCTGCCATTTTCCTTTCATCATCTGAGTAGCACAGACATCTTGAGATCTCAAGATCAGTAATAGGTAATAATTGGAAGAGAGGGCATAATTTTCCCCTACCCTATTCAGAGAAAACATGTGCCTTGGAATTAAATAGAACACAATTTAGAAAGTCCATTTAAAATTATGTACTGAGTAAACCTATCGATTTAAGTCAAAATTGCCCACATTTTTGAAACTATGTATCTTTTGTGGAATAAAGGTGAGAGCCTTAACCTAAGATATTTTACTTGTACATTTACTGCGACATTTTAGTGTTTTCATTGCCTCTTCTGGCCTGGTTCTATTACTTAGAATTAGACTTGAATTAAGAACTAGAATGGGAGCAGATAACCTCCCATAATTAACAGTTATCTTATAAATGTGTCTCTGATAAAATCTCCAAAATCATCCAGCAGTTCTCACCAAGAGTGGTGCTAGAATACCCGCTACACAGTCACATGTAACCATGGCATGGAAATGCATTATTAAGGATGTTAAGACTTTTTTTAAAAAAAATCAGTGATAACATTGCTGTCTGCACAATGTAAAATATACGTAAAAATACATTTCTGTCAATAAGAGAAGAAACAGAACATGGAAACATGAGTTTTTATCTCTGTCGTGGGTAAAATTGAATACTTTTCCCTCTTTGTTTTAGTTTTCACTCATAGTTTTATGAACTATTAATAAAGAAAATTATCTATGAAATTTGCATGCCATTCAGTTTGAGTAGTTCTTTCTAAATTTAGCACATTGGCAGGTGCACATCATTTCTGGGCTCTGCTGGCATATCATGTTGGTTCTGCAAGAGTAATTTAGTTTTGGAATTACCTTTTAAACTTCTTGCCTGTCCTACATTGCAGTGATGAAGCAAACCTTCTACTTAAAAGACCAGAATAAACACTCAACTTGGGCTCTTAAAATTCTGCTTTTTCAGAATCTTCGTAGCTTATTTCTTTTGGTATCAAATGGTGTCAGAGACTGTGATACTATAATCACGATTACAGGCTTGATTCTAGAATCACAATTACAGGCTTGATTCTGTTTATTATGCCATCAGTTCTTCAGAATGCTATAGGGAGACTGCTAAGATCTATAAATTGGAGCTCAAGTGCAAATTTTACTTGTAACAGAAACTTCTTAAATAGAGTAATAAAAGTTAATGAATTGGAACTTCTCAGAAGGTTGTAAGAAACATAATGTTTCTCAAATAGAACAAATGAGACAGAGAAAAGTGATGGGGATGCTTTGCTTCTTCCTGCCCTTTGGTGACAGACTGTCTTTCTCTTAACAGCACTGTTCAACCTCATACCAGTGGGACTGCGCGTCGTGGCCATCCAGGGAGTGAAAACAGGGTTGTATATAGCCATGAATGGAGAAGGTTACCTCTACCCATCGGTAAGTAGCATGCCCAAGATATTGGCCGTTCATTCAATGTCTGCAAAATAGCGAGAGCATCAACCACAAAAGTGAGAAAGTTCTGTCTCATGACTCTCATTTTTGCTTTAGTATTTGACCTTTACTGCAGTGCTGTAGGAGCTATTAATTCATTAGTCATCAAGTTTGATAATATCAGTGTATCAAGTGGAAGAGTTATATCACCTCTTAAAATTGTGCATTTGCATATTTTTATATGTCCTAGTTCACAGAAAATTGAGCAATTTTGAAAGCGTTGATATTGATATAATCTTTTTCTACTGTTTAGAATTGTGCTTGTCTTAGGGAGTTTCTTGTAAAAGATTATTTTATAAAAAGAAACAGAATAAATGGGAATTCTACAAAAGTAAATTTAGGAGAGATTAGTTCTTTTAAAAGTGAGAATTCAGATTGAGTAAATGCTTTATTGGGAAAATAATTCTATTATCAAAATGTATATTGCATTTAAATTTAAGCAAGTCTCGGTTTTGTGTTCATGTGTACTAGTAGCTGGGCACCTTCTAGTCTCTTCTGTAATATTTACTGTTTACAAATAATTCATATCCAGGTATACTGTATCCATATATTATAATGCAGCTAGAATTCATATCTGTCACAAGTCCAAGCAATAGAGACTTAGATGAAAATACTTCTTTCCATTATTCCTTGAGCAAAAGTGGATAAAATCATGGAGCCTCAAAGAAAATTCTCTTATTTAGGTTTGCATGTCATCTTAGTATAAATTCTTTAAAACTCTGTTGTTAAATATCATCACAAAAAAAACCACATGTAAACATACATACGTACACACACACACCTAAAACTTAAGCAGAGAAGAAGCATCCTCTGGGGCCTCCCATGCAATGTGATATATTTTCTTCAGCAAATCCGGGAAATCTGTCAAAGAAGATGAAATGTGAGCTGCAGATTCCCTTCGTGGTGAGCTGGGAAATACTCTTGTCATTTGGAACCTTCCTCCACCTTCCCTGAAGGGTGTTCCTGCACACAGACCTGGGCCCTACATTATGCAAATTGCATTCTGTTTCACAAGATGAATATTCAACATACTGGGAGCAAGAGGAAGCTAGAATTCCCTATCTCCCCTTTAGGAAGAATTCGATTCAGATAAAGATCATTTTCTAGAGATACCTTATTTCAGATAAAAGTCAGTTTCACTGATTTGACATTTGTTCTGTTATTTTTGTTTCTTTTACCCGCAAGTAATCTCTGAGATGCCTAAAAATTATTAGATGCAGTTTCTGCCATAGCTTCTAGTTCTGTTTCTGCTGATGATTTTATGATGTTGTCCTGCTGAGGTATATGCATTGATGTAGGGGAAATGTAAATGTTTGTTTGATCTTTTTGCTTCTGAGATGCTTTCTGTTTTCTTGTGATGAGGTTGCACATGTATGCCGTTTTTCTAAAAGGTAGAGAATATCATCGTGAGTATGTGTCTTAGCTTAAAATCCAAGTGCTGGTTCTGTTCAGTGCAGTCTAAGTGGTGCAGCAAGAATAGAGTGAGGACAGAGCTAGCTGCCCAGTCCAGTCCTCGGCACCTTAAATATGGCCTTTCCACCCAAAAATCAGATCTGTGGGCAGCACCTGCCCTAGGATTAGTCCCAGTAACACCATCAAGCTTTTTATCTGACCCATTGTTTTCTACTCTCACCTTCCAGATTCTCCAGGTTCTTGGCTTCTGTGCCTCCCTTTTGGTGTCTTGATTCTCTGATTTGCAGATCTTGGTTTTCTCCTCTTCTCATTTTTGACTCTTTGCTCTGAACCCAGGACCTGGTAAGGAGCGCTCTATTCACCCAGCCTTACCCTAAAACGTCCCCTGCCCAGTCCAGGCCCTTAGAATCCCCAGCATCCTGTAGGAAAAGGATTTAGATAAAAATTGAATGCGATTTCCAGTTTTTACTAATATTCTACGGTTAAAGTGCTCTGTTTATTTCAAGGTAATGAAATTTGAACTTCAAATATTTCAGGGAAGAAGAATGTTTTCCCACATTCAGTCCTTTATTCCATAATTAGTTTCTGAGAGCCTACTAAAATAATAATCTAGAACAACACAATAGAACAATTACTATAATATGTAATAATAATAATGGTTAATATGTATCTAGTGCACTCTGCCTAGCACTGTTCTAAGTGCATTACAGTCTTAGCTCATTTAATTCTCCCAACCAATTAAGCAAATATTGTTAAAATGATAATCCTGATGAACAGAGAGCTTAAGAATCTGTGCAGTCACCCAGGGAGTAGACAGAGAAGACAGGATTTGAGCCTTATTAGTCTGACTCATTAGCTTACATTTTTAACTGTTTCACTGTACTGCTTTCATGCGCCAAACAGTTTTCATAATATGGTCTGGCACCCATTCTAAGAAGAAGTTATAAACACAAGATGATGTAATAAAAATCTTTAGAGAATGTTACCTAGGGAAGAAACTTAATTTCAATTATTAAGAAGTATCATATGAAATATAATCTGTTTCCTTTGGAGATTCTCAAGTTAAAAAATCGTAGAAAATGATATTTATCGGAGGAAAGGTTGATATTATATACTGGGTGCTTAATATTCTTAAAATGTATCACAGGTAATGTTTGAGCTTAAATTTTTAAAGCCGACGTGGTTAACCCAACTAAGAAGTTTTGAACTAAGCTGAATAGCTTTTTGAAAAGGAAAACTCCACTCAAGCTAAGATTTAAAGGAAAAAGTTAATGAAGATTGAAGTCCGAGAAACAAAGGAATCTGTTTTAAGCTTATGCCCACTTCAAAAAGATCAAATTAGACTAGTGTCTGATATGAGACCGCTCTCATTGAGGATCTATAAATTTAGAATGTAGGCAATAAAATACTCAGATCATTCAAATTGAGTTCCGTTAAATGAAGGTCACACTAGGGATCTGACTTGGAGTGTATATTCCTCTATTTGTATTTCAGGAAGTGACTCTCATAATCCCTTGCCATCCAAATAAAGATATTTAATTTGTCAGATAATTCCACCTCAGGGGGATGAAAGAAGGTATCTTGACTGAGATGTAAATAATCACAATTCCGATGCTGAAGGTACTTGTTCCCTGTGGAATCTCTTCTTCAGCATGACAAGAGTCATTTCTTTTGTGGTCATAATGATTGTAATATGTTCCTTGAAGATGCCTCTCAAGAGATTTGATGTTAGATACAAACAGTTTGCTTGAAGATAGAATGCAGGCTGCATGGTCACAGAACAGAAACTGACAAGGAAATACTTTTTTAAAGAATAGTTTAAAATGATATTTAGGAAGAATGCATGTTGACCAACTATAAACCATTTATAGTGCACTTGTATTTCTGTGCCCATGGAGTGATGTGTGAGTTCTTTGCTCATCCCTGATATCCATCTTGTCTCTGAATAGCATCTCTGGACATCCATCCTCAGGAAACTGGTCACTATTTATCCCAGTGCTGGTGGGGTACCCTAGCCATGCCTCCCAGTGTTCTGATTTTCTTTAGGTACCAGGCAGTACATGAGATTAATCATGTAATCTGAGCTACAGTGACTGTCACTGGCCATCACTATCCATTGCAGGTGAGCCAAGGGCCTCAGTAGCATCTGATGACTGCTCATCCTGGGGACCAGCCTTTTGTTCTTTGATGTGACCCCTGGGAGTCGGGAGGCAAAACTATAACTGAGCAGGTTTCCATTCATCTGGTTACACAGAGGTGCCCCTTCCATTTTTCATCTTTCATTCTTCGTCTCTCTGAATGGGTCAATTTCTTTATCTTAAAAGTATATTAAATTTGAGATGATTGTTAATGTCTTTGTTATTCTAAGAATCTATGACTCTATATGCATGTTTTTCTGCACAAACAATATCTAACACCTTTTGAGAATGTATATATGTGTTGTGTGTGTGTGTGTGTGTGTGTGTGTGTGTGTGTGTGTATATATATATATAATTTGTGTGTATCTAGTTTGTATGTGTTTCAGTGGAATTACACATTGTGCCTAAATTACACACACATTTATTTCCATGATTACAGTTCTGATCAGAGTGTTTCTATTTCTTTGTATGAAATGTTAAATAATAGTTTTAAAATTTACACCTATTCTAAAGGTTTACTTACCATGCTGAATATATATTTCTTTTTTTATCAAGTTTTCCTATGGTCTCTTCCACATTATGACTCAGTTGGATATATCATCCAGGCTCAAAATGGCTATTATCCTTTCTTGGTATTTTGGCTCAGGTAATTTCTAGTAATAAGAAAGCAACTATAGTGCTTCAGTTAATTTCTCTCCAGCATTCATGTAGTTCCTATGACCCTGAATACTGATGCACAGAATATGATTGATTATGACAAAGGCGAGAATGCCGTCGTTCTACTTAAGGTCACTTACCAGAAGGAAAAAACAATTTAGAAACAAAAGCAAATGGTAGACTACATATAACTAATTTTAAGTCGTCTTTGGACAAAAGGAAAACGTGAAACATCCTATTCTTCTACTGTTAGGTTGATAGTAGGCAATAAAAATAAATAAATAGATGTTCAGGCTCTCCAAGTTCCAGTGCCATTTTGTGGAATTTGGAGGAAGGAATTGAGGTTGAGATGGAGAAGATACTAATAGGAAGAAGAGAGAAAAAAAGAGAAGTGAAAAGAAAAGGAGATAATAAATCAGCAGTAGGAAGATGCGTTAGGCAGCATTGGGGAAAAGGGGGAGAAAAGAAAGAGAATGAAGGGAGGATGGGAAAAGGAAACGGCCAAGGGAAGAAAATGGGGAAGATACATCACAAGGAGGGGAGAGAGGGCAGGTCACACCTTCACTCCCTCCATCACATGCCTGGAATCCACCTGACTCCTGGCTCCGGCCTCCCACTATGGGGTGGAGAAAACAAAATCCTCCTTCTAGAAGCACAGTCTGGAGTTTCCAATCACACCTAAAATATTTTTTCTTCTCTATCCCCATAACCACTTTCACCTATTTCCCCTTCCAGAATGGTAGCTATGCCTGGTTAGTATTGTAGCTGTGTTTAACTTCCAAAGGATTATACCTGTAAGAATTAGTGGAAAGAGGTGAGTGGCAGTGTGAAAACCGTTGCAGTAGTCCAGGTGAGGGATGCTGAGTGTATTCAATGGAATATTATCAGCCTAAAGAAAGAAAGAAACCTGCCGTTTTCAACAACATGGATGAACCTGGAGGGCATTATATTAAGTAAAATAAGCCAGACACATAAAGAAAAAAGCTGCATGATCTCACTCGCGGAATCTAAACAAGTCAAATACATAGAAGCAGAGACTTGAACTGCAGTTGCCAGGGGCAAGAAGGTAGGGGAATGGGGGAATAAAAGAAAAAGAAAGAAAAAAGAGGGAATTAAGTAGAAATTGCAAACCGCAAACATGTGTTTTCTTTGGACAGACTGTGTGTGTGTGTGTGTGTGTGTGTGTGTGTGTGTGCATGCACACACACACACACATACACACACACTGTGATCTGAATGCCTTTAGGTTGGGCAAGTACTCTACAGTCTACAGTTTGGCCACAATGACAACTACTCCTTTTTTTTCTTAATTTTTATTGGAGTATATTTGAGTTACAATGTTGTATTAGTTTCAGGTGTACAGCAAAGTGAATCAGTTATACATATACGTATATCCACTCTTTTTTTTAGATTCTTTTCCCATATAGGCCATTATAGAGTTCTGAGTAGAGTTTCCTGTACTATACAGTACGTCCTTATTAGTTATCTATGTTATATATAATAGTGTGTATATGTCAATCCCAATCTCCCAATTTATCCCTCCCCCCACTTTATCCCCAGTAACCATTAGTTTGTTTTCTACATCTGTGACTCTACTTCTGTTTTGTAAATAAGTTCATTTCTAAGGGAAGACACTATATACACAGTAACTTTGTTTCTACACACATGTTAACTTTGTTTCTGGGCCTAGAGACACTGGTGTTGGCAACCTGGGAATTAAGGGACTGGAAAGGATGAGAGATATTTGAAAGTGTTTCTTGGGGAGTTATGGGAAGAACTCTGCAGTTGTCTGGGTAGGGGAGGTGACGGAATCACGGCTCACTCTGGTATGATTAACTCAGAACCTGGTGAGCTGTGACACTTCCCTGGAAGAAAACAAAACCCAGAAGGAGGAGGGAGCCTGGGTGGAGGAAGATGCTGCATTCAGTTTTGGAACCAGGATTTCCAGGTGGGTTATAATCCCACTGCTGGATGCTGACTCATGTATCCTGGAAGAATCACACCAAAGGGCTGTCTTAAGAATGGTGTGCAGATGGAGAAAGAATCGTTCTGTGACGGATGGTGATTGTCTTCCTTTTCCTGCTGAATGTCAGACAAGTTGCAGAAATAGGGTCAACAGCATCTGCATGGATGAAGTTAGATATTAGAAAGAACATTATTAAGTATCATAACTTCTTGAAAAAGCGTTCTAATATATTTTGCTTGATTTCTAAATATACGGAATCGATAGAGGCAATTTTGGACACCGGGTAGTAGAGCAGTGGACTAGCTGAGTAAATTCATAACTTGTGCCTTTACAGAAATGCTGCTAATAATATGGGAACAAAGTATCAGGCCTTTGGAGATTCTTATAGTAACTCGCAATCCTCATTATACATAAGACTTACTCAGATATCATTGTAAATATCCAGATCCCAGGACATTAACCTAAAAGTTTCCCACTCAGTGAGTTCGATACTCCTCAAAATCAGAATCTTGAATATGTGTCCCAGGCATTTCTAACACACGTGCCTGAAGGAGTCCCCCTTGAGAAACAAGGGTCTGCATCACTGTCTCAGGAGCTGTGACTCTGAGATGACATGATTTTATATTTACCATTGCTTTATGATGATTGTTATTGTTGTTATTTACAAATTCATGGTCCAGTTCAAGCCCCTTTGAAGTCAGCAGAATGATGTGACCATAAGTAGTGCTCGCCTGTCCCACTGATCAAATGAGCTGGCCTTTGAGGAACTGCACAGAGAAAAGACCCAGCTGTGATCACTCTGCTCAATCTGGAAAGAATAGGACAAGAAATGTGTCCTTGAGCATCAAGATAATATAGGGAAAGACAGGAATCTTGCTGAGACTTGAGAAAATGAAGTAAGAGAAATAGAAACAAAGACATTGAATTTGCAACTAGTAACAGCTGGTTTGCAAACTTGAAAGAAAACTAGTCTCTTCACCATGTGAAAAGCTCAGGGGTTCCCCCTGAGATGATCAGCCTGGGGCCATCGTGCTCTGCTGACCTGAAGGGCTGGCTCAGAACAAGGACATCCTGTCAGAGCAGGTTTTCAATGACAACAAAGCTGGGTTGCTTCAGAAGTGAACTCTTTTTAGGATTTTTTTTTAAAAATTACTTATAAAATAAATATATCTGTATTTAATAAATTGTGTATTTTCCCTAAGCCTCTGTTTCCTCGGAGACAAGTCTGTTTTCCTCTAAGCAGGACCTTCCCACACAAGTCCCATTTCTGGAACAAAGGAGGCCTCCTTCTGCCCTAGACAATCAGCAGGTTCCTGATGCTTGGAACTTCTTTTCCGGGTCCTGTGAAGAGACTGGGGTGATCCCATGTGGGCCCACCATTATATAAATTTCTTAACTATACCAAAGCCCCTACACCTCACAAAAATTAAACACATATGTCTGATAACAAGAGTGTGCAAGAAATATATAGAAGATCATCTCTGCTCAGTATAATTGTTCAGCACTTAAATATAGGCTGAAGAATCAAGCACTCTGTAGAGTTGTGTATAATCATAAATTCATTTATTTGCTCATTCAAATCAACCAGTATTATTGTATGCCTCCCACTGACAGCTATTGTGCTGTATGTATGTGCTGGAGCTTCAAAGATACGTGAAAAATTCCCGATTTAAAAACAAACAAACCAACAACCAAAACCCTCTAAAGTCCAATAGATATGAGGAAATCATTCAGAGGGCATCTTCACTAGATGAATTCTAAGAGTCTTTTCTCCGAACCTGCGATTCCATGATTATGTTTGTACGTTTCCTATCACTCCTTTGATAGTGGTGGGTACGTAGCACGTCTTCAATCTGTAGTTCTTGATTGCTTATTGTTAAGGTGGAATCAGTTTCACCAGCAAATTTTATGAATCTATTCCTTGAGTGCCTTCCTTGTTCATGCTATTTATTATGCATTCCACTTATCTCTTTTCCCCACAAAAAAACATTAAGCATCAGCAAAGAAGATAGGAGTCTGTTAATTTCTCGAGTTAGAATTGCAGAAAAGCACTTATTTACACATTTCCTTTCCTGAAAGGGCATGATAAACTCACAGAGGCAGAACCCGGATATGCAATGTCTGCCTCTGTAACATGGTCATATTTACATTAATGGGTGAGTGGTAATGCTGTCTTCACCTTAAAAAAGAATCTCAAGGCAAAAAAGTAAACCCTGATTTCTAGTAAATTGTCGCTACCACTTGAACAATTTAAAGCAAGAGCATGAATAATGATAATTAGAGAAAGGACTTCATTGTTTCTGTATGTTCATAAATGATATACTTGTAGTGTCAAAGAAAAAATATCATTGCATTTTGCAATTTTATCCTACTTTACTCTAGGGTGAAAACTATAAAATACTGTAGATAGAAACAAAATTTAGGTTAGATCTAAATGTTTCAATTTTTTAAAAACCTGTTATTTGTAGAGGATGGATGGTAGATGGTGAAAGGAGTTTTTATATGTAAGGAATTTCAAACACTACCTGAAAAATTGAGTCCTAAATCAATAGATAATATTTGAGAACGAACTCTTTGTTTTCATTCTCCACACCATGAAAAAACTTTTGCAAAAAAACCCCAAATACATAAATGCTAAGAAGGCCGATATACCATATAATGAATGACAAATCAGCTCTAACATTAAAGCAGTAATTAATACTACTAAAATTGGGGGAAAATTGTGATTCTTTAAAAAATTGTGTATGTGGAATGCCTCCTTATTGAAACTGTATACACCATCCACCCAAGTAAAGTTGAAGGAGTTTGTTTCTGATTACATATTTTACTTTTAGAGAATTCTTTCTATTTCTGGGAATGGGGTTGTATGTAAGCTACTTGCCAGGGACTCTGAGAACCCATGATCCATGAGTTCAGGGTGGGCTCTGAACAGAAATTGGGTGTTTCTATCAGTTTCTTCAATGCAGCCCATTTCTTAGTAATTTACATTCCATTTCTTAGTTACTGGGAATTAATAAGAAATATTATTTAGGGCTTCCCTGGTGGCGCAGTGGTTGAGAGTGGACACGGGTTCGTGCCCCGGTTCGGGAAGATCCCACGTGCCACAGAGCAGCTACGCCCGTGAGCCATTGCCACTGAGCCTGCACATCGGAGCCTGTGCTCCGCAACGGGAGAGGCCACAACAGTGAGAGGCCCGTGTACTGCAAAAAAAAGGAAATATTATTTAGAAAATAATTCATAAAACTATGACTCATTTTTTTCCAGAGAAACTACTATAGTTACCATTACTGAAAAACCAAATTGGCTGTTTTTCTTCACATTATTTACTAAAATTGGAAAAATTGTTCCTATAGTGAAAACTATATTGTTCACATATATAGTTTTTGTATATGTGAACTCCATACATTTTAACTTTGAATTATTTCTCTATATTATGGAAGGGTGTTTTGTGCTCTGAGCTACTTAGGGTTTCACTGAATGTTGGCTGTTTGTCTTAAGGTGATGTATTCAATTTGGATTGCAAGTTCGTGGAAAGGTACATAGTGTACTTCTGAGTAAGGACATAGTAGATCTCTTGAGAGTTTTATTTGGAGTTAGATATTGGTTTTAAGATCTGACAACTACATGAAATGAAGAGATGAGTCACTTGTTAATAGGTACATCTCAACCCATGCAAAAGCATCATAATTGGTTGTTATTTGCTGTCCCAGTAGAGAAAGATACTGAATGGGAACGAGATATTTTTGTGAGGCTTTGGAATTGCTACATCTCTGACAAGATGGAGATATTTTATTTGGTTATTAATCCTGGATCCAGGGCACTATTTAGCAGAAATAGGTATTTGGACAACCAGGAAACATTATTCTACTTTACTCTTATGCTGGTACAAATAGTACCGAAAGGTACTAGCCTGACAAATGGTGAATACTGGTTTATGTCATGAGAGGAGGAGCTTGCATCCATGTCACGCAAGAAATTAGCTGTGAATGCCTTTCACAAGGGCATCGTGACAGGGGGTTGACCTTCACTGACTCCCCATTTGTGTTACATTCTCCAGTTAACTCATCTGTCTCTCAACTCTGAACCCTTTATAACACTGTTTCCACTCTCTAAACCTGAGGCTGAGTGCATAAGAGATCCAGATCCTTGTCATGGCCAATTATTTTCCCTTAAGAGCTGCATATTTATTGTGGTATGGAAACAACTGTATTTATTAGGAGGCACGTAAAATGCTCACAGTGCAAAGATGCACATTCATTTGCAAGCACCTCCTCTGCAATCAGTACTTATTACTCACATTATTTTTGCTATTGTGTTAAATGGTAAAAAAAAATTATGTAACTTCAGAAGGAATAATGACACCTGCATTATTCATTATTTAAATATTGCCATTTAACGTTTTGCTTTCTATCCTATAACCAGCAATTAACGTTATCGATAGAAGCAATGGAAAAACATTTTTGTATTAAGAACTTGCAATTTAGATAACTCTACTTACCATATACCCAACTCCTACATTGGTTTTATTCCAATTTCAATTAGAATTCTATGTTTCTTGCAATATTAATAACAGAAAAAATCAACTTTCAAACTGTTCAAAAGTTCTCTAGACAGCTTTTACCTAGGGATGAGGTAAGAGGCATTCTCTTAATGTCCATGGAGAAATAAACTCTAATGTGAAATATCATATTAATATAAAGGAGGAAATTATTAAGAAATTGTTCCACAGGTACCATAAATGGGTTAACTATTTTTCTAATGCAGTTTGAGTCCTTTACAAGACTGTTTTTATAGACTTAGCAAAGCCAAATGTATACCCAGGAGAAATAGCAGTGAGCCTTTAATTTAAAATTACATTATGTGAGAATGCTTGTACATTGAAATGGGTAGACAGAAGAATTGCCTTGGGTAGTAGTTCCCTTGTGTTTATCTAAAAAAACCAAAGAACACCTTGTAGGAATTTGAATGCAAAGTTCTTATTAATTTTTATGCATCATTTATGCAATAACAATAACCAAGAAAAGGAAAAAGGAACCATGTCAGGAAAACTTGATTGTGTCAGACTTCGGTTCTCTGAGCCCTGAAAACCTGAAATACCCTGATTTTATTATTTTATTCCTGATGGTCAGTCTTTGGGACCAGTTAGAAATTCCTCAGACTTGTTAAACCATTAACCACCAGGACTAAAATACCATGTTATTTAAATTTTTAATGAATAATAACTTCATTAGACATTCTGTTCCTAATGTGACTAGGGAAAACTATGGAATGTGGTACATTGTAGCACTTCATTTCAATTATTTAATATTCCAGTCATTTGCTTAACAAGAGACTTTGCCCAAGGGTTTGCTGAAACACTGAATATCTGGCAAATTACTGTGTACTAATTGATCCAGTGGCATGTTAAAATTACCTCAACCATTCTGCTCAATACTTAATTGTATTTTCTGTTGGTGTCAGTGTTCTACCTAGAAGTATTTTGTCCTTTAAAATAATTTTTTACTTTGGAAAGAAAGTGGTAGAAATGCATTATCGGTTACTTGAGAGGTTTTTACATTTGAGGCCGTAACGGTGAGAACAGCAAGATAAAGGTGTAGAAACATAATGCCCAAGTCCTGGAAATGCAGAGACTGCAAAGCCCCCGAGTTTTATGTATTAATGAACTAATTTTGTTAATCCCACTTCAAAGTGAGTTTTGCAAGGGTAACTCAATAATCTTTAGGGATGACTGCATCATACCTGAGTATATGTTACCACAGGGGAAAAATAGAATTATTGTACTGGGGGCTCTGTCTAGTGTGTGTGTGTGTTTGTGTCTAGCTGTTCTATAACCACAAACTACTAACACGTACTCTTTTCCTACACGATGAAAAGGGTACACACATAGAAATTAGTATTCTGATATGTAAATGTGGTTATTTTCTCTTAGTTCTCATCTAGGTATTTTTCTGAATACTCATTGTGAAGTCCTATGAACATAAAATCAATCTTTATGGATAGTGTATAGAATTTGTAATTCACAAATCCAGTTTTTTTTGTTTTGCTTTGTTTTTTGCTGTATGCAGGCCCCTCACTGTTTTGGCCTCTCCCGTTGCGGAGCACAGGCTCCGGACACGCAGGCTCAGCGGCCATGGCTCACGTGCCCAGCCGCTCCGCGGCATGTGGGATCTTCCCGGACCGGGGCACGAACCCATGTCCCCTGCATTGGCAGGCAGACTCTCAACCACTGCGCCACCAGGGAAGCCCAATCCAGTTATTTTTAATTCTTCAAAGAGTTCTTCTTTTAATTCTTCTTCTACAACTCATTTCTTAGATGGACAACAGAGTGGGATTGGTAGGTGGACATGTATAATGGGAGGAGAAAATACCCAGTTCAGAAGACTGAGGGCTGTCAATGCCACCAGCACTAATTGAAGCATTTGGGCCCTCTTGGTGGCTCTGAGAATTCTGAATGACTTTTTATAACATGATGATGACATTTGAAACGCTTTCCAAGAAATAGATGGAACACTCAGTCCTGTTTTCTTTGATCTTCAGATATTGTGATTATGTTCTGGCAGAATGATGGCAACTAATTACGTAAGGTCAGCAAACATCGACATGCCTATCACAGACACATCACGAACAAGTCGGGACTTCCCCAGCTGTGTGGTTGGCCTGGTGGGCACAGTGCCAGCAGCAACATTCTCTCTCTGACACTTCTTCTGCCGCAGAGAGATCCCATTTTGGAAGCGCTGGGTTAGCAGGGAAAGAGGGGGGCATTCTTCCTCTTCTCTGCTTATGTCCCAGGATCTCTCTTCAAAATTTTAAAAAGACTAAAATTATGATACCTGCAAAGGGCATTTCTATTGATCCATCAGTGTATGTACATACTTGTCATCACCTCAAATGCAGATTACACTTAAGTACATGGTTCTTCAGATTCGTGCTCACACAGTGTCAATTCTTGTAAGAGGTCTGCAAATATACTGGTTTTCTAAGTTTCATAAAGTCTAATGAGTTTTAAAGAGAAATGAAATAACCTTTCTGAGGTCATTTTCTAATTATTAAAGCAACAAGCTCGTAGGAAGGAAAATCTGGAGCTTTGGGGTAAAAATATTTCCTTTTCTCTTCTTTTTTTTTTTTTTTTTAAGGATTTACAGCTCAGTTCACTTCATTGGTAGCCCTCAGGGTTTCTTTATCTCATGCCTACAACTGTTATTACTATCTTTCTCTTAATGTCACATTGCTTTCACACTGTCACTGAAATGACCTAGAAACAATCCCATGAAAGTAGATCCCATAAAATAACATTTCCATGGCATCTTTTTATGTCCTAAAACTAGATTAAATGTCAATACAGTATAATAAGTATGTAATAAAAATAAACAGTTTATGCATGATTCTAAGGGGAACTTGTTACTGATTTTTAAATGTATTTCCTTGAAAACTAAATTCATTCATTCTGTGGGTTTTACAGTTTTTAAACACAGACTATAACTTCATTTTGGTCATGATTTTAGGAAAACTTTTCTTTCAACCTGCAGTAATATGTATCCTGTGTCATATTCTTAAGAGGGCCATTTTATCACCTTATTTGGAAAAGACAAACTTAATTTCTTGGAAAGATACACATGATTACAATGTGTGTCATCACATTGATGATTTTGAAAATATATTTTATTTAATTGTGATACATTTCTGCGTCTAACAGTGACCATCTGTTGAAAAGTTAACCATATTCCTATTCATATTCGTGTGAAAGAAATAACACCATTGCAAGGAAAATACTAGCCTTCAAGGTGCTGATATGTATATATTAGGAGAAAAACATTTCATCCATATTTAGCTGTGAGGTTGCTCTCAGTATATTTTCCATTTAGCATTTGTAATGCTGTCATAATGAAGAAGTATATAATTGTTTTATCCTATTTAATGTATGTGTAACAACCAAGGATATTTCTGGATATCCAGATTGCCAAGATGAATGAAACGTTAATGTTTTCTTTGTCCAAGATACTGAAAAAAAATGAAGGGGAAAAACATGTCCTTGGTTCAGCTCTACTGCCTTCGAGGTGGAAGGGGGTTCCCAGATAATAATATTTCAGTCCATTTCCATTTTTGTTCTTGCTAAGACCCTTGATGAGGTTGCTTGTTAGATACTTAGTCTTTGTACAGATTTCTACTTTTACATCCTTCATTATTGATTCTCCAGATGCTGATAGATTTTTTAAATAATCATAATATTTACAGGAGAAATAAGGCACTACTTCGGCTTATGTATGTTTATGTCATTCTTCTTGGACCATATAGTTTACTTTTAGTATCCTTTTTTTAATCTTTTACTTTTGTCTTAGGTATCATGACAGCACTAGTAATGAACTGTGCACACCCGGCAAATAAATTAGACACAACTCCTATCAGATCAAGCTGCTGTCCACAGAATTGCAAGGGAGCAGCACAGAGCACTCTAGGGAAACGCTGAAAAGACACACATGGTTGCGTACACACATGGTTGCGTGCTGACCAGATTGTTGGCACGTTGACTGGAGATGTCCACTCTCCGTGCTGTTTTATAATTATACACTGACCTCTGCCGCATGAGGGACAGTCAGGACACTTTGCACTGGAGTTCAAAGCTTTCTGCCAACCTAAACTCTGAAGCCTCCCTGATCCATTGCCCCTACACCCATCACACCCCCGAACAAGGAGAAATCTTTTCTCTTCTTCAAACACCTGTAACATGCTACTTGCGCCTCACTAATGGCTCTGATGCCATTTTTCTTTGCTTAGAGACAGAGATTTTCTCAAGCTACCTTTTTGAAAAGTCACTTTCTTTCTTTCTCACCCTTGATTTCTTTCCTGTCTTTCTCAGCATGCCTGCACTGTGGTTTCTCTGATTCCCTGTCTCTGTATTGTGACCTTCCCCACTACCCCCAAATCATAATTAGTTTCTGCCACTGGGTATTTTCAAGTTAATCATTCACCTTCACACGTATCTTTGTAAATGGCCACTTTAGAGTCTGTTCTTTTCCATGCCAGCAGTAATTCTCCCTGTCCAGCTGTTATAATTAGAGGAATTGCTCCCCAAGTTTTCTGATCAGATTAGAGCTGTTATTTGTTGTTTTATAAGTTATGTACACATAAAGACTTATTAAAGCAACACACTTAAGGTCTTGGATTAGAGATACTTTCAACATGCAACAGTTTGTGAAAGCTGTTGTGATGATTATTGGAAAATCCAACACGTAGCTAAATTTCCACTGATACTACATTTTTAAAGAAATTTTGTTTGCACTAATGAAGGTTGTGTTACTTACAAGTTACATAGCAATTTTTCTTATTGCAGACATTTAAAAAAAGTCACTATACCTTAAAATATCGTATTTATAACTGCCTAAGGAATTTCTTCATAAATTTTTTTTCTGTCTTCTGCATGTCTGCCATTACATGACATTTACAAAGTACCAGCAGCAATATGGTAATAAGGATCTCCGAAAACAAGAACTTCCAGGCTGGGACTTCCCATTTTAGGTAGATCATAGAGATTTTCCATTATTCTACCAAATCTAGAGAGAGTCAGCCAAAACAAAGATTTTCTTGATCTGAATCCATTCCTGTAAATTTCTACAATGTCAGAGGAAATGGGAATGTTGATCTCTGGCACCTGCAGTACGATCTTTTGGATTTTCAACATCACAACTCTGCTCTGAGTTAATTGTTCTGAATTTGCCAAGGTATATTCAAGAACGCACATGTACCTCTATGGAAATATCACCCAAGCAAATAGCTGCACATGATTTAGGGAAAGTATATTCCTCCTAAAACAAAAGTTAGTAAGGATGTGCTTTGAGAATTATGTACTGATTAGATTTCATCACTTAATGTTTGGGAATTATAAAAGGGGAGAAGCATAACTGCACTACCCATGCTAAGCCCAGAGTACCGTGGATTATAAAACGGGCAGTTCTGAAACAATAGTCTTTCACAGCCCTTTTCTTTCCAAAGAGCATTTTAATCATCTCCTACACAGTCATCAAGTAGCATTTACCCTTTGGCTTCCTGAAGATGTGCTGACATCTGTTCACCTGTCCTTTCTTCTGAGTCTGGATTTGACTTATTGAAGTTATCAGTAACCTTGCCCTGAGGGGTTCTGTGTCCAGGAGCATCTTTATTGCTCCATTTACCATTTGTAAAACTAATGTTTCACAGGTAATAACACTGACAAGTAAAGCTTTACCTTATGAAAAGAATTGCTAATGTGCTGGTAAGAAGGGAGAAAAGTACCAGATGGTTTATTAAGATGAAAAGAGTAGAGAAAGAGAGAAGAAACACAAGGGTGAAAGGAGGATGCCAGAAAAGTCACCCCTGCCTGTTGTCTGAGGGCAGAGGAGAATATTGGAAGAGGGACAGGAGGAATTTGGCACCTGACAGAGCTTAATTGCTTTTTTCCAATCACTGTGCATCCAAGGTTCCTCAGAAAAGGTGAGATGTAATCCTAAAACTACACCAAAAGAGCAATAAAATCTATAGCTGAGTTACCATAAGCAGATCATAATATTTACAAGGAAAACTTGAAATAATAAAAACTGGTTGTATATTTAGTTGTATGTATATTTAGTAACCCAGTTGTTCACACAACTAACTATAGTGAGTATGCTTTTCACACGCAAAACAGTACATTTCTGGAGTCTGCTGTAGAAAAAGGTGGGCAGTTCAGAGGAGACCTGGAAGAAGCAGAAATTCTTTTGTTTGTGACTCAGGGGCACTCAGGTTATCAAAATATCCACTGGTCCAATGTAGAGTCTGAGTGTGATTCAGAGAGTTGACAGTAATGACCATTGGTGTGCTCTACAGGAAAAGGAGTCATGGGAACATGGCTACCCTGCAGCTTCTATCGGGTCACCAGTGGTTTCCTAGCTCCTAATTCTACGGACACGCTACCATTCCAATGCTCAGTAAACTCTGGCCACTGCATTCCCTCCCTGGACACTTGTCTTGCTCCTAGTCTTGGGTTTCATAATTTCATGGAAAGAGGCTCAATTGGTTTGAGTTTAACATGATGGGATTTTTCATTGTGTATGCTTTAAAGAAATAGTATGTATGCTTAATAATAAATTATGTTAGAGAAGAAATCTATTAGCTAAAATCTAACTTCAATGGACTAACTCATAATTCCTTTGACTTGGAAGGCAGTTTAGATTATGGAACCAAAAACAATCCATACATGTTTTTGATTTCTTGAAACTAGGATGAGAGTGTATGGGATTACCTTCCTCAGTTCAATCAGTGGCCTTTGGGGTACTTCCTGGTAAACCACTCTCCCCATAGGCCATGCCTAGAGTGTATTCTTTTTTCTTTTTTAATACTTTATTTTATTATGTTTTATTTCATTGGCCATGCTGCAAAGCATGTGGGATCTTAGTTCCCCAACCAGGGATCGAACCTGTGCCCCCTCCAGTGGAAGCGCAGGGTGTTAACCACTGGACCTCCAGGGAAGTCCCCTACAGAGTATTCTTAGTGGATAACATCGTGCAAAGAGACCGAAATAGTATAATAAACAATGTTAATGTCTTTTTAATTGTTATCAGTCCTTATTGTGTATGCCACAGAGGATTGTTTTTAAAATCAAAGGATAACTGTTTCTAATGACAGAGATGCCAAATACCAATAGGGTGCAATGTCTCTACATATTATTTGGACTCCCTGATTTAATAGTGTCCACAGTGGGACATATAATTATCCCATGATATTTACCCAGTAGAACTTTAACACTTGAGGCCCACACCTGAAATTGCAAACAGCCCCACACTTGAAAGTGTAAACTCTTTATTACACGGAAATCCAGATGATAAATAATAATAGACTTATTTCAATCCATCTTTTATCTAGAGAAAAAAAAATTTAAACTACGGAACTATGGTTAGAATTTTTTTTTCCGTGTTTTTTTTTTTTTTTTTTTTTTTGCGGTACGCGGGCTTCTCACTGTCATGGCCTCTCCCGTTGCGGAGCACAGGCTCCGGACGCACAGGCTCAGCGGCCATGGCTCACGGGCCCAGCTGCTCTGCGGCATGTGGGATCTTCACGGACCGGGGCACGAACCCGTGTCCCCTGCATTGGCAGGCGGACTCTCAACCACTGCGCCACCAGGGAAGCCCCTGGTTAGAATATTTATTAAAGCATAAAGGCACATATCCTTGATTGTCTTCAGATATAGATAGGTTTGAATAGTTAAGGTTATGACAATAGAAATGTATAAGGCATTTTAGAGAAAAATGCGTAATTACCTGTTTGCGGTACGCGGGCCTCTCACTGCTGTGGCCTCTCCCGCTGCGTAGCACAGGCTCCGGACGCGCAGGCTCAGCGGCCATGGCTCACGGGCCCAGCCGCTCCGCGGCACGTGGGATCCTCCCAGACCGGGGCACGAACCCACGTCCCCTGCATTGGCGGGCGGACTCCCAACCACTGCGCCGCCAGGGAAGCCCTACCTGTGTGTTTTTAAGCCAATATTTATTTGGTTGTTATACATGGTACAGAACACTGCATTTGCTACTTTGCATGAAAGACCTCAATACAGGTGACAAATTCTTTGACTTAAATCCATGATTTCTTTTAGTATTATTTCAATAAAATCCTTCTGTGCATCTTTTAACTATCAGTTTGTAAATGTGCATCTTTATTTACATAATAGGGTCAGACAACTTACTAGAAAGTGTATCGTTATATTAGTGGATTAAGAGAGTTACTACACCTCACTGAAAAGACATTCATAAATATTTTTAAATTGTGAGGGAAATTAAATAATTGGCACTTAAGATGCCTATTTTAAGTAATAAAGAAGTAAGGAAAAGTTGCCTTCAAGCAATAGGATAAGATATAAGAAATTAGGAATTTCTTCTCCATAATGTGTTTTTCTGGGTTTTTTTTGTTGTTGTTGTTGTTGTTTTTGGCTGCCTTGGGCCTTCCTTGCTGCATGTAGACTTTCTTTTAGTTGTGGCGAGCGGGGGCCACTCTTCATTGCAGTGCGTGGGCTTCTCATTGCGGTGGGTTCTCCTGTTGTGGAGTACAGGCTCTAGGTGCGCGGGCTTCAGTAGTTGTAGCATGTGGGCTTCATTAGTTGTGACTCTTGTGGCTTGCAGGCTATAGAGCGCAGGCTCAAGTAGTTGTGGCGCACGGGCTTAGTTGCTCCGCGGCATGTGGGATTTTCCTGGACCAGGGCTCGAACCCATGTCCCCTGCATTGGCAGACGGATTCTTAACCCCTGTGCCACCAGGGAAGCCCCTCCATAATGAGTTTTAAATATATATATATATAATGACTGCATTAATTTCTGTGAATTGAAAAGAATAGACTAGAGGAACTGCAGATCATTCCACAATTTAAAACAAATTTAGAATCCTTTTTAAATAGATATAGTCAATATTTCTTCTGTAAAATCAGATTCAAAATATCAACGGGAATGCACTTTACCTTGGAGTTAATTGAACTGGTATCTACATTTTAGGACAATTATTTCTCTTTTGCCAAGAAGAGACTGAGGCTTGGTTTTCCTTCAATAATGTCTTCATTGGGCATTGAACTTGACAAGTATTTATAAAACTACCAGTGTTAAGGGGACACAAAAACATATCAGCTGTTACTCCTGAGTAGAACTTATTTTATTTGCTCCCAGCTCTGTCCAGGAGGTTAGGTTCTTATTTAGATAAACATCTCTAGAGTGAAGAAGAACTATCTGTTAGGTTTTACAAGCTTAGAACAAACATTAATTTTTTTTTATTTTGCATCTGTACACATGAAGTGATATTCTAAATCATGTGTTATTTGCCTGCGACTTTTCTTTAATATTTCATGAACTGTAATTCAGTTTAAACAATAAAAGAGAGCAATTGGGAAAACACAGTGGCCAAAACTTAGATGAAGCCTTATGTTCGAATTCTGTTTTTTTGAGACGATCCTGAGCTCATCTAACAGTTTGTTGTGGCCTTTATTAAGCTGGAAATTCTAAGAGTTGAGTTTTACACTAATTTTACCTTTATTGTGAGTCATAATTTCATCTTTCTCTTTATTTCTAAATATCCTCTTCACATATTGAATTTTTTAATTTCTTTGAAGTCAAAAGCCAAGGCTCTTCTCTGTATTGCATTTGTGCTATATGGGCTACAAATTAAATTTCACATTGTATTTCATGGTCCATTATCACTAGTAGCAACCAAAGAGAATCTACCTTTGCATTCAACTTAACGTTCATAAAAGCCTCTGCAATACTAAATTAAAATTGTAGATTTCATCAGACACTGCAAAGTGCAGAGCAATAGAGAAGTGTTAATTTTTAGGTTCTATTTGTTAATAGATATACACCATTATTAGTATTATCGTATCTTTCACATTACTATAAAGCAGTGGATTTCAGCCTTGGCTACACGTTGGGCAACTTTTAAAATATATTAATGCCTGGCTGCACCACCTGAGAATATAACTGTTCTGGGAAAAGGTGTGGGCGTTTCAGTTGATCATTTTGAAAGCTCTCTAACTAATTTTTAATAGATATCTCAGGTTTTGTCTGCTTATAGCTCTAACAGTAGACAAGCCAAAAAGCAAACAAACAAACAAACAAAATTATTTGAGAACAATTGGAAAATATAAATTCTCACCCCACTGATCATCCATGTTCCTTGGATATTTTGCTTAGATATTCTTTACTTATCGACTTTCTCATTATTTGAGAGTGGAAATTAGGTAAAAAGCATGTGTGCCATCTGCAGCTTCTTTTTCTGAATAACTGTGTTTTTACTGAGTTGCTTGCTTAGTTTAAGCTCGTTATGCCAAAATGTATTTATGTGAGGACTTTCCTTTCTGTCTACTTTGCACAGCACCAGACTTCTGGTCTATTTACTTTATATCCTTATAAGAGCAGAATGCTTGAAAGTACTTTTAGCTTCGAAGAGTTCTTTTTGAAAGTTATGTGATTACCAAGCAACCAAAATTCTTTGCATAAGCACTCATTAGTCCTACCAGCATTTCTCTTTCAAATATAAATGTTAATCTTCGAATAGTGACTTCCACACACATTTTGGCTTCAGGCTTCAGGATGAATCCCTGTTCCTGTAGCAAAATCTTTGTCGGGGATGGAGCAGAGCATCCAAGGAGCAACCAGGAATCACCAGGGAGCCCTCTGGTTCCAGATGTCCTCTTAGGAGAAGTAGGACATTATTGAACAGAACTCCCCAGAGATGCAAAAAGTTGCAGGGTCACAGATACGGCCTTTTAAATTTGAAATACAAACACAGTTAAGATGAAATTCCTATTGAGGAAAATTAGAATATATTTCAGAATATATTGGTATAATTATATATATAATTTTCTCATCTTTATTCAAAACAGATACTCTTAAATACTAATTGTGAGTTAATCCATGAGAAAAATACCTAAAAAGAAAAATACTGCGTGGTTCCTACCCCTTGACATTTTGATTTAATTGCTCTGCATGCAGCCTGGGCATTGGGACTTTTAAAAGCAACCCACGTTATTCTCACATACAGCAAAATTTGGGAACCATTGCTTTAAATCTTACCCAGTTTATTGAATTAGAATCTCCAGATGGGGGTGGAATCTTATAGTTTTCATTTCAAGAAGCACTTCAGATGATACTTACACACACTGAAATTTGATAACCACTGGTTTTACTGTGTGATATTTTCTTCCAAGAGATTTTGTCTCTACTATTTGACGATTTTGTCCTTGCCTCCATGGTTCGTGTTTTAGGTGTAAATATGGCGCTATTTTTTTTCCAAATTTAACCACCATATGTGTTTATTTGCTTTGTGTAGGTTCAGGAATATACTAGGCATTCCTGTTTCCACTGACTTCTCCATTAGGACTGAGATAGTAGGGTAGAGCAGAAGTGGTTTGTAATTTTACACATGCTACTAAATCGCTTGGCAGTGTTTAATCAATAACTGAGGTGTAGGGGTAAGCTTCTTAAACTCTATCTCAGAACATTTAACATTCTGACAATTACTGTCTGTCTAGCCTTGGGTAGGTTACTTAATTGAGCTTTCTTCATATGTGAAATGGTAGTTTTTAATATTGGCCTCTTAGGTTTGTGATTTGGATAAGGCAGTAATACGTGGTAGTACTGTGTAATTTGCAAAGTGCTATGCAGATTTTAGGTATGGCTGTTTATATGTTTGCAACATTAGGAAGTTTCATTTGTAAGGTCATTTCCATTCCGAAAATCTGTGATTTTTTCACTTAAATATGTCTAACACATCATTTGTATACCCCCCCCGAACAATTTATACAAAGAAGGCGGTCCAAGTGTGTTCTTAATTGATTATGTGGTTTAAAGTGATTAAATAATTCAAGAAAATAAAGAAATTTGGAAATCAAAAGAATGACTTAGTATGAATCTTTGATCCAACACTAAGAATTTTATATTTCTTTCCACATTTCCTTGTTTGGTTTTCTTTTTGGTTGTTGTTTTTTTTTTTTTTTTTTTTTTTTTTTTTTGTGGTACGCGGGCCTCTCACTGTTGTGGCCTCTTCCGTTGCGGAGCACAGGCTCCGGACGCGCAGGCTCAGCGGCCATGGCTCACGGGCCCAGCCGCTCCGCGGCATGTGGGATCTTCCCAGACCGGGGCACGAACCCGTGTCCCCTGCATTGGCAGGCAGACTCTCAACCACTGCGCCACCAGGGAAGCCCTGTTGTTTTGTTTTTGTTTGTTTCCTTTGTTTGGGTGAGGGGAGTGAGGGAAATTTTTGTATTCTTCCTTTGTCCACCTTTCTGCAAATTAGGTTACAGTTGGGAGAATGTTAGAAGCACCCAGTGCTTAAAAACAATTACTATTAAAATACATATTACTGAAAAAAATGGATGGTTGATTTAATGGGATAGTTTGGACTGTTTATTTTAATAGTATTATCGTTTATATTTTGTTTTGAGGCACATAATGATGAAATATTCTGGTTTTCTTCTTAAATGCGGTAAAGAGCAATCCTGCTTATTTTCACAAAGAACTCTGGCAGGCTATACCCAAACATTTTGCTACAAACTTTTCTGAAATGTGTAGCTGATCCTGTTTGGAACCTAAAACATTTTATTGGTCCCAGCTGGCAATAAATTGAGAACTATTCCTTAGATCTCTAATTACTTTGGTGGTTCATAGTATACTCATAGAGGTCTGTATTGACTTTCACTGCATGTTTTTTAATATGCAGTGTAATTTTTTTATTGATAAAAAATGTGAACTCAGATGTTTTATCTTAGCATAAAGTAATTAATGAACCAAGAATATAAGATTTGTTGAAGTTTGTGGGTTCTTCCCATATAAATATAAGATTACTTTGTTATAAAACATATTAAAGTTCACACAGTCCCCATAAATGCAATCTGTCAGTATTTTAGATAAGATCTATTTGATATACCTGATTTATTCAATCAGAATAGATAGAGAGAGAGACAGAGACAGAGACAGAACAGCTATAGATAGCATAAATAGAGAGGGAACCTGGTTACCTGGCACAGAAACTTTAACTTAATTGATACTCAAGACTGAAATAAGATCATGAATAACCTGTACTTGGGCAACCAGATGTTTTATTTTTGCAATGTATATACTTAGAATGCAGTAGCATGGCCCCGGCTATAAGAAATGAGAATGTAAAATAGGAGGTCGATCAGAAGACAGGACTGGATGAGTATTTTGAGAATTGCCTGCATTAAGATGAGAGACAGAAACAGAGACTGAGACAGTGACAGAGAGATGGTGAGAAGGAAAGACATTAAAAAAAAAATTTGGCTCAATGGCAGCATGATTAGAATGAATCCACTGTCTTCCTAAATGACTACTTAGGCAACATTCATTTGAACATAGTCTTAAAAAACACTTTCAGGGGATTCCCTGGTGGCGCAGTGGTTGAGAGTCTGCCTGCTGATGCAGGGGACACGGGTTCGTGCCCCGGTCCAGGAGGATCCCACATGCCGCGGAGCGGCTGGGCCCGTGAACCATGGCCGCTGGGCCTGCGCGTCCGGAGCCTGTGCTCCGCAGCGGGAGAGGCCACAACAGTGAGAGGCCCATGTACCGCAAAAAAAAAAAAAAAAAAACACTTTCATTAACTGTATACCAAAATAGAGAAAGAAAAAATATAAAACCTTTCAGATATCTTCTATGTTACAGGGAGTTAAGCAAGTCAAAATAAGTTCTTGTCTTTTTTATTGAGTCAACACCAATGAAACATGTATTTCTGAAGACCAACATGTGCAATTTTCATGTTCAGATTCTTGACTTTATACAGAGAAATGTGTTCCCTCACTCACTCACCAAATATTTCTTTATATTTTATATGTTTATGAAATTACTACGTGTCAGACACTCTTCATAGTGTTGAGGATACAGTAGTGACCAAAATAGGCATATGTCACTGTCCTTAAGACCCTTGGGTCCTAGCGAAGAGTTGTATGTGTGCACACAGGGTGTGGGGAGACACCAACCCAAGGGGAAGATCAGAACTGAAGTTGTAAGGTTTATCACCAGTGCAGCTGATTTACGACATGCTAGAACGTTGTACATTTCTTTTACTATTTGCATAGTTGTTGTCTAATTCTACCCTTCTTTTTAATAAACTTGGAAAGCTTTAATATGTCTCTGTGAAGTCATATTTGGTTTTGCAATGCTTTATGTTTCTCTTGGAGTCAAAAAGTTTGTTATCTAAGTTGATCTTGGCTGGGTTAATTTAGAAGAAGTTTGTTTAAATATTGAATATATTGAAAAAGAAAAAAATAAATTTCACACACACACACACATACACACACACACCACCTCCCTAGCAAGGCTGAGTGGAAGCAACACTATTTATCTTCAGAAAAGTTTACTGCCAATCTAAAGAGAAAATTTGAAGCTTTCTTATTTTGAAACAATAAGAGAAGCTGAATATAGATTTATTGTAAATGATTTAAAGTACAGTTCTTTGTCACAATTAACATAATTCTTTCTCTTGCTTCCAAATGTCTATATGCCATTGTAGTTAAACTTTGATTCTTCCTGTGGAACCAGCAACAGATATTTTCTGCCTAGTCCATGTGTGGCTTGTGAATATGAGCACTATTTATAGGAATGTTACATGTTTACTTTGGCTTGATCAAAATTAGCAAGAAAGTTATGGTACCAGGATATCTTAACCAGTGTATTTAGGTCTCTAACTCATTTCTCATATATGACTCTTGTGCTGGTAAAATTATGAACCTTGATTCTCATATATTTATTTGTGCCTTATCACCTTGACATCTAGGAGGTTTTGAGGGACTCACTGCCTCCTACAATACATTTCCAGTCCTGTTTTGTCTTGAATTGTCTGTAATGGAAAGAAAGAATTACATCGCATGTGGTTGTTCCATTGAGAACAGAGATTTTAAAGTACTCAGTTCTTTGACCAGATCTTTCTTTGAAGTCCTACTTTATGACAAATGATAGTCAGTCTTATTTTAGTGTTGAAAATAATAATATATACTGCCTACTACTTAGCACGTATAAGTGGGTCTTTGGAAAAACCTTTTGACTTCATTTAAGGAATGAAAAGCCTTCATCTGTAGTAGTGCATATCTGTAAACGTGGACCACCTTGTATTTGTCATCCTTTTGCTTATTGTTTGATTAGGAATGTCTCATTTTGTTTGTTAAAGAAGACAGCTTCAAGTTACCCACATTCCCAAATGTTTAGATTATAACAATGCTTTGATACAAATTTGTAAAGTATCTGGAGATCAACACGGTGATGTGATAATGGGCGACTGCAAAATTGAATGAATGAGTTTTGCAAAATCGGAGAGATTGTATATTTAATAAAGATGCACTATCAGAATTTGCTAGGAACACTTTAGCATTTCAGTTCAAGTTCCAATATTTTACATCTTTCTACCTGAGTCATACTCTCACTTAGAGGTAATTGCTTGATCAGTAGGGAAATATATTATTGGTTTGAGAAATAAAATAGCTAAGTGTTAACTTTTGAATAGCACTACATATGAATTAGAACTATGATCTTGTTTGGATGGAACATTCCATTAAATTTCTTGAATTTATGTCAGGATACAACAGAGTGCATTCATCAGCTTAGGTGGTTTGTTTACTTGTGCATTCAGCATAATTTTGGTTTTCCCAAGTCTACAATTAAGCATCAAGACACAATAACAGCCTTTGAATTTTAATGGCAATTGGCAGGGTGCTGAATTGTAATTAAACCAGTGGAGATGATGAATTACTTACAGATTTAAACTGTGTGCAGAGTAGCCAACATAAAGCAAATAGTCTATGGTTTCCTCTACTGATGTACATATATCAATAGTCCTATGTATACTATATAATCCTATATGTACTATATATTACTATATAATCCTTTTAAAAATGCAAGTATCTCACGTAACTGAACAACTTTTGAGAGACTGCCTTCCAGTTGTCCAGTTATAAATTAGCTAAACTTACAGACTATATTTTTTTCTGGAGAACAAGAATCCTACTTCCTCATCTCTATATCCACAAGCATTGAGTAGTTTATGCCCATAGTAACTATCCAGTCAGTACAGCTGACAGGGTTTCTTTTTTTTTTTTTTTTTGCGGTATGCGGGCCTCTCACTGCTGTGGCCTCTCCCATTGCGGAGCACAGGCTCCGGATGCACAGGCTCAGTGGCCATGGCTTACGGGCTCAGCTGCTCCGTGGCATGTGGGATCCTCCCGGACCGGGGCACGAACCTGTGTCCCCTGCATCGACAGGCGGACGCTCAACCACTGCACCACCAGGGAAGCCCTGAAAATGTTTCTTAAATGGGAATCCTGCTTCTTTTCTCTCACAATTAAAAAAAAAGTATATATAAAATAACAACAGACCTGCTAAATATTTGTCTTTATGGGCACTTAACACTTACCAAAAGTTCTCCATTATGAAAAGTACTTCTGTATAAAGATAGTTGAGAATCAAGGCTGCATTTATATTTTAAAAACAAATAAGCTTTTAATGCCATGCCTATTTGGGACAGTGTGAGAAAAGGGTCTGTGTACCGTGTGAAAGGGTTCTATCTTCTCTCCAAACGGGCCTGACTCAGCCATCCTGAGTGAGAGCAAGGATGGGAAAACACCTCTACTACAGCCAGGCTAGAACCCTGGGACAGTGGGCCACTGCTTTCTGGCAGCAGTGCCAGTGAGATTGGGCAAAGTAATTTTTCATTTATTAATACTTACATGGAATTGACCAGAATTAGTGAAAAAAAAGCACAGGAGAACAGCAATATTGAGAAGTTCTTTATAAGGATGTAGATTCCAAACCATTTTATGAATAACTCCAATCTTTCTTCTTTATCTTAATTTTTGTGATAGAACTCATCTCACAGGACTCCTACAAGTTTCCCTCAGGGACTCTTGTGGCTCCATATCATACTGTTTACTTAAAAGTGATATCGGGCTTCCCTGGTGGCGCAGTGGTTGAGAGTCCGCCTGCCGATGCAGGGGACATGGGTTCGTGCCGCGGTCTGGGAGGATCCCACATGCTGCGGAGCGGCTGGGCCCGTGAGCCATGGCCGCTGAGCCTGCGCGTCCGGAGCCTGTGCTCCACAACGGGAGAGGCCACAGCAGTGAGAGGCCTGCATACCGAAAAAAAAAAAAAAGTGATATCACTCATATGTGGAATCTAAAGAAATGGTACAAATGAACTTACTTACAAAACAGAAATAGACTCACAGACATAGAAAACAAGCTTATGGTTACTAAAGGGGAAAGGGGAGGAGGGATAAATGAGAAGTTTGGGAGTGGATACACACTACTCTATATTGTATAAAATAGATAAACAAGGACCTGTTTTATAGTACAGGGAAATATATTCAATATCTTGTAATAACCTATAATGGAAAAGAATCTGAAAATGAATAGATATATGTGTATAACTGAATCACTTCGCTATATACCTGAAACTAGCACAACATTGTAAATCAACTATACTTCAATTTAAAAAAAAAAAAAAGAACCTGAAAGAGAAAAAAAAAATGAGCACACTTTTTCTCCTCATAACGTCATGATCATGGAGCAGTGGTCTCATTTCCAGGGTACACAGAAGTCGGAGAAGGTAGTATGATTTTGGTCTCGGCTGCTACGTTAAGTCTACTTGCTTTTACTTCCACTCTATTCTTCTATTCTTCCCATAGTTTTTGTGGTTAAGAGCCAACCATTCCGTACCTCATCCTGGTCTCTCTTCTTGTTTTGCCTCTTCTACAAATACCAGCTGATCTCTAAAATTTCTTCAGAAATCACTCACTCGACCTTCTTCCTAGATTTAATGACTTCCCTTCCCTGTAAACATCTAAATTCCCCATCTGATCAATACTGCTTGTATTAGTTTCCCCAGGCTGCTGTAACAAATTACCACAAACTTGGTGGCTTAAAATCACAGGCATTTATTCTGTCACAGTTCTGGAATCCGGAAGTCTGATATCAGTTTCACTGAGCCAAAATCAAGGTATTCACAGGGCCACGTTCCCCCGGAGGCTCTAGAGAAGAATCGATTTCTTGCCTCCTCTGGTTTCTGGTTGTTGCCAACATCTTTTGACCTGAAGCCACATCACTTCAATCTCTGCTCCATGGTCATGTTGCCCCTCCTCTCTGTGTGCATCAAGTCTCCCTCTGTCTCTCTGCTACAAGGAGGCATATGACGGAACTCAGTTCTTACCCAGATGATACAGTATAACCTCCCCATGGCGAGAGCCTCAACTTAATCACATAGGCAAAGTCCTTTTTTCCTTATAAAGTGACATTTACCAATTCCAGGGATTAGGACATGATATCTCTGTTGACCTTTACTGAACTTACTGTATTGCCCAAGCAAACACGGCCATGCCCAATATGGGAGAGTTAATTTCTACCAAGCCTTCACTGGCAGCAATGGAGTGCTACCCATTTCTGCATAATCCTGCAGATTCTACTCTAGTGCAGACCAGCCTTTCTATTAGAGTTTGGCAAAGGAATGCACTGATAATTGACCTTATTTTAATCCAGGAATTGATCCTCCAACTTTCTAGCTACTTAACAGGTGAATTGAGGCAAAGATCTCATTACAGTAAATAAAGAAATGCTTATTAAATGAGTAAATGAATGAGTTAATTGCCAAATCCAGAAAATCCTTGGGACACCAGACCCTTTCTGTCTCCTAGGGAAATTCACTTTTTAGTGACCTAGGATCCCAGGTTGATCTTGGACCTGCAGAATCTCCCTGTACGTGCATGGCAATGCCCCTGAATCCAAGCTCTTCCTTTAATGAGCCTGGGTTTTCTACAACAGGAAATGTTTAGGAAGCATCCTATGGAAGATGCAATTACAGGAACATCTGGTCACTCTCTCTGTTGAGAATTCAGTAGTAACCAACATACATAGCACTTACTCCATGTCTAGCTCTCTTCTAAGTGCCTGACATATTAGCTCACTTAATTCTCACCAAACCACGTGAGGTGGTGGAGGAGGTAGAATAATGCTCCCTTCAAGATGTCCACATTCTAATTCCCCAAACCTGTGACCGTGTTACCTTACATGGCAAAAGAGACATATCATATGTGATTAAGGACCCCGAGATGAGAAATCCCAGATTATCCAGGTGGACTAAGTATAATCACAAGAATCTTCAAAAGTGGAAAAGAGAGAAGGAGAAGAGGAGAGCAGTGTGAGGTGACGATAAGGACTTGACTGCCCTTACTGGCTTTGAAGATGGAGGAAGGGGCCACAAGCCGAGGAGTGCAGGCAGCCTAGGAGCTGGAAAAAGCAAGAAGACAGATTATCCCCTAGAGTCTCCCAACAGAAAAAACAGCCCTGTCTACACCTTGTCTCATCTCTGATCCTCTTCTCCTTCTGTCCTTCATCATCGCAGTTTCTCTTTACTGCCAGCTCCTCCCCAGTCCTTACAAGAGATACAGTTCTACAAGATGCCTACAAGAGCCTCTTCCAAAATGATGATGATGATGATGATGATGGTATTGACGTGGAGGAAGAATTAAATGGTGATGCTATACTTCTATGTAGCTGTTGTTTGCTTTCTCAGGTTTCTACTATGGCCACTATTTTATCTCAGGTACCACAACTCTATGCAGTAGGCAGGCATATACATTTTATATGGAAGAGAACTAATGCTCAAGGAGATTCAGTAGCCTGCCTAAGACCCCCCAAGGGAGTAAGAGGTGGCAATAAGGACCACTTGTTCTTCTCATCCAGCCCCTTGTGCTACAATGAAAAAGGCAAACGTTTTGGAATCTGTAAACCTGGTTTGATTCTAAGTCGATACTTAAAGATCATGGAAACATCACTTAACTATTTTAAGCCTCATTTAAAATACTTTCAAAATGAAGGTAAAGATCCCACCTTGTATATTTGTTATGAGCATTAAATAGGGTGATGCACTAAAATGTTTGCCTTGTAGTAGAAGTTAGCTGAATGTTAATAGTTTTGGAAATCTTATCCTCTAGAGGATCTAGAATCTACTGTGGGTTAGTGATGGGGCCATTCAGACAAGGCAGTTATTTCTGAATTTCTTCCATCCTGGAAGGATCCTGGTGTTTACTTTAGCCATGGGTCATCAGTTTCCCTGACAGACCACAGATTTTTTTATGATGCCAGAAATGGGTTTTAGTTAGGGTAGACTCTTATTTGTTCCCAATACCTCCAGAACAATTGAATAGTAAACACTCTGAAGAGTGTTTGGCAATGCTGACTGGTTAATGCACTCTTAATTGGTATAAGACATGTAACTCACTACTTTTTTTTTTTTTTTTTTTTTGCTGTATGCGGGCTTCTCACTGTTGTGGCCTCTTCCGTTGCGGAGCACAGGCTCCGGACGCGCAGGCTCAGCGGCCATGGCTCACGGGCCCAGCTGCTCCGCGGCATGTGGGATCTTCCCGGACCGGGTCACGAACCCGTGTCCCCTGCATCGGCAGGCGGACTCCCAACCACTGCGCCACCAGGGAAGCCCTAACTCACTACTTTTTAAACCACTATTAAAATCGTTGTTTTCAGGCTCTCATTGTTTGTAAATATATGATTTCTATTCTCTCTCTTATTGTGGCTGGCATTTCTATATAAATTAAACAGAGGAGAACCCTACGATAGCACCTTGTCATGTTACACGGAACTGATTTTGCAGAGCTTCAGTCAAAGTTGTTATCTCCCTGCTCTTGGACACCTGCATTTTTAAAGGTGGTTCCCTCACAGGGATGTATAAGAATCAGGCTGGCTGTGAGCTAGCTGGTTCATTTTCCAACTTAATTAATTTGTGCTTTCTGTAAAGAATTTTGGATGGAAATAATATTATTCCTCAATTCTTCTTTTTTTTTTTTCTTTTTTGATGTCAGTGCCCACCTGCAATTAGATCTGTGTCTCAGCCCGGGGATAAATAGCAAAGCTTAGAATTTGGAAGCACCAGGAACACAGCAATTCAGACCCTGAAGGGCAGAGACCACAAATGAGCTTCCTTGACCTTGACTTAGTTGCCATCAGGAGTTTCTGTTGCCCACTGTGACTCTGGTAATGCGTTTCCACTGAGAAGACAGGAAAGGTATGAGAGAGGCTCCACTCTTTGACTTCCCTTCCTGAGTGTGTATGTAAAAATGAATGCAACAAAAGCAAATCAGTAGAGGTTTCTTTAAAATGTGTTACTTCTTTTTTTTTAAGCCAGAGATATTTTTATCTCAACCCAGCAAGCATAAATGGAATAAAATTAGAGCATGTAAGGAATTGAATTAATCCATGGATTAAACCTGTCCATTCAGGATAGCATGGCTATTACGGATCTAATCTAAAATTCAGTGCTAGCTGTGTGCCTGTGTAAAGCTCAGTGCCCTGTGCTGAGTACTAAGGATACTGGACCTCCTTGCAATCCTCAGTTTGGAAACTTCATGATAACATTGATTACCCAGTAAACATGCTTGTCCTCATCTCCTTGCCAAAAATAAAAGAGTCTGTTTTATTTTTAAAGTCTTTGAACTAGCTCTAGGAATTGTTCAACAGTTAATGAGCGTCATACAGTGACAACAACAGTTACCAGGGATGAATGTGTTCATTTTAAATGGTTTGGAGGATCTAGTGGGGATATTCAGTTCTCAATGAGCAGCTTCCAAGTCCGTCTTATGGAAATGATTTACTGTACTGTGTTTTGAATCAGCCATGGAGGAGCAAAACTGTTGGCATTTTGGACACATTGAGGTTCACTAATTGACATGCATAGGTAGCGCAACTACTGCATTAAAACAATTGCAGATCATCTCATTGTGGCTTTAATCTTTTAAAAATATTCATAATATTACACATATAGGAGATACAATGTATAATATATATAATGTGTTTCATTTATAATATACAAATGATTTATTTAAACGAGTTACACTTGGGATAGGAGAATAGAGTAGATTTCATAATAATTCAGACATGACACTGAAATCTGTATTTTTGACATTCCTAGGGTGAGCCTACCACAGTGCCACATTTTCTTTAGTAAGTAGTCAAATTTACAGGTGATTTGTTTAAATTCATCTATAATGATTCAGGTTAATGCCTCTGAGCACTTGAGGGTGACATAGTAGTAAAGATCTATATTGGCTTGATTTAATCAGTGCAACTAAAGTGAAACATTGTACCTTGGTGTTACTACAACTAAGTGTGCAGTGATTATTTTCATATTCCATAACTAAGGTTACCATGAATGGTCTTAAACTCATAGACAATCTGAGTTGTACAAAAGTCTAGGTTAAAGCATACTGTTTTCATTGTTCGATTTTTCTTTATAAATAAGCTACAAAGAAATAATTGGAATAATGAATGTAAGTTCATATTTTCACAGATATTTTCATACATATCTTATGAAGAGATTTACTCTTTCTGGAGATTGAAGGAAGTGTAGAAAACACCTGTAGGAGAATTTATGGAAAATAAGCCTTAGATGGCTATTAATAAGAATTATACAATACATTTTTAAATATAAATACAAAAACACATTTCATTTGAAATGCCAAACTACTGGAACAGTGGGAGATTGATACAACATTTTATTATCCTTAATTAATTAAGAGTTGAATACTTATTAATGTTTGTATTACCTCTGGTAACTGTTTTGTCATCAATACCAAGCCATCTGCATTTTAAATGTAAAGGACATCTTCTAGTGCTATATAAAATCTGTTTTTTTAAAGATGACATCATTTACTTAAAAATGGGCAAATGAAATGAATAGCATTTCACAAAAGAAAATATCCAAATAGCCAATAAGCTTATGAAAAGGCTCTCAGAATCATTACTTATCAGAACAATGTAAATTAAAGTGATAAAGTGATGCCTCTTGTCTGACTTGAATGGCTAACATTAAAACTATTGAGAATACCAAGTGTTGGCAATGACACAGAACAACAGCAAAAAATCCCACTTTCATATATCGCTATTGGGATGCCAATTAGTACAACCATTTAGGAAAACATTTTGACAAGGTCTACTAATGTTAAACATACTTATTTCTTAAAGAATGGCAATTCCATTCCTGATAGCCAAGAGAAAGGAATGTTTATTTATAGCATAAAGATGTGTATGAAAATGTTAATAGCAATGTTACTAATAATAGCCCCAAACTGGAACAACCTAAATGTCCATCAGAAGTAGAATGGATAAATAAATTATAATATATTCATATTATAGAATACCACACAGCAATGAAACTATAAACTCAGTAGAATACGGATAGATCTCACAGACATAATAAGAAGCAGAAGAAGCCAGACACGAAAGGGTACATCCTGAATGATTCTATATATATATATATATATATATATATATATATATATATATATATATATGTATGAAACTGAAAATCAGGCAAATCTAGTCTTTGATGATAGAGGTCACAAAGGTAATTACCTTCAGGGAGAGATTATTGATTAGACGGGGGCACAAGTGAGCCTGCTCAGGTGCAAAAAATGCTTTATATCTTGATCTGGTAGCTATGTGTGTATGTAGGTTTTTATATATGTTTATATGTAGTGTATGTGTTGTGTCTGTGTGTATGCTTGTTACATGCATGTGTCTATGTGCGTGTCTGTGTGAGTCTTTGTTGTGTGTATGTGTATATATGTATGTGTATATAATGAATCTGTAGACAAAACTTATTATTTGGATGCTTTAATATATGTAACTTATACTTCAATAAAAAGAAAAAAGAGGGAGTAAACATGACCTAGAAAGCACTTTCAGTGTTCCTTTTCACAATCACCCTTGCATTGCCATAGCTTCTTTCTCCACTTATATATATAAAAAAAAAAATGACCTGACTACATTTTGATAAGTTTTGGTATCGGGAACAGAGTATTTTTTTCAAAATTCAAATTCAGATTTCCTTCTAAAATGTTAAATATGATTTTGCTATGATAGCTCAACTCAGAATCATAAACTGAACTCCAAGTCTTCACCTACCCCTTGGATATATTAATTTTGGTCCTATTTCATAATTTTAACTTTATTATTAGTCAATGCTTACTTTATTCTAATTTATTTTCCATTATTTTTAATAGCAAAAATATTAAAACCTTATAGGACTCATCGATTGGCCACCAGTGCTATACATAAAGAAACCATGTTGTTTTAAATAGTCTATCTGCTGAAAAGTGCTATTTTTTTCTTATACAATCTCATGACAGAACATATGTCTTTTATTGACATAATGTGTTTTGTCAAGCATCAGAAACATCCATCCACTGATAAATTGCAGCTGCTGTTTCTCTGACATTTTATATCCTTTGGGGCCAGTGAGCATCTCCCACCGGCGTGTCCCTTGGTAGTTTTATATGGGTGTAATTAATTCTCATCTTAAATCTTCTCACCTGCTGTCAGCCAAGAACTAGCTATGAAAAGCTGATTTACCAAAATTTGTAGATTTTAGACGACAGAAGTGATGAGTGTACTTGTTGAGTCTCAAGCAGCTCCTTTTTTCTAATTATACACCTGTGTCCTGGCACAGCTGTCAGTCACCCACATCAAGGGGGCGTCCCCACATTTGAGGGACAAATGAATGTCTACAAAGCAAGGATTTCAGGTCCCCAGATGGAAGATGTAAAGGCATGTTTTCTCTCTGACTGTAGTTGATCTACCATGTCTCTTCATGAAAAGTTTAAAAATCCATTATTATGATAGATTTGGGCATGAATGGAGGACAGTACTAGAAAAGATGTAGACACCTGCACTGTTTCCAATGTGCGAGTCTAAATTAAGCAGATCATTGGCTTTGCAGTTTACTTGAAATATTCAATTTCACATTCTTATTTTAAGTACCAGAATTATATACCATATTATTCCTTTCCTATTTGTCTGCAATATAGATTAACTTTTAAATTATTGATAGCTAAATTTAATGATAGGAAGATAGTTATTTCTTTACTAAAACACAGATTTCTCTCTTCTTCACCCCAAGTCCTTGGACTTAATTTTGATGCAAGCCTTCCCACTGCTACACACAGCTCTCACAATGGGTCTCTGGGCGAATCCATGTCCCCTTCTGGGTCTTTCAATTGAGTCTATTTGATTTTTCTTAAGAAAAATAACTGCCTGTAAAGGAGGGATCTTGGCTGTTTTTCTATCACCCTTCTTCCTTCTCGTTGCCCTTCTCAATAATTTAATTTGTCATGGATTAATTTAACACTTCAGTTAATGTAAGAGCTCCGAAGTACTAGATGAGTCTCTTAAACTCTGAGCTTTGCTTTCCTTTCCTTTCAGTTTGGGATAAGTACTCCCTACCTTATAGGCTTATTATGAGGAATAAGTGGGTACAAAGCACTTGGCATAAGGTAAGTACACAACAAATGGCTGCTATCATGTTTCCAATTTGTTTTTAATTGATAACTACTCAAGATGACCCAGAGAGTAAGCCTCACAGGAAGTGAACTGAAGAAAGGTTAAAGAGGTTATCCATCCTTTTGACTTAGAGTAGCAGATGGGCAGTGCCTAGTCAAGGCAAAGTTGGGAAAGATAGGTAGACTGGAAATCCTATTAGTAAAAACAAATCAGGTAGGCTTAGCTCTACACAGGGATATTTATTTTACAGGTTCATGTTGCACTTCCTTTGGTAAAATAGACCTTTGTTCGTCTCAATTTGATTAAGTTGTGTAGTTCTCTGAAAGCTTATAAAGAGTTCTAGAATGGCTAGAAATATAATTTATTGGGAAACGTTATTGGTAGATTGCAATTCTGCCTAAGATACCTCTTCGTAAATACTGATGAAACTCTCCAAATGATCCAAACACTTAAGAGTACAGTTGTGATCCTCAAAAGAACCCAAGAGGGTTTGAAATTGATGTTGTGGTATGACAGGGACCCCCCCATTGTGACGGTCTTGTTTGAGTTGGACCACAGCACATACATATATGTCTTTTTCAATGACTTTTCACCATTATAAGAAAGCTAGAGGATTAACAGGAACTGGGATGGGAGTGTATTATCCAAAATACCCTGCACAGCAGAGGGAAGACCTGCTTTGCCAGGCATCCAAGCTCAAGTCCTTTGGAAGCACCAAAGCTGACAGAGAAATGAATAGTTTGTTCGGGAATGATTTCTTTATCACAATTGCTAAGTTTGGGTTTGGTCCAGGAATATTTCCATCTAAAGAAGTTTTAAGAAAATAACAAAAGAGGCAAAAACTAATCGTTCACTGCTGACACTCTGACACAGAATATTCTTAGTGGATTCAGGCTTTATTGAGCTTCTGAAGGTTTCATGGGGCCGTGGATATTTTTCCCAAGACAAAGGCTTTGGTTAGAAGCTGGAAAAAAAGAGCATTTTCAAGTCAGGGTTCATGTCTTAGTCACCTCGACTTTCCAGGAGCCTTGCATACAGTTCCTAATGTATGATAAGCACTCAATAAATGCATCTTGGCTGAGGGATTCAATGAGCAAGTGAGTGAAGAATGATGAGGATGACCTACACTTTATTTAGATCATGTATGTTCTATACATTTGTGCACGGTAACTGATTTTTTACAGTCTCTGGTTCTCTCTCTTGTGTTGTTTTGATCACCAAGACCATAGCTGACAATCCTCTATGAGACCAAAGAGTTCAAGATGTTTCTCAGACTATTATGTTCGCTAGGCAAGTTTTACTGTTTTCTCTATTTTACATAAACTCATGCTCATGCAAGAGCTAGATCCTGATGGCATCCAGGGTACTGATTAAGTACGCGCAGGAAGAAAGGCAGGCAGTTTAACTTAATAGAACATCCTTATTCAGATCTAAAGAGGGTAAATTTAACCTCTTATTTCTCCAATGCCTTGCTAGTAAGAGGGAGAAAATGAATTCAAATGGAAAATAAAAGATTAAGTTTCTCTTCAAAGAAGATACTGCGAAACCAAGTAGTAGCATTAGTAATGATGAAATTGTGTGCCTGAGGCTGTAACGGACAGAAGCAAAGAGCATAGCTTGTCTGTGCCTTGCTCTTCTGAATAATGTGTCATTTTTTAAGTATAGAAAAGTCCCAAATAATTAATCAGTGTTTATATTTTAGAGAAAATTTTGTATTTAAGGTTTATTTTGTGGTTTCTTTTTTTTTGTGGTACGCGGGCCTCTCACCGCTGCGGCCTCTCCCGCTGTGGAGCACAGGCTCTGGACGCGCAGGCTCAGCGGCCATGGCTCACGGGCCCAGCCGCTCCACGGCATGTGGGATCTTCCCGGACCGGGGCTCGAACCCGTGTCCCCTGCATCGGCAGGCGGACTCTCAACCACTGCACCACCAGGGAAGCCCTATTTTGTGTTTTTTAAAATTTATGTTTCAGGCACTTCAAAGTTTCTTTTGCTAATTCATGAATTGAAAGAAAAACTTCACATCTATTGATTAAAGGATGGAACCAGAAAAACAAGGTGGGGGAAGGGAGTAGAAACTTGATTATTAAATGAAGTGAGTGTGGCCTGAACATTGCCAGAATTCCAGATGCCCACTGAGAAACCAGGATCCTGAGAGAAGATTATAACCATGGGTTAACTCATGGACCTGTTTGGAAGTAGCCACTTAAGTTCTTAGAATAATTGAACAAGAATTCTCTGTTCTTCCTCGTACGAAATTCTTTAAAGATGAGAGGAAGAAGCAGGTGAGATGTGACCTTAAACATGTTTCTTTGAAAGAAGATAAAATGATTTTACATAGTTTTTAAAACCTGCCCATTTAGTCAGAATTGATAAAGAATTTGAGTTTAGCAAAATAACAATTATACCTACTATTACAATAAAAAAGTTTCCTGTTACTAACAGTGATTATCTATGCATTGTAGGAATAGGGATAATTTAAAAATATACTTTCTATATGTGAATGTATGTCTTTTATTTTCTGATAAAAATAAGTATTATAAATAGTACATTGGATTTCTCTGTTTTAACCTAGAGTTTTGAAATGAGACATATATACAATAGAATAGGACGTATGAATGAGGGTATAAGAAGGTTAATGAAGTATAAAAATAGCATATTTTTCTTTATTAAAATATGCAAAAATCATGCTGAGATAGACTAAATTTTTTAATCCAGTCAAACTAAAGTACTGTTTATGCTCTGTAATTTTTTTCAAATCTCTGTAGCTGTAGGGCTTTTACATAATCTTGTCTTCATAAATGACATATCAAAATGGTGACCCGGGTAATTCTATCTTAGGGAATAAATTGATATTATGTTATTTGTTAGACAATTGTATCATTTCACTTATAGGTGTATTTTTAATCCCTTTCTTTTGCCATGCTATGTAGGGGAGGGAGAGCAAGAAGTTCCAAAAGTCAAAGATGTATATGTCAAACAAAACTTTTAAACCTTAAATCTCCCTTTAGAGTTCTGTAGCTAAGAGAGCTTATCGCATCCCTTGCTAATAACCCCCCACCCACCTGTCGGCACTACTCTCCTTAGTTTCCTTCTCAAGCCAGCCTTGACTTTTGCATACTCAGGTACGTGGAACCTTTTCCTCCCAGCTCACACCTAGGTTTTTTGTTTTTTGGAAAAGTGCCTAGGAAAAATCTACATAAGGGAGTGTTACCCCACTGGCTACATCATCCTCTTCCTCCAGCTGTAACTGGTTAGTATCTTGGGTGAGCTACCTAGCAGACAAACACATCCTTTTTAAGTCAATGAGGGGAGGGAATTAACAATGTGATGTCCCTCATTTGGCTTCATTCATCTGCTTTTGCCAAAGTGTCTCCAACCTGCTCTTCCCTTGTCTCCAGTGCTTCTTAAAATATAAGGTTAAGGGCAGCCTCAAGTACCTTGGGTCACAGCCCTGGTAGCTGCAACAGCACAAAAGAATTGCAGGTGGTTCTCTATGAGCTGATGGAGATTCTCTATGATTAGCCCTCTGGGGTACCATATTGTTCAGTCCATGAGCATTCTTTCAAGACCTAAGACTTGCACACACTTCATAAACCTACCTTTCATCTTACAATTACCTTCTGAGTACCTTTCCTCTATTGCCTTTCACAAACATCTACCATTTGTTTCCCAGACTTAAGATTCACTCCATCCTTTCACCTCCTCACCACAACAATCTTATTACTGGACTTTCCCATAAACATTGTTGCTTAATACAGACTCCCACTTTCACCTTCTTTCTACCAGCCCAATTATCAGGATCCAGATCTAGTAGGGAAATCAGTCTTCCTCTAACCCTCCTGTAGAGTTACACAGCAACTCCATTCTTTCCTCTACTTGACATCCTGGGCTCTCTCTCCACATTAGGAGATGCCCGCTTTGTTGGTATAAATGGTTATTGTAAGAATAACTGTCTAGGAGACTAATAAGTCTGTTTAGTTTTTTTTTTTTTTTTTTGCTTGCTCATTATTTATAAATCAGATTGCTGATTGATAGTTATCAAAACCATTTTGGAGACACAAAGACTTATATGCAAAAGTTCATTGCATTATTATTCACAGTAAGTCCCAAACTGGAAACAATCCAAATATCCATCAACTGGTGAATGGATGAACAAAATGCAATGTATCCATACAGGGGAATATTATTCAACAATAAAAAGAAACACATTAAACATATTACTGATTCCCTTAGGTTAACCTCAAAAACATCATGCTAGGTGAAAAAGTCAGACCAAAAAAAAAAGCCCTAAATATTATATGACTCCATTTATATGAGATTTCTACAAAACACAAAATTACAGCCACCAAAAGCAGATCAGTAGTTATCGAGGACCAGGTGTGGAAGAGGATAGATTGTAAAGAGACCTGAGGAACTTACAGGGATGATGGAAGTGTTCTAAAACTAAATTGTGGGTATGATTGCATGATTGTTTAAATTTACCAAACTCATTGAATTACACCCTTAATGGGTAACTGTTATGGTATATAAATTCTGCTTTTTTTTTTACAGTTTACTTTTTCTTTTTTTCTTTTATTTATTTATTTATTTATTTTTAACATCTTTATTGGAGTATAATTGCTTTACAATGGTGTGTTAGTTTCTGCTTTATAACAAAGTGAATCAGCTATACATATATCCCCATATTGCCTCCCTCTTGCATCTCCCTCCCACCCTCCCTATCTCACCCATTCTACTTTACTAAAAATGTTAAAAATGGTGTAGATACATTTTTTAAGTCCTCAAAACTATACTTTTGCATAGGTCTATTTTACTTTTTTTTTTTCAGATCCCCCTTCTTTGGACAATGTTTCTTAAACTTTAATGCACACACAACTCACCTGGGAATCTTGCTAAAAAGCAATTCTAGGTCAATGGTTCTGGGGTGGGAACTGAGATTCTGCATTTACCAGCCCCCAGGTGATGCCTGTGTTTCTGGTGGGGGACCATGCTTTTGTAGGAAGTGTTTGGTTGTCTCTCCATTTGCTTGGCCTTTAAGCATTACTTGACTTCCATGACAAATAAGCAGAAACATTCATCATTTCATCCGACAACTTATGGTATGGAAAGAACCTGTTTGATGATTAAATTCTGTAGCTATGTCGGTATGTAAGTCCTTCGACCTTTAAAATGTAGGTTGCTACCTTGTACTGCTCTCAGTGGCCATTTAAATTAAGCCCAAAGATCATCTTATTTCCTCTGATTCCTCATCAAAGTCCTGTCGTTAAGATTGTTTTAGGAGCAAGTGTCTCTGAGAATAGAGTTCTGAAGGAGTGACTTACCTACATACACTTTTCCATTAGAGGTAATATAACTCAAATACATGAAACATTTATTTTCATTTTATTTATTTTTTTGAAGTATATTTGATTTACAATGTTGTGTTAATTTCTGCTCTACAGAAAAGGCAGTTATACATATATGTACGTTCTTTTTATATTCTTTTCTATTTTAATTTTAAATATATCAGTTTCTAGAAGACTTTATACAGAGTCAATTTGAAATTCTTTTTTTCCTGACCATATAGTGTTTATGATTCAGAGACCGAGGACATTGTAGTGGTGACTTAGAGGGAAGGCATGGCCTGGGACAGAGAACACTGGTCTGACACTCAGGAGATCTGGGTGCGGCTGGAGGTTTTGCTGCTGCCTGTATGTACTGCTGCGAGGATGGTATCACATCTTTCTTCACCTGTAAACTAGAAATGTTTTTGCCATGAACCTCCCCCCTTTGACAGTCTGTTAAAGCCTTTGGGCCTCTCCTAAGAAAAGCATTTTGAAATGCACGAAATAAAAGTCCACAGATTGCTAAGGAAAACAATTACATTGATACATTTTTCAAAATATAAAAAATGATATAGTGATGTGTTTTTTTCAAATTAACATATTAAATAAGATCTAGTGGCCAATCTAAATAGTGATGAGCATAAATATTTTGAGGTCTCTGCAACTAATTACAAAATGAAAATACCTATACTTTCTATTAATAACAAAATGTTAGGTATGGATAATACCACCGTGGTTTGCTGCCTATGTGCATCGTGGAAGAAAATGTTAAAGTTCAGTAAAAGATTAATGACACGAAAGATGCATTCTTTCCCATTTTAGTTTGCAAAGACTCTGTATCCTGTTCACTCACTGCTTGGGAGTCTGTGGTCCCCAGATTAAGAACATCTTCCCTAGAAACTCTCCAAGATCTCAACTTTACCAATTAACTGATGAAGATTTGGGTAATAATATAAAGAGTTTCCAATCACGTAACATCGTTAAATAATTCAGAATGCTATCACATGTTTTCCAGAGAACAACCCTACTGGGGAAGATGAGTGTCTTTTAATCACTTTCATTGTAGATGAGGGAACTTAGATAAAGTTGAAGTGGTTTAGCAGTCGTATAACTGGCTAATGGTAAATCGTTTGGTATCAAATCTAATAACAATCTCTGGGACCCTTTTTCATATCATCCCTCAATGTAGGAAATTAAATAACAAATTTACTTGTTCATCTTTCACTGTGTAATTCAGATAGTAACAAAATTACTTGTTAGAGACCTTCAAACTTGAGACCTAAAAGATAAGCCTAAATATTTAGGCCAATCCTTTCACTTTACAGATGAAAAAGGGAGGCTCTTAGAAACTGTGTCATGCCCAAGGTCACACTGTTAGGAGATGGCCCAGGCTCTTCCAATTTTGCCCTTCAGCACCTCATCACGAAAAGGACAGGATTCAGAGATTTCTCTGAAAACAAACAAACAAAAAAGTCAGAAATATTTGAGAACAGGATACTTTGGAAACTGTAAAATAAGCATCCGTGTCTATAGGAATGAACTGTGAACCAGCCTAAAGAAGGAGCCCCCTTGAGGGTTGGTTGGTGATACCCCAGTGTCGGAGCAGGCTTGGGGTGTGAGGAGAAGGCTGTAAGCGGGGATGAACAGGGCCGGGATGAGAGAGGGCTGAAGTCCTGCGGACGCCTGCTAAGGAGACAGGGATCTGGCCTAGATGAGTAGGAGATCCAGGGCACGGCAATGATGCGGTCACTGGTGGTGGTAGATTGCCCAGTAAGTATGCTGTATCTAATGCTACGAACAGCATGTAAAGTGAATTATGGTTTTGTTCACTTGAAATGAATTTGGGGAAGGAAAGAGCTGTGATTATTATAATACATACATTTGGAAGATAATAATGAAGTGGGATTTTTGAAATCATGTCCTAGAACAATTATATACAATAACCAAAGGCCTATTAACTTATAAATACCATAGGTGTACAAAAATGATTAAGATGTAGATTCTGTTTTCCAGAAGTTTACAATCTAAATTAGTTAAGAGGTCAAACTCTTGATTCAAATACAAGCTCTGCCAACTCACTCCTAACTGACTAGTTGTCTGGCCTTCAAGAGTTTCTTCCTCTACAGAACATGGATCACAATGGAAACACCTTATAGGACGGCTGTGAGGAATAAATGTGTTTATTGGATAGCCAGACCTGTTTGTAGGATCCAGGAAAAATCATAATGTTACAAAGCCATTGAGTCTATCTACTTTCTGTACTCAAGTAGAAATTGATTCTGCTCTGCAGCACTAGCAACTGAGGGGTATTGATCAGGTTATAGGTTTGCTCAAGAAATAAGTTCAATATTTTGATGCAATTCTAGTTTTCTTCAAGAATTGCAATGGGAATGAGTCTTGGTTATGTCCCAGGAACTGATAAAAAATATAATTTTATGTTCAGCCTTGGCAGTTAGTCCACTACAAGTGATGTGCTGTCTGGAGTGAATAAGGTCGTGACGCATCCTTTTCTTCCTCTGTCCTTTTTCTTGCACCATTTCTTCTCTTTTGCTTTTCTTTATAATCGTCCCTGCCTCTTCCTCCTTCTGAATTTAGTGGGCTATGTTAGGCTGTATAGAAGCTCATGCAGAACATTATAAATGGTATTTTATTCCAGAGAAAGAAAAATAAATCACCTTAAGGAGGTGAGTATGTCTGTGTATGTGTAATGGAGTCATGATTTAAGTGCCAATATTTAGAAACAGTGTTTTCATCTATGTGAATGTCCTATGGAATGTCCAGTTGTGTAGGACGCAGAATAATTCCTTCTTGTCCTGTGAGACTATCTCACCCACTGTGGGGCACAGCATCTGTGACTCCTACATACTAAATGCCAGCAGCACTTACTTCTACACACCAACAAATTCCCAAAATACCTCTAGGCTGCATCCACCCATCGTAATTACCACTATTGTAGATATTTCTTCCTAGATCTAGATTCTACATATATGCATTCATATACGATATTTGTTTTTCTCTTTCTGACTTACTTCACTCTGTAAGACAGTCTATTATACCTCAACAGAGCTGAAATTTACAAAAAACACATTAGAATATCGAGTTGAATATAACATGGGTTGTTGTTGTTATTTGCGTGCCCTGTTGCTAGGCAGCTCTAAGCCCCAGGGGTTCAAAGATGTGCACCAGAATAGAAACTTCAGGCTTTGAACTGCTGATTAAATGTAGAAACACAGTCCATGTATTCACTGGACAGGGGTCAAAATGCTTGCTATTTGGCACTAGGAAAAAAAGGCCACTGGCAGTTCCTTGTACATAAATCGCCATGTTTTGCACCTTGTGGCCATTTATCTTAGCCGCCTCTGACTGGGAGCAGGAAAGAGCTGGGCCGCTGGCAGCTGTGTCCAGGCTCCTCCAAGCCTCTGTGAGAAGTCTGCCAAGAGGACCATTCTATCTGAGACGGACCGACAGCTGACCAAGCACACACTTCCCCCGGAGAGCTAAGAACTAGAGAGAAAAGGGCAGACTGCAAGTGTCAGGAATGCCTAGAGACTTACCGAGAGGGAGAGCGTGCCTCTACTTCCTGAGAGCCTGGGTAGTGGCTAGCTGGAGAGGGGGAGTCGAGGGGAGGAAGGAGGGAGAGAGAGAGCAAATAAAGCAGAAACAGGTGAAGCAAGGAAAGAAGTTGAGTCAAAAGAATGACAGAGTGGATGTGGTTAGAAGCAGACTACACCCTCTTCCAAGGAGATAACTGCTTGAGTTGCCGATGTGACATTGGAGGGGTGTGTGTGTGCGTGTGTGTGTGTGTAATATGGGGAGCATCCAGTTCTCTCTCAGTGTATTTACCTATCGCTATGTGTCTCCTTACATCTTTCCAAGAAGCCTTATCACCTAAGGTCAACAGAGCTTCTAACATTAAAGTCCCACTAATATGTTCAGTGAATTGATCATTTTCCTAATAAAATGCAGAGTCAACGGATCACAGAACAGCTCTATGGTTTAGCAATGTCCATAACCTCAGGCAGGCAAATGAGCCAATCAGTCTGTCTATAGGGAAGCAAAAGGCCGTAGTGGCAACAGGGGCAGCTTCTCAGCGCCATCTGATTGTGTGTCAAAGGTATATAGGGCCTGTGCCGCGAAATCTTCTGATTTTTCAAGAGAAGCTAGAAATCTCAATTTTATGTGAGTTCTCCTGATTTTTAAATGTGGGTTCAATTGGTTAGAAAAAAAAAACAATGAAAAGGGAAAAGAAAATATTTGTGCACAAGCTTTGTTTTATGATGTTGGATTTACAACTAACAACAAGGCTGATTTTTGATGGCCCTCTTGCAATGGCAGTCTGGGGCATAAATCAGTAACTATTTTCTATATTTCTTTTCCTTCACAAAAATGGCCTTGATCTTAGCTCAGCTCATGAAATAAGATTTCACTGTGTTGTTCTGAGTTTTCCTTTTCTGCTGGAAACTTCCAAGGCCCCTATCTGCAAGATAGGCAGTGATGAGTTGTGACATGTGTCCTGTATATCATTTGTCAACCCAAGTGACACTAAACTGAGAAGCTCTCATTTTGTACCAGAAACCTCTTTGCTTTGTTTCCTGTTGTTTCAGCGATCCAAAGAGATGGTGGTGTCTGGATGTGAATCAGGGCTCTTTACCTCCAATCTAAGGATTTCATCTGACAATAAGAAAATAGCTTACAGTTCACTGTAATTGGTCATCTTTTTATCGTCTTCACCAATTCTGTTTCTTTCTTTTTACTTATTCTACCCAAATTCTTTTTAGACTCTGTATTATTAGGAAGGTGGCTTCCGGTTTTAAGATTATTCCCTGTGACAGTTCCAGATCTTTTATCTGTAACCATTTTAATTTACACTTTCTTTTCTCATTCGTCACAAATAAAGGCTAAACGAGGCTTCAATAACATTTTCTACTTACCTTTAGTAGGTGCTGTAATTCATTGCACTCATCCTCTAGGAAGTGTTAATGCTGTGTTCATTTTGAGTTTAAATGCCAATGTATGGACACATCCAGCTTGTCATTTGACATCCAGAGAACTTTACTTTCTAAATGGATGAGTTGGACTCAGTTGCCTCATTCCCTTAGTGCTCACAAATCCTAATATTTGGATACCTTTTTATACTGTGGGTTTCACTGAACATTTATAAACCTTGCTTGAAATTGTCTGTGAAAGTGTTAATTTTAACACTATTGGGGGAATGAGAGGGTAGGTCAACTCTTGACTGGAGCATGGCTTCTAGAAATCTGCTATTCTACTGTCTTTGAGCTACTGCAGAAGGTTTTGATAGACACACTAATAAAAATCCCCTTTCTGGTAGGAGAAAGGGGTTGAAAATAATACTAGTGAGAAGAGGATATTTCCCGAAGAGCAGATGTGCTTGTAAAATCACTCACTTGAAACATTTATTGAAAAACTGTTCTATACAGACTGCTAAATGTCACACAGTTCCCAAGGAGTAAGATGAGATTTCTGAACTTACAAAAATTATAATTTAAAGGTAGTGCGGGGGAGGGGGGGGTTGTAGGAATGGCAGGAGAGTAAAATTGTCAGCTCCCTAGGACCAGAGGACCTCATCTACTATATTAAATCTCACACTGCTTCACATTCTAAAATATTAATGTCTAACATGTGTTTCCTGCTCATACAACTTTGTATCACATTCTCATTTAATGCTCACAGCAACCCTTTGAAGTGAAGGTGTGTTGTTCCCATATTACACTCAGGGGAAACGAGATTTGAGAGATGTTGTGTTCTTCAAGGCCCACCCAGATAGAAAAAGAAAGGGCTGGAAATGGAGCCCAGGACTTCCTTGCACACCTAGCACCCCTTCATAGCCACCCTCAGGAATAGCTAACCTGTGTGCTGGTCACAGCAAATATTTTCCATCAACACTGTCAGTCCTTCCCTTCATTTGGCTTATTGACTGAGCAAGGGAAAAAATAGCAAATGCTTTCAAATGCAAAGAGTTCTTTGACACAAATGTCTATACCAAATCCACATTGTAGTTGGTATAATGAAAACAAATATGACAAAGTGCTGATACTCTAAAGATGTACAACTAATTGTTCTCCTCTAATCCTTTATCAGCATTTATCATAACACATCCCAAGTCAAGTTACATCAAAATAACTTTTGGATCCTTATTTAAAATACTTATTCCCGACCATAAGGCCCCAAACTATTTAACCAACCTGTCCATGGTGGGACCCAGCGCTAAGCCTTTAAACACTTTCCCAAAAGTGAGGCACACTGAAGTCTGAGAAATACAGCTAGCTTATGGAGTATAGGTATTTCATGTATTATGGGTGAACTTACATTTAATTTTGCAGTGGATATAGATATTTAAAAGAAAACTAATGAAGTCAGCCAATAACACTACCCATGTTGTAGTTCCTGTCCCTCCAATGTAGTTGTAGCTACTCTCCAGAAATTAGAGGCAGATTGGTTCTCACACATTTATAGTGGTAACTCCTACTGGATATTATTAGAAAAAGGAGGGGGCTTCCCTGGTGGCGCAGTGGTTGAGAGTCTGCCTGACGATGCAGGGGACACGGGTTCGTGCCCCAGTCCGGGAAGATCCCACATGCCGCAGAGCAGCTGGGCCTGTGAGCCATGGCCGCTGAGCCTGTGCGTCCGGAGCCTGTGCTCCGCAACGGGAGAGGCCACAGCAGTGAGAGGCCCGCGTATTGCAAAAAAAAAAAAAAAAGGAAGGAACTCCTGGATTACAAATTGAAAAGAAGAGAGGTAGAGTGGGTAGCAGAGAGTAAAGGGAGGTTATTGCAAATAAATAAACAAATCTTTGTAAAAAGGAGATTTGGGGAAAATTAAAGAAAAACAAAAGGAAAATGTTAGAATTAGACCTTCATCCAGAGAACAAGCTAAGACAGTTATAAGAGCAGATGAAGGAGATGGGGCTCAGGAGGCAGAATATAAGGTTCATAAAATCAGAATGACATTTAACATTTGGTTGAAGGCCAAAAGCGGGGAAGGGGAGCCTTGAAAGGTATATTATTTGTAACAAAACTAAAGTAGTAATGTGGAGGTGTTTCACTGAAGCATTGAGGTGGGGAGATTCTGAAAACTATCTGATGATCCAGGATGATAAATCTTTTAAAATTTAGAGTTCTTTTATCATAAATTTGATACGTATAAAACATAATTTACATTTTCTTCATTTAGTATGCTCTTTGATGTTCCATCTTAGGAAACTAGTAACATCTGTAAGGACTTTCATATGTTCATTCCAAAAATTAGTCTTTCACCATAGTTTTATATAATATGTTAAGTTCCTATGAATCTTAGAATTTTACAGGAATCTTTTAAAACTGGAGAACACATTAATCTCAAGGGAATGGTAGTTGGTGCTTTAAATTTTGAAGTGATCCTAATAACGAGAGAAGAGTTTAGAATATGAATCAACTTCAGGTTGGTTGGGGAACCTGAAAGATTTGTAGAAGAGAGGATTGCATTTGGTGCACAGTAAAGAGCATGGTTTTCTAGGCAGTTTCCCAGTTGTGATTTGAGCTGGGAAAAGAAGGCAAAGTCTTAGAAGACATGGAGATCAGACAAGGGGGTATGAGGGTACATGTGAAACTCTGAAAAACTGATAGTATTGGAAATTGAAAGAAAATAATATTTGGTACTTGGTGCCTGTCAGGAGCAACGCAGGGAGAAAGAACTCCCAGTGGATTCCAGAATTACAAGCCTGAGGACACAACAGGGCAATGAGAATGATGGGAAGCATAAAAATTAGGAGAAATGTTTTCTTAGGGAAAAGATCTCCATTCCAGATACACTTCATTCTAGCTACTGAGACATTAGAATCGAAAACCTTCTGGGCATGTTCAACTACACCACAGCGACAGAGAAGAAGGGAGGTGTGCAATCAGAGACATTTCTGAGTCATGGTGATTGAAAATGTGGTGGCGAATAAACCCCTAAAAGAAGGGTGTGTATAGAGGAGAAGGCAAGGCAAATCATGGGTCCTTCGATAGGAGGGAAGAAGGTCTCACAGTGAATATAGTCAGAAAACATATAGTCCAAAAGGTGCAAAGAACAATGAAGGAATAGGATTTCTCTTAAATCAGGGAGCATGTTGGAGGAAAACAAAAAGTGAAGAAATATTCAAAACTCTAGACAGGTGAGGCTGTTGATACTTCTAGAACTTAAATCCTTCTGGTTGATATGACAAACACAAAATAGGGAATTCTGTGGAAAATGCACTCGGAAGAATCCAATCAGTGTCTACGTCTCTCCCCCCTTGTATTTGGTTTTGAATTTGATCACATTCAAAGTAAGAAAGGAAGGCAAGCATGTAATGTCCCAGTCACATTAAAGGAATTGATTAGGTCTCTGATAACTACATGCGTTGGGTTCATAATAAGTTAATTTAACCAAGGGTTCCATCTCAAGACTGCTGCTTTTTATTACACTAGCAGATATTTCACAATTTTCCTCAGTGCTCACACACACGTATAGGTTTCCTAGAGGGAGGAGGATGACTACAGTCACCCAAATTAATTTTCCCATTCAGACTCCTAATTACCAGTTAATTTCTCTAATCTGACGGCAGCGACCTAAACAGGAAATCAGAAGGCAGACATTTCAGCAACCTCAAATTAGCTGGGTGGTTTTCCCAAATCATTGAGGCACCCAACACTAGTGTGCCTGCACTCCCCATGTTCTACATGCCAGCACAACCACTCTGGTGATTTCAGAGCCAAAAAAGGTAATTGGAAGCAGCCAAGTATTTCTATGTGATTTCACCTTCTCAGTGGGCAGAAGCGAGCAATGGGTGAAAACAAACACCAAACCCAATTACAATCCCACACACGGTGGAGTGACTGTTTAAGAGCCCTGGAACTGGGCCTAGACAACCACCACCGATGGACAGAGGCCGTGAGCTGTCTGGAGAGCAGGAAGGAAAGAGGACAGGATGCATGCTCCCCAGAATGAAAATAAGGCTGACGTGTCCTGAGGAGATGCAGTCAGTAAGCAGAGGGCACGGAGAGTTTCTACTGAAAACCATGCAAAGTTATGCCTTGAAGAAGCAAAGCTGCTTGCGAACATGATCCTTTCCTTCAGGGGTTTATAATCCAGTGGGAAAACAGATGAATAAACGTACAATTGAAATATAGTCTAGACATTCACAGAGAGATAGACAAGATGAAAAGGCAATGGGCTATGTACCAGATGAAGGAACAAGATAAAACCCCAGAAAAACAGCTAAATGAAGTGGAGATAGGCAAACTTCCAGAAAAAGAATTCAGAATAATGATAGTGAAGATGATCCAGGACCTTGGAAAAAGAATGAAGGCAAAGATGGAGAAGATGCAAGAAATGTTTAACAAAGATCTAGAAGAATTAAAGAACAAACAAACAGAGATGAACAATACAATAACTTAAATGAAAACTACACTAGAAGGAATCAATAGCAGAATAACTGAGGCAGAAGAACAGATAAGTGACCTGGAAGACAGAATGGTGGAATTCACTGTGGCAGAACAGAATAAAGAAAAAAGAATGAAAGAAATGAAAACAGCCTAAGAGACCCCTGGGACAACATTAAACGCAACAACATTCGCATTATAGGGGTCCCAGAAGGAGAAGAAAGAGAGAAGGACCTGAGAAAATATTTGAAGAGATTATAGTTGAAAATTTCCCTAACATGGGAAAGGAAATAGCCACCTAAGTCCAGGAAGCACAGAGAGTCCCAGGCAGGATAAACCCAAGGAGAAACACGCCGAGACACATAGTAATCAAATTGGCAAAAATTACAGACAAAGAAAAATTACTGAAAGCAGCAAAGGAAAAATGACAAATAACATACAAGGGAACTCCCATAAGGTTAACAGCTGATTTCGCAGCAGAAACTCTACAAGCCAGAAGGGAGTGGCATGATATACTTAAAGTGATGAAAGGGAAGAACCTACAACCAAGATTGCTCTACCCAGCAAGGATCTCATTCAGATTTGATGGATAAATCGAAAGCTTTACAGACAAGCAAAGGCGAAGAGAATTCAGCACCACCAAACCAGCTCTACAACAAATGCTAAAGGAACTTCTCTACGTGGAAAACACAAGAGAAGAAAAGGACCTACAAAAACAAACCCAAAACAATTAAAATGGTAATAGGAACATACATATCGATAATTACCTTAAACGTGAATGGATTAAACACTCCAACCAAAAGACACAGGCTTGCTGAATGGATACAAAAACAAGACCCATATATATGGTGTCTACAAGAGACCCACCTCAGACCTAGGGACACATACAGACTGAAAGTGAGAGGATGGTAAAAGATATTCCATGCAAATGGAAATCAGAAGAAAGCTGGAGTAGCAATACTCATATCAGATAAAATAGACTTTAAAATAAAGAATGTTACAAGAGACAAGGAAGGACACTACATAATGATCAAGGGATCAATCCAAGAAGAAGATATAACAATTATAAATATATATGCACCCAACATAGGAGCACCTCAATACATAAGGCAACTGCTAGCAGCTCTAAAAGAGGAAATCGACAGTAACACAATAATAGTGGGGGACTTTAACACCTCATTTACACCAATGAACAGATCATCCAAACAGAAAATTAATAAGAAAACACAAGCTTTAAATGACACAATAGACCAAATAGATTTAATTGATATTTATAGGACATTCCATCCCAGAACAGCAGATTACACTTTCTTCTCAAGTGTGCATGGAACATTCTCCAGGATAGATCACATCCTGGGTCACAAATCAAGCCTCAGTAAATTTAAGAAAACTGAAATCATATCAAACATGTTTTCTGACCACAACGGTATGACATTAGAAATCAATTACAGGGATAAAAACGTAAAACACACAAACACATGGCGGCTAAACAATACGTTTCTAAATAACCAAGAAATCACTGAAGAAATCAAAGAGGAGATCAAAAAGTACCCAGAGACAAATGACACTGAAAACACCACGATCCAAAACCTATGGGATGCAGCAAAAGCAGTTCTAAGAGGGAAGTTTATAGCTATACATGCCTACCTCAAGAAACAAGAAAAATCTCAAATAAACAATCTAACCTTACATCTAAAGGAACTAGAGAAAGAAGAGCAAACAAAACCCAAAGTTAACAGAAGGAAAGAAATCATAAATATCAGAGCAGAAATAAATGAAATAGAAACAAGGAAAACAATAGCAGAGATCAATGAAACTAAAAGTTGGTTCTTTGAGAAGATAAGCAAAATTGATAAACCTTTAGCCAGACTCATCAAGAAAAAGAGGGAGAGAGGCTTCCCTGGTGGCGCTGTGGTTGAGAGTCCGCCTGCCGATGCAGGGGACGTGGGTTCGTGCCCCGGTCCGGGAAGATCCCACATGCTGCGGAGCGGCTGGGTCCGTGAGCCATGGCCGCTGAGCCTGCGCGTCCGGAGCCAGTGCTCCGCAATGGGAGAGGCCACAACAGTGAGAGGCCTGCGTACCGCAAAAAAAAAAAAAAAAGGAACGAAATTGGGTCATTTGTAGAGACGTGGATGGATCTAGAGACTGTCATACAGAGTGAAGTAAGTCAGAAAAACAAATATCGTATATTGACACATATATATGGAACCTAGAAAAATGGTACAGATGAACCGGTTTGCAGGGCAGAAATTGAGACACAGATGTAGAGAACAAACGTATGGACACCAAGGGGGGAAAGCGGCAGGGGGTGGAGGTGGTGGTGTGATGAACTGGGAGATTGGGATTGACATGTATGCACTGATGTGAATAAAATGGATGACTAATAAGAACCTGCTCTATAAAAAAATAAAATTCAAAAAAAAATACAGTCTAATGAATACCATAATAAGGGTAAGTGGAGAGCATAATGGGAATACATGAGAGGCACAACTAATGGAGCTTGAGGTATAAAAACAGTAGGTCATCCATTCACTCGTACAATGATGATCACAAAAACCGATAATAATGGCTATCCAGTAGGTTAGATAGTGCCTATGGCTTTCAGAGGACATTCATATAGATTCTCACTGTCTTTGTTAGAACAGTATTAGAAAGTTAGGGAAAGTGTTATTGGCTTAGTTTTACAATATACACTTGAACAATGTATTGAAGAAAACACAGTTAATTAGTAAAATGGGTGATGCCGTATTTTCTAAATTGTAGTCCAGTGGTTCTTCCACGCTGTTTATTGTATGTTTTGAATATTTACTTGGAGACTCAAAAGCAGAATTATCCTTGGATTCTGGCTTTTAGATAGTACATAACATAGTATAATAAGGAAGACAAAACAGATTGCATATTTGCAGATGAACAGGATTAATTAGCAATGTAACTGAAGCTATTAGCATTGACCTTCCTGGTGTGTGTATCCATCATGGAGACAGTTGATTTTTATTTAAGTTTCTCAAAAGGCAAACCATCAACCTTCTAGCAGTCAGTATAAATGGTATTTGGTTGAATAGTCAGCTACCATGGGAGGAATCCCAAGAATCAGACAAACTGGGAAAAGAAAAGTATATGGGCTGAACTGTGTCCCATCAAAATGTATGTGTTGAAATCCTAACCCTCACAACCTCAGAATGTGACTGTATCTGGAGACAGGACCTTTGAAGAAGTAAAGTTAAAATGAGACCATTAGGGTGAGTCCTAAAGCAATATGACTGGGGTTCTCATAAAAAGAGGAGGTTATGACACAGTAACTCAGGAGGGAAGACCAGGTGAAGACACAGGGAGAAGGCAGCCATCCATAAGCCAAAGAGAGAGGCTTCAGAGGAAAGCAACCCTGCCAGCACCTTGATTTCAGACTTCAGGCCTCCAGAACTGTGAGGAAATAAATTTCTATTGTGTAAGCCCCGCCAGTCTGTGGTGCTGTGTAATGGCAGCCCCAGAAAACGAATACAAAAAGCATTTTCTCTTCATTGTGAAAATCAACGGAACTCTCTATATGCAAATAGTTAAGTCTTTGCCTATGTAAAATCCCTGTTGTTGTAGAGAAATGGGTGAAATACACAGGAATAAACAGTTCGTGATACTTAGTAAATACTGGTACTTTTATAATTCTGTGAAATGGGGTAAAACACCTAGTCTGAGCCATGAGCCAATGCCTTGGTCTGGGATATCAGGCCAATGATGGCACGTTGATGGGAATTATTAGCAGCCAGTTTGGTCCAGTTGGTGTAGGGTAAGGGTGACATCCAGTGGCTGGTTTTATCAGCCAGGCTCCTGGACACAGACTCAGGGAGTGAGCCAGATATTGGAGAAGGGGCTTTCAGATCACTGATCAATTTTATGTCCGGTACAGTTCTACGAGAGGTAATAATGAAACTTTAGATAAAAGCTGTGGTTAATCTACATTCGCAAGCCTGGGCAGTAGTGCTCTCATAGCGTTACTATTAGAACATCAGGAACATGCTGATAGCCAAAGAAAAGCCCAAGCAAAACAAACAAACAAAACTACAATAAATTAACTTAATCTTTGACACTCAATTCTTTCTACTACCTATAAAAGACCCAGAAACAATTTACGAAAGGAGGAAAAAGTCCTTTAACACAATATTACTATCATGTCAGTTACCTTGATAACGGAATGGGGTAATGGAATAAGGTAGCAATACATAAGGCATTTTAATTTAAAGGTAGATATGTTTAATTGCAGTGCCCAGTTACTAAACTACTGTCAAGAAGGGCTTAAAATGATGTTTTAATTTGCAAAAACCTATACGTCAAATTGCCCAGCCCTGAAAAATAATATCATTTTACTTTATATTTTTGGTTGATTTTCCTGTCTTCCTTTTAGCTTGTGAGGGAAGCTGACCTTTGCAACTGTGAATATGTGAGTGGAGGCAGTCGTCATCAGCTGTGATTGCTGACCCCTATTTGAATGTGTCATCCAAGCAAAGAGAAGCTATGCTCTCTGCCTTTAAGTAGTTTCTATATCTATACGTAATTCAAAAAAGATGAAGACTCCAGATATGTCAGTGTCACATCCATGTGCACATTGCATGCGGGTATCGGGGAGAGTTGTGTTTTTATGTAGAGGAGCAATGATTTCACTTGTCCCCCTGCTCAGATAGGGCATCCTGGGGGCAGTGGGGGAAAATGGACATATTTCAGCACACGTGGAATCTGCCTTTCTCTTTTCATGGGGAAGAGCATGAGTAAAGCTAGAGGGGATCCTGAGGGCTATTTATGACAGAGATGGTGGAGACCCAGCCTAAACCTTCCGTGACCCCACCAACCCACTGGTCAGCTCCGCGAGCATCAGATACTCCAGCCCCTCAGCACTTGGTCTTGTAGGTTGCATGCACTAATGTGCAACGATGTGAGGGATGCACACATCAGTCTGATTTGTTCCCCACTGCATACCCATTGCCTGAAACAATCCAAGATCAGCAGCGGGTGTTTAATAAACACGCACTGAGCCCCAAAAGCCAAGAGGGAAAGTGACCCAAGAGGGAAATGGACAAGCAGGACAAGGGGAAGATGAGATAGGAGTGAGCAAGTAGTTGGGGAACCGGAAGATTATATTCAGGATGTGGTGCAATTCAAGCGTTAGAATGATGAAAGATCTTCAGAATGGCATCAATTAAGCATTACCTAAGATTAAGAAAGGAAGAAAGGTTAATGTCCAAGAGTGAAAAAGAAATATGCACCCCAGAGCACAAGCCTGTCAACGGTGTCTTCTGGAGTTGAGCCACGTCGCAACTCAGTCAGGAAAGGCTTCCTGAGGGTAGGTCATTAGCTGAGCCTTGAGGGATCTGCGTAAATGGAGAGAAGAAGGGGCTGCATCCCAAGAAATGGGAGGGTGTGGGAAGAGTCCTGGCAACAAAAATTGAGTAGGGCATATATTCGGAAGCTTTCCCTGAACTAGAGGATAGTAAGAGTTAGTATGAAAAGAATTAATGGGACCACATTGTACATGGCTACTTCCAAGCTACAGTGTGCAAACTTTGAACTGTAGGCGGTAACTTTTTGAAAACTCTGTAAGGAATACTAATGTGTAGTGATGTACAGGATGAATTCTAATAGGGAGACACAAGAAATAAATCAATTAAGAAGCTATTTCATAACCCAGATGATTCCACACAGGTTTGAAATATAGTATTGGCAAAGAAAATGGTAAAAATAAGATGAAAACAAGGCATAGATGTAATTTAAATAAGAATTGATAGAATATAACTCCTTTTTGGTTAAGTAGTTAAATATGGCAAATCCTCAGTGTCTGCACTATGATGTCATTGGTGGAGAAAATTCAGGACAAGGAGCCAGTCGGGGACATGGAAGTCTGTTGACTTTGCTCAGGGACATGATGGCTAGATTACAATGTGAGAGTGTTCGCTAGATATTAGGAGACAGGACTGGAGTTCAAGTGCAAGGTCAGTCATAGAACTGCAGAATTAAGTTGTGAAGCCATATGAAAGGATGAATTTTCTAAAGGGCAAACGATGGATTGAAAAGAACACATACTAAATTTTAAAGACATACCTATAATCAAGGGAAATTGGAGAGACGGAGAGCCGGAGAAGAATGAGGAATATTTAGGTTTTATTAACTCACATGGTGGTTTGATTCTTTGCTTATATAAACATTTATTTAATTATTTGTCTCACGTCCCAGCTTCTGAATCAGAGTTCCCTTATAATATTAAACACTTACCTAAGAATTAACAAAGTCTTTTAAGTTCTTTAAAGTTCTTTAAGACTTATTTTACATCTGTGTCATGACAAAATTAACAAATTTGGAATCCAAAAACCAGGTCTCAAATTCTGGCAATCACTTGTTGAGTATATGGCCTTGGGCAAATTCTAAAATCTGAGGCTTCAGCGAAAAAATGAGGATGAAAGATACTCCACAATATTGTTAGATAGATAGAGAGAGAGAGAGAGAGAGAGAGAGAGAGAGAGAGATAAAGTAAATGTGCTAATGCAGATAAAGAGGCTATGCCAGGGAACTAAGTATTAGTCCCGACTCTTCCCTACTTCCTTAGAAAATGCAACCTGAAAAGGCCACTATTCAGTAGTCATGCGTAACACCCATTCATTCATTTAGACTTAAAGTTTCTACCATGATTACACATGTTCCAGATGCTGAGGATACATCAGAGAGCGTGACAGATTCTCATCTTCTTAGGGTTCCTAGACTAGTGGCGGAAAGAGACCTAAACAAGTAAACTGAAAATATATATAACTTCAGGCAGTGAAAAACTCTTTGAATTAAAATAAAGCAGCAGAAGAGAATGACAAGATTTATGTGGGAGTAGCTCTATTTTAGATGCGATACTCGAGGGACACAAGACTTAAATGAAATGGGGGGCAGGGGGCATCAGCCTGGGGAGATGGCTGGGGAGAGAGTGCGCGGGGCGTGGACAGCAAGTTCAGGGTCCATGCGATGGCCCTGAGTGGACAATATGAGGAACAGGAAGAAGACACCTGTTGTGGCTGGCGTGGCATGGGCAAGGGCAGAGGTCAGGGCTGCGGGCAATGGTAAGATCATGTGGGTCCTCTGAGCTAGAATGAGGAGTTTGCGTTATTTTTCTCTGAGGGATGAGATGCCATTGGCGATTTCAGAGCAAGGCGGTAGCATCATCTGTTTTGAAGGAAAATTCGAGTTCCTAAATTCAGATAGAGAAATGCTTATTAAGTCTCTACATTGTGCTTCTCTAAGCCTCTCATTTCCTCCCCCAGCCCATGGCCTGTGTATCAATGCTGTGCTTTGAGTTCTGTTCACGGTGAACTGCAGCAAAGATCCTTCCAAGTCTGAAGCGAGGGGAAAACAATCGCACAATTTTAAAGGGTTTCAGAAGATTTGAATTAAAAAAAAAAAAGAAATGATGAAACAAATTTCCAGGGCACATACTTTTCCTTTACACTACTTCAAACGAACAAAAGAAAGTCTCAGGATATGTCATTATACACAGCTTCCTTATTTAGACAGACACCAGTCTTTACAAGTTAGTGATGGAGACTTTGACTTCATGTTTAAGTACAAAAGTAGCAGAGACTTTAAGTTGTAGATTGGCCTGCACATAATGAATCCTTTTTTGTGAAATGTTGCAAGAATTTCTTAGAAAAAAAAATTAGAACATATGCTGCTTCACAAGTGCTTGCTGAAAAAACACAAAATCGGCAACAATATTTCTGGCTGCTGAGATACTGTGGCAGCTGCTTCTGAAAGATAGAGGGTAACAAAGAAACCAAGGGTGCCTTTATAACTCCACACAGTTGGTGGTATTTTATAGCTTGGTTCTTAGCTAGTAATGGTAATTCTCTCAATCAAATGACTGGGACAACTTATTAGCAATGAGCTATTTTAGCTTCATCTTAACTTTGAATAGTAAGTTTTGAACCACTGTCACTCAGTCCATTCCAGATACCAAAACCAATGCTCCAGGATAGTAAGGGAATAGCCCAGTGCCACTCCGTTAATAAGTAGTTGTGCCATGACTAAACTCAAGTCCATCAGCTTCCAAAGTCTGTGTCCTTAATATCTTACACAGAACAGCAGAGTGGGAGGTCATTCAGGGCATTACATTTATTGAAAATAAAGAAATACTACTTTATGTGCTAAAAAATGTTTTCTTAGGGAAACACATAGCTCATATAATTTATCTCATTGCTCCTTCAAAACGTTATCATTTGACAGAAAAGAAAATGTCAGTTTTTCTTTTTGTAAATATAGTACTCAAATCAAATTACCATTGGACATTAAATGAGCATATTAAGACAATAATAATGATAGGAGTGTTTTCCATGGAATATTCAGGCCAACAGTTCAAACCCCAAATATTTATAGCTTCTTATTGGATACATGTAAATTCATTGATTTATATGCTTTTTATGTTCAGCATTTTTTACATTTATGAGAAACGAGCAGTATTTCAAATGGAATTAATATTAATTTAAGCATATTTTTATCTGAAAGTATTGTTGAGGCACATTTTTCCCTCAATTGTTTTTTCTTTGAAAGTTTTATTAGGCCCCGAAATAGATTAAAATAGTTGAAGCTCTCTAAGGCTTTGAGTATTGGGTCTGCTATTGTTTTTTGGATTATAGTGAAGCCATGTTCTGAATTAGGAAGAAACTTTTATTAGTAGTAGTATGTACAAATGACATTGTTGTCTGCCTGACTTTTGGTCCCAGCTGCAGTCTCTGGCCCTTTCAAAGGATTCTTTAATAACATATAAAGATAAAGGGATGAGATAACTAAGGGAGGTACCAGGATTAAGAGGCCAGGGGAAGAAGAGACGATGACGCTTTGACATCTTCTATGACTTTTTCAGTCATTCGTCTTTTGTTCATTGACAGTAGGGTTAACACGTATAACTAATCCTTGGTTGCCAGGGATACCTTTTGAGAACAGAGGAAATTTACAAATTGGTCTTAGATATTTTGGAAGAAACAGAAAGAGTAGAAGCCACTTTCTTTAAGAAATTACTGTCTGTGTATCCATAAATACGCATGTGTTCACACATGTATACAAATACACGCAACCATATTCAAAACCCATAGTACAGTCTATAGACACTCTATAGAGAAGGGGAGATTTGTATGAACCAAAAGAGCCAGGGTCCATAAATGGACAAGAACTTGAACTGTGCCTTGAGAATGATGAACATTTGATAATGGGGAGCAGGGAAGAAGTGAGCAGAGCAGAGCATAGGTAATGCAAAGATAGGAGTCAATGAGCATATCGTAGGTCAATGTCAGTGAGTCAGCAAGGAGGCCGGCCTGCCTGTTGGAAGAGGCTCCTGTAGGAACAGTGGGAAAAAGCACTGGCTGCAAGTTGAGGCCAGTTGCTGATGGTTTAGGCTTTCTCTGATGCGTGAATTGTTTGCACAAGGAGAACCATGCTGAAGTGGTGCTGTAATAGTCCCATGATGTGGGTAGTATTGGCAAGAAGTGGACAATAGGTTGGCTTAGCTAATGGCAATGGAGAATATTAGGTCGGTAAAACACAAGTGAGATTTTAAAGGACCAACAAAATTTAACTGTATTTGATCATTAAGCTAGTGCTGTGGGCAGACGATTGCTCTCAGGTAGAATAACATATTACAACCACTTCTTAAGTAAATAATTTGGCTGCCTGGACTTTCTTGATTTACAGAGGCAAGAGTCAAAGCCATTTGCTCTATCGGCTACTCTCACCAAGCAGCTCAAGGATATGGTTCCCTTCACATGTCTAATCACACTTTCATTACAGGATGCATATAGATTTTTCCCCTCTGGGCTTTTAAAAGGCATGTGGGGTTTACAGAAAGTTTGAAATCTCTCTCTCTAACCTTGAGACTAAATTAATGTTATTTTAGACTCAAAACTTTCTCCTGCACATATTAGATCATTAATGTAATTGAAAGAGATTTGAATCCCAGATGTTTATGCATTTGCGATCCCAAAGGTTTCCCTCAGGGATTCATTCTCCTTTGCAGTTAGAGACACAACGGAAAGGCAGCCTCAAAGCAAGCAAACAGTGTCAGTTAAATTCAGATGTCAGCCTGACTCTGGTGACAGCCCTGGAGTGTAACATGGTCACACTAGGTCTCACATCAATTTCTGAATTTTGCCAATTAGGATATTACAAAGACTGTCTAACGAAGACTGGCATTTTAACAAATGACCCCTCTTAATGACTGTCCCTCCTGCATTCACTAGTGCAGAACAAATCCTTTTTGTAACGAAGCAGGTTTCCACGGACTCTGATCTAGAGAGGTGTCAGTGGAAGAGGGGCTGCAAACAGTAGCGCTCTGCTCCGGGAAGCTAAAAGTTAGACGAAGAGATACAATAAAGAGATGCTCCCCACACTCCCTACGCCTCAGATGGCCCTGCTGCGTTATTCTTTATCCATAAATGCCCCAGCCCCTTGTCTGCTGGAAGCCAGATTTGAGATTTGTTCTCCTGTCTCCTCCTTGGCTGCCTTATGAATAAGCCCTGTCTTCATTGCAAATCTTGGATGTCTCAGCGTTTTGGCCTACTGTGTTCCTGACAAAGGAAACCTGGCTCGGATAAATCGCCCAGCAAAGATAATCCAAGACACCAGTCAGATTTTTACCACAGTTGTCTATGCCATGTGGATGATAGGGTCTCCATGCTCTGGCCGGGTGTTAGGCCTGAGCCTTTGGGGTGGGAGAGCCAAGTTCAGGACATTGGACCACCAGAGACCTCCTGGCCCTACATAATATCAATTGGTGAGAGCTCTCCCAGAGATCCAACTCAACGCTAAGACCCAGCTCCACTCAACAACCAGCAAGCTCCAGTGCTGGACACCCCATGCCAAACAACTAGCAAGAGAGGAACACAACCTCACCCATTAGCAGAGAGGCTGTCTAAAATCATAGTAAGTTCACAGACACCCCAAAGCACACCACTAGATGCAGTCCTGCCCACCAGAAAGACAAGATCCAGCCTCACCAGAACACAGGCACCAGTCCGCTCCACCAGGAAGCCTACACAACCCACTGAACCAACCTTACCCACTGGGGGCAGACACCAAAAACAACAGGAACTACGAACCTGCAGCCTGTGAAAAGGAGACCCCCAAACACAGTAAGTTAAGCAAAATGGGAAGACAGAGAAAGATGCAGCATATGAAGGAGCAAGGTAAAAACCCACCAGACCTAACAAATGAAGAGGAAATAGGCAGTCTACCTGAAAAAGAATTCAGAGTAATGATAGTAAAGATGATCCAAAATCTTGGAAATAGAATGGAGAAAATACAAGAAATGTTTAACAAGGACCTAGAAGAACTAAAGAGCAAATAAACAGTGATGAAAAACAAATTAAATGAAATTAAAAATTCTCTAGAACGAATCAATACCAGAATAACTGAGGCAGAAGAACGGATAAGTGACCTGTAAGATAAAATAGTGGAAATAACTACCGCAGAGCAGAAAAAAGAATGAAAAGAATTGAGGACAGTCTCAGAGACCTCTGGGACAACGTTAAGTGCACCAACATTCGAATTATAGGGGTCCCAGAAGAAGAAGAGAAAAAGAAAGGGACTGGAAAAATATTTGAAGAGATTATAGTTGAAAACGTCCCTAATATGGGAAAGGAAATAGCCAATCAAGTCCAGGAAGCACAGAGAGTCCCATACAGGATAAATCCAGGGAGAAACACTCCAAGGCACATATTAATCAAACTATAAAAATTAAATACAAAGAAAACATATTAAAAGCAGCAAGGGAAAAGCAACAAATAACATACAAGGGAATCCCCATAAGGTTAACAGCTGATCTTTCAATAGAAACTCTGCAAGCCAGAAGGGACTGGCAGGACATATTTATATTTAAACTGATGAAAGGGAAGAACCTACAACCAAGATTACTCTACCCAGCAAGGATCTCATTCAGATTTGACAGAGAAATTAAAACCTTTACAGACAAGCAAAAGCTAAGAGAATTCAGCACCACCAAAACAGCTTTACAACAATGCTAAAGGAAATTCTCTAGGCAGGAAACACAAGAGAAGGAAATGACCTACAATAATGAACCCAAAACAATTAAGCAACTGGTAATAGGAACATACATATCGATAATTACCTTAAATGTAAATGGATTAAATGCTCCCACCAAAAGACATACACTGGCTGAATGGTACAAAAACAAGACCCACATGTATGCTGTCTACAAGAGACCCACTTCAGACCTAGGGACACATACAGACTGAAAGTGAGGGGATGGAAAAAGATATTCCATGCAAATGGAAATCAAAAGAAAGCTGGAGTAGCAATTCTCATATCAGACAAAATAGACGTTAAAATAAAGACTATTAACAAGAGACAAAGAAGGACACTACATAATGATCAAGGGATCAAACCAAGAAGAAAATATAACAATTGTAAATATTTATGCACCCAACATAGGGGCACTTCACTACATACAGCAAATGCTAGGAGCCAGAAAAGGGGAAATCAACAGTAGCACAATCATAGTAGGGGACTTTTACACCCCACTTTCACCAATGGACAGATCATCCAAAATGAAAATAAGGAAACACAAGCTCTAAATGATACATTAAACAAGATGGACTTAATTGATATTTATAGGACATTTCATCCAAAACCAACAGAATACACTTTCTTCTCAAGTGGTCATGGAACATTCTCCAGGATAGATCATACCTTGGGTCACAAATCAAGCCTTGGTAAATTTAAGAAAATTGAAATCGTATCAAGTAACTTTTCCAACCACAATGCTATGAGACTAGATATCAATTACAGGGGAAAAAAAACTAAAAAATACAAACATATGGAAGCTAAACAATATGCTACTAAATAACCAAGAGATCACTGAAGAAATCAAAGAGGAAATCAAAAAATACTTAGAAACAAATGACAATGAAAACACGACGACCCAAAACTTATGGGATGAAGCAAAAGCAGTTCTAAGAGGGAAGTTCATAGCAATACAATCCTACCTCAAGAAACAAGAAACATCTCAAATAAACAACCTAACCTTACACCTAAAGCAGTTAGAGAAGGAAGAACAAAAAACCCCAAAAGTTAGCAGAAGGAAAGAAATCATAAAGATCAGATCAGAACTAAATGAAAAAGAAATGAAGGAAACAATAGCAAATATCAATAAAACTAAAAGCTGTTTCTTTGAGACGAGAAACAAAATTGATAAACCACTAGCCAGACTCATCAAGAAAAAAAGGGAGAAGACTCAAATCAATAGAATTAGAAATGAAAAAGGAGAAGTAACAACTGACACTGCAGAAATACAGAGGATCATGAGAGATTACTACAAGCAACTATATGCCAGTAAAATGGACAACCTGGAAGAAATGGACAAATTCTCAGAAAAGCACAACCTTCTGAGAATGAACCAGGAAGAAATAGGAAATATAAACAGACCAATCACAATCACTGAAATTGAAACTGTGATTAAAAGTCTTCCAACAAACAAAATCCCAGGACTAGATGGATTCACAGGCGAATTCTATCAAACATTTAGGGGAGAGCTAACACCTATCCTCCTCAAACTCTTCCAAAATATAGCAGAGGGAGGAACACTCCCAAGCTCATTCTACGAGGCCACCATCACCCCGATAGCAAAACCAGAAAAACATGTCACAAAAAAAGAACACTACAGGCCAATATCCCTGATGAACATAGATGCAAAAATCCTCAAGAAAATACTAGCACATTAAAAGGATCATAAACCCATGATCATTCCTGAGTTTATCCCAGGAATGCAAGGATTCTTCAGTACACGCAAATCAATCAATGTGATACACCATATTAACAAACTGAAGGGTAAAAACCATATGATCATCTCAATAGATGCAGAAAAAGCTTTTGACAAAATTCAACACCAATTTATGATACAAACTCTCCAGAAAGTAGGCATGTTCCCTTACCTCAACATAATAAACGCCATATATGACAAACAAACAGCAAACATCGTTCTCAATGGTGAAAAACTGAAACCATTTCGACTAAGATCAGGAACAAGACAAGGTTGCCAACTCTCACAGCTTTTATCGAACATAGTTTGGAAGTTTTAGCCACAGCAGTCAGAGACAAAAAAGAAATAAAAGGAATCCAAATCGGAAAAGAAGTAAAACTGTCACCGTTTGCAGATGACATGATACTATACATAGAGAATCCTAAAGACTCTACCAGAAAACTACTAGAGCTAATCAAAGAATTTGGTAAAGTACCAGGATACAAAATTAATGCACAGAAATCTCTTGCATTCCTATACACTAATGACAAAAAATCTTAAAGAGAAATTAAGGAAACACTCCCATTTACCACTGCAACAAAAGGAATAAAGTCCCTATGAATAGAGCTACCTAAGGAGGTAAAAGACCCATACGCAGAAAACTATAAGACCCTGATGAAAGAAATTAAAGATGATACAAACTGATGGAGAGATATACCGTGTTCTTGGATTGGCAGAATTAACATTGTGAAAATGACTCTACTACCCAAAGCAATCTACAGATTCAATGTAACCCCTCTCAAACTACCAATGACATTTTTCACAGAACTAGAACAAAAAAAATTCACAATTTGTATGGAAACACAAAAGAACCCAAATAGCCAAAGCAATCTTGAGAAAGAAAAAACAGAGCTGGAGCAATCAGGCTCCCTGACTTCAGACTATACTACAAAGCTACGTAATCAATACAGTATGGTACTTGCAGAAAAACAGAAATATAGATCAATGGAACAGGATATAAAGCCCAGAGATAAACCCGTGCACATATGGTCACCTTATCTTTGATAAAGGAGTCACGAATACAATGGAGAAAAGACAGCCTCTTCAATAAGTGGTGCTGGGAAAACCAGAGAGCTGCATGTAAAAGAATGAAATTAGAACACTCCCTAACACCACACACAAAAATAAACTCTAAATGGATTAAAGACCTAAATGTTAGGCCAGACACTATAAAACTCTTTAGAGGAAAACATAGGCAGAACACTCTATGATGTAAATCACAGCAAGATACTTTTTGACCCACCTCCTACAGTAATGGAAATAAAAACAAAAATAAAAAATGGGACCTAATGAAACTTAAAAGCTTTTGCACAGTAATGGAAACCATAAACAAGATGAAAAGACAACACTCAGAATGGGAGAAAATATTTGCAAACGAAACAACTGACAAAGGATTAATCTCCAAAATATACAAGCAGCTCATGCAGCTCAATATCAAAAAACAACCCAATCCAGAAGTGGGCAGAAGACCTAAATAGACATCTCTCCAAAGAAGGTATACAGATTGCCAACAAACACATGAAAGGATGCTCAACATCACTAATCATTAGAGAAACGCAAATCAAAACTATGTAGTGAGGTGCCACCTCACACAGGACAGAATAGCCATCATCAAAAAATCTACAAACAGTAAATGCTGGAGAGGGTGTGGAGAAAAGGAACCCTCTTGCACTGTTGGTGGGAGTGTTAATTGATACAGCCACTGTGGAGAACAGTATGGAGGTTCCTTAAAAAACTAAAAATAGACCTACCATATGACCCAGCAATTCCACTACTGGGCATATACCCTGAGAAAACCATAATTCAAAAAGGGTCATGTACCACAGTGTTCATTGCAGCTCTGTTTACAATAGCCAGGACATGGAAGCAACCTAAGTGTCCATCAACAGATGAATGGATAAAGAAGATGTGGCACATATGTACAATGGAATATTACTCAGCCATAAAAAAGAAACGATATTGAGTTATTTGTAGTGAGGTGGATGGACCTAGAGTCTGTCATACAGAGTGAAGTAAGTCAGACAGAGAAAAACAAATACCCTATGCTAACACATATATATGGAATCTAAAAAAAAATCATGGTTCTGAAGAACCTAGGGGCAGCAGAGGAATAAAGATGCAGATGTAGAGAATGTACTCGAGGATGCGGGGAGGGGGAAGGGTAAGCTGAGACGAAGTGAGAGAGTGGCATTGACATACATACACTACCAAATATAAAATAGACAGCTAGTGGGAAGCAGCCGCATAGCACAGGGAGATCAGCTCGGTGCTTTTTGACCACCCAGAGGAGTGGGATAGGGAGGGTGGGAGGGAGGGAGATGCAAGAGGGAAGAGATATGGGGATATATGTATACGTATAGCTGATTCACTTTGTTATACAGCAGCAACTAACACAACAATGTAAAGCAGTTATACTCCAATAAAGATGTTAAAAAAAAAAAAAAAAAGAGAGAGAGAGATACGATAAGGAACACGAAAGAAAAAGAGTTTGCCGAGCCAGGTTGTTCTAAGTGTGAGACGGATGGAGTTTGCTGTCAGTGCTCTCCTTTCAGGAAGAAAGCTGTTTGCCTTATTCTGCTGTAGATCGTCAGTCGTCTCTTCAGCTTGTTGGTTTATAGTAATTGTGGAGTCTGGTGACTCATGAACCAGTGCATACTTTTTTCATTCATTTTGTCAGTTTTTTCCTCCAAGCATGGCTAACCCTCCACAACAGTGTGTAGCTAGGAAGGGTCGTGCCCGTTCTCATATTTCTTCTGGGCAGCATTTGGACTCATGAGAATGTTCTGAGAGATTTGCAATGACCTGGCCATCAAGCTGCTTGGGGAAGAACGTGGAGCCTGCTGTTTTGTCACTGGTCTTGTTCTTTGGCCTCTAATTCCAGGTACTCCCATGGGAGGAGTATTGCAGGTTGTGAGGCTGGTAGCACACGGGAGCTATGGGGGTGGGAGGTCGGCGGGGAGGCAGAAGCACAGCTTTAGGACATGTTGCATGTGACCAGACCTCGACACAGGGATGTGCTTTGAAGAAGTGTGGGGTTTGTTCACGAGCTGAGTTTTCCTTCAGCTCTTCTCAGCTGTTAGTGACCGTATTTGGAGCTATGGCCTTCTGCATCTTGAAGAGGTCAGCTTGAAAGCTGCCTTTTGCCAGCTGAGATCTGACACTGATCTGTAGAAATTGGGAGGGTTTTACTGTAATGTCCCTGAACTGAAAACAGAGTCCCTGAATGGCAAGCTTCAGGAGAAAATAAACTCTGATAATGACCTGGGTGCTCCCTGGACACTGCCCTTGAGAAAGGCATCCTAATAATTATGGCTTCAACTTAAGACGGCAGTAATAACACCAAGCAATTTTCATTTTGGTGTTTCACAAAACAACTACCTTTCTGGAGCCCCGTTCTAAATTTTAAATTTTAATATCTTCAGGTTCTGACTGATTAAACGATAAATGCAGTTAAATAACTAGCTTTCACTCAGAGAAACGATTCAGAAAGAAAACTGCCTTCTGATTTCCCCACTGATTATAACGGAAGGCGTGGAAGGTCTGAGACATCTTTTCTGGTTACCTGTGCATAATTTCCAGCCATATTAATGGAACTACCAAATGTGTCATGTGAATAAGAAGATAGAAGTTCAGTAATCCCTGTTGACTGAGCTGATTTTTCATTTCAGGGAATTATATAATGCTTTCATGAACTTTCCATCATCCTGGAAAAATATTGCCATGCGATGTATGTTATAATTACTCTTAGAAATATAGTGTTTCTAATTGAGAAGTCTGTGTATGTGGCCTGAGTATTCTAGCTCACGTACATAATTGGTAGCTAGGAATAACTGCAAAAGGTAAAGGTGCTTTTTCCCCTTGGCTCGGTGACTATTAATATCAAATGAAAGCACATATTGGCGTCAAGGGGAACACAGACTCTTTGCCTTTCCAATTTCATTTTATACTCCCTGTCGACTTACACGAAATCCTTTAGGCATAATTGCACTTTTTCCCTAGTATCCTCATCCTCCCTTAAGACTTCACTCTTTGCTATACTAATCTACACAGAGGCAAGGAAATAGGTCTCAGTGCATCTCTTTTTTTCCTCCCTAAGATATGTTGCTTACATGTAAGAGAAAACAACTTAGCAACTCGAACTCCTCCTTCCCTCTCCCCAGCCTCTCAGAGTTTCTCAGCTCTTCACAAGTGTGTTTTCTCCTTATGGAGAAGTTGATTTGGTTCCATTTATAAAAATAGCAGCTATTTAAATGGGGAAAGCTTTTCCTTATATCATCTTTGGGCCAAATGTTTTTCTAAAAACATACTCTTTTTTTTTCTAGCAGAGAAGACAGATTCTAAGTGGATTCAAGGTTCATCAGATCGCTAAGAGTTTCTGTTGGTTAATGCATTTGAAAACTAAATTCACATAAGTGCCAAAATGAGATATGTAAATTAGATAACAGTTCTATATAATTGTATTATATGTGTGTGTGGTTTGTAGGTATGTGTGTTATAGATACAAACTGTCATATTTATACATTAATACAAAATTATATTTGTTTCCTATATAGAAGTTTATATAGTGATTTTTTTTTTTTGGAGGTAGAAGGTGTAGCCAATATAAATCATTGCTTAAATTTTGTTTTCTCTATCACAGGGAAGCAAAAAGAGGATTTTGTATCCCTTTTTTCCAGTCCTTTTTAAGCTCATTTATTCATCACCAAATCCAAATTTTTAGTTTCTCCAACATATATCCAGAAACTTGCAATTGGATGTGACCCTGAAGTTCAAAAGTCCACTCTCTTGCCCAATGAGTGATTCCTTCTATCATCTATATTAGCCTTTGTTTAAACATTTTCCCCAATGGTGGTGTCAAAGTGTGGCCAGAGATAGGAGTGAGGGTCAGGGTGGACAGGACTTCAGAATCAACCTAATCTTCTTCAACCACTTTGGGCACAATGAATACATGTAAAAGCAAAGCAAAATACTGAGCTTATCATGTGATGAATTGGGCTTGCTTCATGATGGGGTCACTTGAAGTCCCCTTCCCCAGTCTACCAGGTTGCTCTACCCTTTAAGCCCCTACATTGAGAAATTCTGACATCTCAGCTGATTTCCAGTGATAGAGGGAAGATATTAGAATTCGTTCTCGTGGTTACAGATTGTCCTGACACTGAGACACACCTGCCTGGCCAACTGGCTCCTCTGCAGCAACATAAGAAGAGGGTCCAATTTCTTTTTAATATAATTCTTATTCAGTTACTTGGAGGCAGCTATACCATTCCACTAACCCTGGCTTTTCCAAGCTAAATTGTTTGTTTCTTTAAACATCATTGGTAGCATTTATCAATAATAGTAGTGACCGCTTATTTATTTATAGCACTTTGGAGTTTCCAAAGCCCTTCTACATACTTTCTTATGCAACATGCACAGCAACAACTGTAGCTTCTTAATTTTACAAATGAGGAAACCAAGGCTCAGAAAGGATAAGTCACATACCTTAATAATTGATTCAACAAGTACTTATTGAGGGCCTACTATATGCCAGGCACAGTGCAAAATTCTGGGATATAGGAGGGAATAAAACAAATATGGTGCCACTCCTGTACCTCTTGTAATCTAGTGGAAATGGCATACATTTAAAAAATCACTACAGATGATACTCAGATAATAGTCACAACTGGGACAGAGGTAGAACTTTAGTACAAGTCTTCTGCCTCTAAACACATTCAGTAGGACTATTGCCTTCATTGAAATGGACATTCATTTGTATATATTAATGAAGTCAGTTAAACTAGTGTGTCTGACAACCAGTCTTTTTGGCATGAGCTCTTTTTTAGATTGATCCTCTCCTTTCTGTAACTGTAGAACTGGGTGGGGTCTACACAGGTATAGTCAACTTAGAGGAGAATTTTACATCAATTTTCTATCAAATCTTATTTTGCCACTTTTTCTCATCACTCTAACTAGCCAACATACTTTTGAACTTTTATTTAATCATCTCTAACATATTAGTTCTCCCTCTCTGTTTCTGTTTATCTGCAAGTTTTATGAAATTGTGTTCACCTATATCACTGGCAGAAAAAATGTCCACAAGTGCTTGTGTGAAAGAAATTTGTCATTAGTTGCAAATTAGATTTCCTGTCAGCTAAGTGACCTTGGGCAAACAACATCCTCTCTCAGAGCATCTGATTACTCATCTGTGAAATGAAGAAACTAGGCTAGAGAATGCTGAAAGGATTTCCCTGTGTTAAAAGTTTTATGATCCAGTATGTTTTAAAGCATTATGCTGAGTTTTAAAATACTTTTCTTCTGGTGTGGAAAAAAAGAAATGCAAAATATGAACTGATTGGTAGCACCCCCTCCCCCGCCGCTTCACTAATGAAAGGAAGCAAATCAGCAAATACTGGCCCAAAAGCCGTACAAAACGACCAAAGTGTAATAGTTGTCAAACCTTGTCTTAATCTAAGACAATGGCTTCATGAAGCCCCTAACAGTCTCTTCTGCTGTCTATTTTTCAAAAATATTTAGAAACCAACAATGAACAGACATTATAAAAACTAATATTTATTTGAGAATAGTCTGTAATTTGGGGTCTTCAGTGAGTCCCCTTTTTCTCCTCTATGTAGGAAAATTATCTTTGATTCTACAGGAGCTGCCCGTCACAGGCTTCTTTCCAAAATCTGCCTGACAAAAGGAAATTCTTATCTTCTAACTTTAATGCTACAATTTATTTGTGTCTTTGAACTTGAGTAATTTCTGGATTCTTTTTTCTTAATATTGCTTCATTAAGTCACATAATGTATCTGTTTTACATCAGCCCTACTTGGGTTGCAATATGTGGTACAATTCCTGTCATTATCTTAAACTTGCTAATTAGAGAGAATTCAAATTTAATTAATAAAAAGTTCCACCACTTTCAACCAGAGATAAATGGGAAGTTATTACAGAAACCAAAGCCTCTCTATTCTGAGAGGAGAGGAAATAAAGGGGGTACCCACCCCAAGATGTAATGAGTAGTGTAGAAAGTTCTATCCTGGTACTGTGGTTGAAAGACAAACTATTTGGAATGCGCATCTGTCAGCAATATTGGAAACATTTTATTTCTCCATTTAAAGATGACTTTGTGTTAATTATATGAAACCGTGGAGGACTAATTAACAAATAACAATGAATTAGCTGCTAGATTGTGCAACTAAAAAATTCTTCTGGCACTCTTCTGTTACTTAGTTCTTCAAAGGCTTCTCATAATGTATCCAGGCTGTTGCTGGTTGAGGGAACTTCCCCAGTGTCCTTGTCAATACAATAATCCTTGCTCTATTCCAATAATGTCTCTCCTTCCTTGAAGCTGTGAATGCTACTGTATTCAAATATATTATTTCTTATTTACTGCATTTTATTGAAATGTATCAAAGGCTGGCCTCAAATCGTATCTGTTCAATAGCATTATTTTTTAATAAATGTACGTGCAAAGTCAAGGTGATACAAGTACTTAGCAATTTAAGAGGTTTTTTTAAAATTGGTTCCCCTTAGATTATGTATATTCTTAGTTTGAACATTATTAAAATGTGGTTTGAAAGCAGGAGTTATAACCAAATATATAGAATCCCTAGAGTTTCATAAAACTCAAGTTGAAAATCTTTAGAGAGTTTTACATGAAAATGTTCTGTCAGCCCATGCCTTAAATTCACAGATCAGAGAATTGGGCTATCTGTTATACATTGGGGACCAAATAAGTATTCAATACTACAACAACCTTATTAAGTAAAAAGCAAGGTATTTGTCTAAAGTCCACAATTCTGAGTCAGTATAATTTCAATGAAGTTCTCTATGTCATGTTCAAAGTTTTCATTTTGGTAGCATGAATAGACTTACATAAATGATAATTATCTACTAATGCTTTTATGTTGTTAGCCTAACTGTAATGAGAAGAAATCTTTTCTTTCAGGTCAATACTTGAAAAAAAGGTCCATTTATCACATTAAATAATTAAAGCCTTGCAACGTGCTAAATTAACCTTTCATCATGTGTCTTATTAGCCTCAGTGTATTTGCCAAGGCTTTGTTAAACCCTGTTTGTTCCTTGTGCCTATAGAGACAGAATGCTAATGCACTATATGTGTGAGTGAAATATATTACCTGCTAAAGTTAAGCCTGTGGAGACTTGAGTCTTTCAACATGAAGATTCATGCTGATTTGCACCAAAACATCCTTCTTCACTATAGATATGTTGAGATATTTATGCACTTTTAATCATCTCCTAAAATTCCATAGACCCAACAAATATCATATTGGCAGTTTGAAAATACATTTGATGCACTGTTTTAATTTTCAAGTAGTTTTAAATCTGTGTCTGTTTCTGACTGTATTTCTTACATATTTCCCCAGTGAATTCCTTGATAGTTGTTTCTGTGTCATTATTTGATTCCAAATAATGTTCTTGGCACACTGGACTATATCTTTTGATACTATTGACTGGGTTGTTTAGAAATGTAGTATGTTCTATCCGTTCTTCAAATCAACAAAAAAGTTTTTAAAGCATCAGATTTAATATCTAGCCACTAAATTAAGTCATTTCAGTTATTTTAAGCTTCTTAGTATTCTTGACTGTGAAATTTCATAGTAATTACTTATCAATATGTGACTTACATTTTTTTCTTATAGTTACAGACGTATCCTACAAGAAAATAATTAGAGGGTTAAGTTTTGTATTATTAATAATTTAGCTCTTCACAGCTCTGAGGTTAGGAAATAGAACTAACATCAGTATTTCAGGCTAATATTTTTACTATAACATTTACTTTATTAGTAATCAGGTAATATTTAAACTGTCATGTATTACTCAAATAGTTGTCTTAATAAATCCCACTTATAAACACTAGTTAATATTCCAGTTAAAATACTGGAGTACTTTCATAGTGTTTTAATAACATGTACTGTGACAAGACAGAAATACAAATACATAGCAAAGATGGGGAAATTACTAACATCACTTATTCTGAATGTGTCAACACCAATTAGTCCCTAGCAAATGGTTTGGACAAAAGTTATGGTCAGATTCAACCATTCATAAGTTATTCTGTCATCATGAATGTAGGAAAATTCAGAGAAATAAAAACCTCTATATAAATATACTTTTAAAAAACATTTTCTTCCTAATATTTCACGTGGATGTTCAGCACATTTTTAATGCTTGATTCACTCTTTTTGGAGTAAAATTTTTTTTAGGATGTATGATTCTCAAAATAACAGATATTTTATCATATGTGCAGTTAGAGACTTACCTGCTCACACCAAGATGTCTACATGTTGTTGACTTTTATGGTTTCCTTTGACCAATTTCCGATTTAGAACCAACAGTGCTTTCCTCTAAATTGTATAAACACTAAGATATAAATGTGGGCATCAAAGAGGAAAATGAGAAAGATATTTTAGGTTGTCATTTTTTTATTCAATTTTGTATTCTCAGTTCTGTATTCAAAAGTATCTCATTTGTGTAACAAGATACTTAAATTTAAATCCACACTTAAAAATGTAAACAAGTCAATATAGTCATTTCTAGAAGAACACATTTGGTAACAAAAGTGACCATTTTTCTCTTATGTTTAGTTGCTTTTTCTGGGGAGGTTTGTCCCAAAAGGGTAGCATGGCCATAATGGTTTTATTACTGTTTTTAAATTTCCACCCCCTTATTTCTGCTACTCTGGGAGGACCACTCCCTCTACCCCCAACTGTCCCCACATCAATGATATTGCTATCTCTCTGATTCAGGTCACATTCCTTTTTTTTTTTTTCCCTTAATTTCCCCAGTTACTATTGAAATCATATTGGGGTAAAATATTGTATGAGTTTATAACAGAGATTTAGTAAGGCATAAACACAAATTTAGAGCTTATTCTTGAATTTTATTTGTATTTTCAGTTTAGTACCTTCAGGAGGTAATTTAACATCCTTTGCTGCAGCATATCAGCTTCTAGGAAAGCCTTGCTCTGTATCGGTGGTTTTCAAGCCAGGCTGCATTTTTGAAACTCTGGGGAGACTTTTAAAAAAAAAGCATGACCTAATATCACACCAGACTAATTAAATCAGAATCTCTAGGGACCAGCCTTCCAGCATCGGTATTTAAAACAGCTCCCCAGGTGATTCTCAAATGTAGTGATGGTGTCAAACCATGGCTCCAGACAATACAACAGGCTGCTTGCTTATACACATTAATCATGGTCTGTATTAATTCATCATCACATAGGTGCTAGGAAAGTTTTGGGGACAAAGGGAGACGTGAAGGCCGGCGATAGTTTGGCTACTTGAGGAGAGCTCTTATTTTACCTTCTGTCGATATATATTGAGGACAAACAGACAATAATTCCAGGAGAGTGATAAATTGTGTTTCTAGTTTAGTAAAGTAAGGACTGTCATGTATAATATAGGAAAATTCTGCTTTTAATTCAGAATATTTCTCTATAGGGTCACTAGAGAGAAAGTTCGTCTTAGTCCTAGTATTAGTTTCCTTAAGGTGCTGTTAAATATGACCACAAACTGGGTGGCTTAAAACAACAGGAATTTATTCCCTCACGGTTCTGGAAGCAGAAATCTGAAATCCATGTGTCCACGTGGTTGGTTCTTTCTGGAGGCTCTGAGGACAGATCTGTTCCCTGACCCTCTCCTAGCTTCTGCTGGTGGCCTGCAATCCTTCGTATTCCTTGGCTTGTGGATTCCACAGCCCAATCCCTGCCTCTGTTTTCACATGGCCTTCTCCCCTCCATGGGCACATATGTCTTCATGTACCCCTTCTTATAAGGATGTCAGTCATTGTATTTAGGGCTCACCCTAATCCAGGATGACCTCAATTTAACTTGACTAATTACATCTGCAATGACTCTGCTTCCAAGTCAAGGCACAACATGAAGTTCCCAGTGGATGTGAATTTGGGGAGACTGTGAGCCCAGTACAGTGCTCGTTACTACTTGACTTCTCTGCAGCTTTGGATGTCGTTCAGCGCTCTTCCTAAACCGCCCCCTGGCCAGATCTTCTATGTATTGCATCTTTTGCTTACTTCTGTCATAATATCCCTAACACCATGTTGCAAAAGTCTGTTCTATAACTGTTTCTCCCACAGTCTGTGAAATCCTAGAGGGCAGGGGGAGTGGCTTATTCAGGCTGTATGTGAGCACCTAATATGGTTTCAGCCTCATGGAAACACTGGAAGAAAGGAAGAGAGAAAGAAAAGGATGCATGTCTGTACCGCAACGTTAGCACAATTTGCAATAGCCAAGACATGGAAGCAACCTAAGGGTCCATCAACAGATGAATAGATAAAGAAGATGTGGTCTATATATACAATGGAATATTACTCAGCCATAAGAAAAGAATGAAACAATGCTATTTGCAGCAACAAGGATGGACCCAGAGGTTATCATACTAAGTAAAATAAGTCAAAGACAAATACAACATGATATCCCTTATATGTGGAATCTAAAAAAATGATACAAATGAACTTATTTACAAAACAGAAACAGACTCACAGACATAGAAAACAAACTTATGGTTACCAAAGGGGAAAGGGGAGGGGAGAGTTAGATTAGAAGCTTGGGAATAGTAGATACAAACTACTATAAATAAAATAAACAACAAGGACCTACTGTATAGCACAGGGAACTATATTCAGTATCTTGCAATAAACCATAATGGAAAAGAATCTGAAAAAGAATATATATGTATATATGTATAACTGAATCACTTTACGATACGCCTGAAACTAACACAACATTTTAAACCAACTATACTTCAATTAAAAGAAAAAAGGGTACATGTCACTCACCTGCACACAGCGGCAAGGCACCAGTCTACTCCCATGAACACCATCAAGAAACATAATGTATCAGTCGTGCCCATGTTGAGAGACTCCGCTTTGGAATAAACAGGGAGAGGGAGAAGGAAGAAGCTGGCTTTCAAGCTAGTCAGTCTCATTTCATTGTTACTCACTTGTGGGGTGGAGGACCATTCTACACCTGGAGCAGAGATGGGGTTAGGAGTTCACCAGTGAGTTTCAGTTTCCCATCATATTCTCTCTGCTCCACACCTTGAGATAATCAAGAGCTTAACTGCTGCAATTTGCTTGACAGTTCCACACCCTCTCCCCCATTATCGCATGTGATGTTCACAGTTCTGTGTGGTGGTGGGAGCAGGTCCTCAATTTGTCGCATGCAGATTAGAGAACTGAAGCGGAGAGACAGCTTAGAGACCCACTAAGGGAGGGTGTGCAGCCCGTGGGAGAGGTCCCTGGGTTCCAGCAGCGGGACAATGCACTGTCTGTAGAGAATTAAGAAGTAATAATAATGAAACCAACTGAAACTGACTGCTTTGAATTATCCTTCTAAACACGGTCAACGATGAAACACTATTTCCCATGAGACAGACCTCTCCTAGCCCTGCAGTCTTAGTCTTCCACTGCTTTGGGACATTGAGTACATTTACCCCAAATGAAAACTAGAGAGGAAACGGGAGTGCATAGATATAGTATCAAATTCCGCATCTGTCGTCTTTATACACAAAGCTCCTTTACCATCCCAGTCTAAATATTATAACTGAAGTTTTGTAACTGTCTAGGGAAAGAAGAACTAGGCCCTTAAAATACCGTTAAATCGGGCTTCCCTGGTGGCACAGTGGTTGAGAGTCCACCTGCCGATGCAGGGGACAGGGGTTCGTGCCCCGGTCCGGGAAGATCCCACATGCTGCGGAGCGACTGGGCCCATGAGCCATGGCCACTGAGCCTGTGCGTCCGGAGCCTGTGCTCCGCAACAGGAGAGGCCACAACAGTGAGAGGCCCGTGTACCGCAATAAATAAATAAATAATACGGTTAAATCCAAATAGTTTGGGCAGATTCCATATTAATACTGGTACATTCAGTACAGCTGAGTCAACTAACCTTTTTCTACAAATCAGTGATCTGGAAGGCTCTTCCTGCCTTTCTGCTGGCCTTACCAATTCTGGGGACAATTGGCCGGGGGAATTTTATGAGTCTTTTATTTTGTCACAGGTAAAATAATGTGTTATAATTGTAATTACAGGCCCCTGTGCTGTGCCTTCCATTTCCCCACTACTCTCTCAACTTCAAACCCCACCAAACCCATCAGACCAAATGCTCTTAGCTGTGCCTCTTACAATCTTCCAACACACTCAGTGCCCTACATTTGACTTTCTTTTCGATGAGAGGGGAACTGGCAGTTGGTAGTCCAGAAGATAGCCCCTGACCTGTTCACGATGGGATGGAAGGCTAGAGGCTGGAGTTGAGGTGTGTGTCTAGTGCAGCACTAAAAGCTATTCCCCCCGGCTGTGTCGGCAGCCTGCAAAAATACAACTGCTGGACTAGCATGGAAATATTCCTTGGGGCAAGAAGAGAAATATGACAAGGCAGGAGGGAGGGTTTGACATGATACAAATTTGGGAAAATGAAATGTGACAATTGCTAATACCTTGGAGTTCAAAGAAGACTGGCACATTTCGGGTTCCCAACAGGTATTTAAGTGTATGGAAAGTGTATAGGTATTGAAGTGTAAAGAGAAGTGTTAAAATTACGTTGACTGCACTGTGGTTCTCTCCAGTTTACTAGGGGAGCGTTTACAACAGTGCACGATGGGCCAGCTCTTCTGGTTTTGTCATTTTATAACTTCTTCACCCATATTGTGTAATCACACAGGTGAACAACAGCTGGCTGAATTGGTATTATATTTATATATTTTTTAATTTTTATTTTATATTGGAGTATAGTTATTAACAATGTTTTGTTTCAGGTGTACAGCAAAGTGATTCAGTTATATTCTGAATGTATCTACTCTTTTTCAAATTCTTTTCCCATTTAGGTTATTACAGAATATTGAGCAGAGTTCCCTGTGCTCTACAGTAGGCACGAATTGGTATTATATTTACATGTGTTACTTAAGGTTATATTTCTTGTTAGTCTTTCAATGGATAGCTTAAAGCATATGGAGTGAAAAAAGGGCAATGAGAGTGCACTTTTGCTTACTTTTTATAGATTTTGTTAGCACTTTAATTCTCCCTGTGACAGTCTTTGTGACTCTGAAAATTAGGTGAAGAGGCAACATTTGACAATAGGTGTTGATAGGATGAATGTCTGACAACCTGAGGTCTTAAACAATGGGCTTTTTAATACAGGATACAGGCTAGACAAGAAGCAGTGAATGTAGAGTAAGCCCCAAGTAGATACATTTTATTTCCCGGGAACTAAATGGTTCCAAAGAATTTAGTTGGAAGAGTTTTGCCTTTCATTCTGAGTACTGGTTCATATTTCACTCAGATTTATCTCTGTCAAAAACAGTTTCATCTAAGGACACTTTGTTAACCTACCTTGACTAAAAAAGTAGATTTTCCCTTAGCTGCTAGTGCTGTAGTCTGTGCAAAAAGAACCATTGGAATCACCCTTATTTTTGGTAGGCTCAGGGGTCGGTATCAGATGAAAAGATGTGAGGTTTCCCTGTCAGCTGGGAAATCCTTTTTCCTCTTAGGAATTTATTAGGTTATTTAGCTTCCCCTAAGTTTAGCTTATAAGGAGAAATGGGAGTGGTGTCTGAAGCTTCCAGACGGATGCTCTCATTTATCTAAATTTCATTTCTGCTTCTGCAGAGAAGAGCCAGCTAATAAATCTGGTCCTCTTTCCTCCACGGTAGTAGCTCCCACCCAAGGGCATCTATTCTAAGTCTGGATAGGATGAAATCATGAAGACTGGGAAGTGCCTTAAAGGTCATTGGGTCCGGGCTTCCCTGGTGGCGCAGTGGTTGAGAGTCCGCCTGCCAATGCAGGGGACACGGGTTTGTGCCCCGGTCCGGGAGGATCCCACATGCCGCGGAGCGGCTGGGCCCGTGAGCCATGGCTGCTGAGCCTGCGCGTCCGGAGCCTGTGTTCTGCAACGGGAGAGGCCACAGCAGTGAGAGGCCCGCGTACCACAAAAAAAAAAAAAAAAAAAAAAAAAGATCATTGGGTCCTTCCTCTTAACTTCACAGCTGAGCACAATGAGACCAAAAAATTAAATTATTTCCCCAACAGGAACACGGGTAGAAAGATCCTATGTAAAATTGAAATGGGTGATGTAAACCTGCCTCTCCAACCTAGAGATCAGAGGTTAAGAATTATAGAAATGTGTCAGCAGTGCAGTGGGCTCTCAGAGGACGTAGACGAATGTTGGATAACCAGGCTTTGATGGGAGCCAAGAGCAGCACAGCCCAGCCGGAAGCGGTCTGCATCTGATGGGTAACTGGTACCATTTCTGCTGCCCTCGGATGTCCTTACGGTCCTTAGCGGCCTCGATCATCACCTGCTCTATTCACTACTGCAATCTCTACTTGACCAGGCTCCCCAGTACACTGAGTATGTGCTTCATGCCCTGTAGATTCAGACCCCCACGTGAGCGTGTCTGACTGGCCATCTTAGATCCTAGGCGGTGCCCGTGTGGCTGCGGCTGGGATGGGGAGATGCGGGGGAGGGGAGGCAGGTGGGTCCCTGCCTCTTGCCTCTGTTGAGATTCTCCCCAGGTCTGGAGTAGTCAAATGACCAGTGCCCAGCACAGATCTGCACACTTTTGCATGTAGCTCTGTTTCTCACGTGACTCCTAAAGCAGTCACTGGTCAGGCAGCTTGAACCAAGATGTGGCTCAAAATTGCAGCCCTTAGAGAAAAGGCATTTTTGTGGTTATTGCCATTGTTACTGTTTTTCTCATGTCAGAAGCAACCAGATGTCTGTTAAACCTGTAAGTCCTGGGAATTCCCTAGCAGTCCAGCGGTTAGGACTCCGTGCTTCCATTGCAGGGAGCACAGATTCGATCCCTGGTCGGGAAACTAAGATCCCGCATGCTCCATGTGGCACGGCCAAAAAACAAACAAACAAACAAAAAACCTGTAAGTCAGAGTTTCTCAAAGCATGTTGGGATACTGCATGCATCAGAATCATCTCGGTGCTTAAAGCAGATACCCCATCCAAAGCCGCAGGGCCCAGATAAGGATGCACACTGAGTTCTGAGGACCGTTGAGCTACACTCAGGGTCTCATATCTGTGTTCCTGTAGGGCATTACATACTTTCACTAACCGCGCCCCCCACCACCCCGCCGACTTCTTGCCAGTCACATAAGGAACTAGAAAGTTCTGCATGTAGATCCAGAAGTGGGAGAAAGTGTTTAAAGCCCCTGAAATTATTTAGTTACTGTCTTTATGGTTACTATGTCTTTATGCTCTGCAAGGGCAGAAAACTAAAATATATTAAGTTCCTACTGTGCACTCATCCTATCTATGCTGAAGGAATTCCCACTGCAAAAGTCACATATGCATTTTAACTTGGTGCAGTGATTTTCAGTGTGGTCCCCAGGCAAGAAGCATCAGTATCACCCGGGAACTTGTTAGAAATGCAAATTCTCTCCCGCGCCATCCCCAGACTGATGTATTAACTAGCTTTCTGGATGATTCTGATGCATGCCGAAGTTTGAGGACTGCTGCTCTAAGCTTCCTTGCCTGTAATATAAAAACAATAATAATTCATACCTCATAGTTATCCTTCATATTATTTTCTGTTGTTTTCTGAAACTAAGCTAATGTACAAAAAGGACTCGGCCCAAGGAAAGTGTTGAACACATAGTAGGAATATCATTGAGTCTATGTTTAATTTCTTCAAGCTGCTCCTATTTTCTCATTGCATACTTCCCAGTGAATCCATTGGTTGCCTATAATATAAGCAGTCATATTATGTTACATATGATGGTTATAGAAGGAATCCAGATGTTGTAAAATTGTGGTACTTAAGGGAAATGAGGGTTTTTTCGTTCCCCATTCTTAAAATAGGGACAGGACTATTCATTTTTCTATTGTCACTTAAAGCCATTTTAAGACTTATTCACGAGTAACTTTAACATGGCATTAATAGGCTTAGTGGGACTTTCAATTTCTTAATCTCAGGTGGGGGCCAGTTTCTTAGGGCGAAGTACAATAATCTTTACCTCGTCATCCTTGACACCCAGATAAAACTTGCTGAATCTGGGCTTGCATTAGATTTTCAAACTGAATCGTTTCGCAGCTCAAATGCATGGTGAGTGACACTTCTCCAAGAGTGGGGATTGAGATTGAAATACGTGTCAGCCCCACTAGAGGGTGACCTTTATCTTGAGTCAAGGTACAGATAAGCTAAGGGCATCCTCTGTGGCCATCTCGTTGCGCTATTTATTCAAGGTGGGGGAGAAGGGAAAGGCACCACGTCAGGCCGACTCAGACCCGTTTCTAAATGATCTAGTAGAGTCTGCCGAAGACATTGAAAACTGAGCTGTTGCATATTCTCAGTTTGTATTTAGGGTGAATTTCCTTCTTAATAAATGCAAGTCTGAATTTTTAAAATTCTTTAGCTGTTTCGATTCTGCTTCTCAAATGCCCACTGTCCCCCCCACCAAATAAAACACTACTGAAAATAGAGAAAGAGAACTCTGTTTTGTAAAAACAAAATAAAACAAAAGGCTGTAGGATTTAAAAGTTCCATTTGGTGATTTAAAAATATGACAAACAGATTCTCTAGATACCAAAGAACAGCGCAATGAAGATGTTCAGACTGTGTTCAGAGTCAGTTTAGATAAAACCCTAAGAAATTAATACTGAACACCAGATTTGGTTTCGCTTTCATAGTTTAGATTTAAGAAATAAAATATTTGTAAATATTAGAACAATAACTCTGCTAAAAACCTTTCAATTAAACATCAGAGTTCAGTGTTATTTAAAAAACCATCTTAGGGCTTCCCTTGGTGGTACAGTGGTTAAGAATCCACCTGCCAATGCAGGGGACACGGGTTCAAGCCCTGGTCTGGGAAGATCCCACATGCCACGGAGCAACTAAGCCCATGCACCACAACTACTGAGCCCACAAGCCACAACTACTGAAGCCCGTGCGCCTAGAGCCCGTGCTCCGCAACAAGAGAAGCCACCGCAACGAGAAGCCTACGCACCTCGACGAAGAGTAGCCCCTGCTCGCTGCAAGTAGAGAAAGCCCGTGCGCAGCAACAAAGACCCAATGCAGCCAAAAATAAAATAATAAAATTATAAAAATAAAACTATCTTAGTAAATGTCTTTTTATAACATTTAAAATTAACTCAGCTTTTTGCAACACTATGAATTCAGGTAATATTTAATGTGTTCTACATCCTTTATATATTAACTTGACTTCTTCTACTTTGATGTTTAATAATTTTTAACAGAAAATCTTAGCATAGGATAGTGCCAATTTTTTTATTAAAATATGTAGATTGTACTATTTGCTTCTTTTCTCAAACTATTGTAAAGGATGTTTCTAGAGCACAGGATAGCTGTCGCACTGACAAAATCAATTAACCTCATGCAGAAGAAGACTACAGTAATTAAACTTGGGTTCCTACATACAAATGATTTTAATTTTTATCCACCTCTATAAACCAGAAAAACATTGTCTTATAAAATGCATATCTATTAAAACATGAGGAAAGATTTTTCTGTGGCATGAATTAGTCTGAATCCATTTTTATCTTGCATCTAAGTTCATGAGAAGAGATTGCCTTTGGAAGAAGTAAGTCTTTCTTTGAAGGATGGGTGTTTTTATTGTTTATATACTCTTGGAAGAAGAGATCACAGCCTGAATCGAAACCTCCCTTCCCAGAAAAATAAGCCTGCTGTGAGTTTACAATAAAACAGTGTCTCTGTGCAATTGCATATGTTTTTATATACAATCGTTAAGAACTGTTCTGATGCCTTTTACAATTCTCACACATTAAAAGTTCGTGCATTACTTATCTGTAAAGGTTTACCCCATCTTTAAAATTTGGCAGCCTATGTTTAAAATTAGGTATTTCTCCATTAATTAAACAACTCCCACTTTAAAACTATAGAAGACATTCTTGAAAATTACGTGGGGTTATGTATAAGCATACACTCTTATAACCACCCCAGTCTAAGAATGATGTGGACCTAAACTCTCATTTGCAAATTAGAATTGGAAGAGGGACATGCGATTTAATTCCCTCCTGATGGTGCCACTCAGACTTGCCTTCCGATTGCAAACTACGACTAAACTATATGACTAATTTGCCTAATTGTCTATCACCTGGTAAGCTTTGACAGCTTGTGCGCATATGGAGAGCACTCATCAGGCAGAATCTTCAATTCTCTCCCCAGTTTAAGATGAGATTCCTGAACTTTTCTGAATTCCTTGAAAGTTGAAGGCTTCATTTATTCATTTTTAGCCAACTGTTTTGATTCTTCCTTTTTAAGGTAAAGTTTAAGAGGCAATTGACAGACATAAAGAAAGCTAGCTAGAAGGGAGTATATGAGGGTTAAGAGGGTGGGGAGTGTGGAGTGAGAATTATTCTCATTTTATTCTTATCTTGTCCATCTATATGAGAAAATATAGATAACTTTAGCTATTCCTAATATTACTATAATGTCTCTTCTGCATTCTTTGTGCGCAAAATTCAGAAATAATTTCAACCATTTATGTTGCAATTTTTATGTTTTCCAGACATTTTTATGTTTTCTATGTTATAAATAGTAATGATTCTACAGTGTTTGTCTAGGTTTACATGTGTAGACTTTGATATCTATTTCTTTGTTTTATTCCAGCCAGGGTGATCTGGCATATATAATATCTTCTGCCTAACTACTTAAACAGAAAGACATTTTATTTAACTTCCATTTATCCTGGGAAGTGTATTCCACTTAGCATTTTAACTCTGGTTTACAGTTAAATGAGGAGAATTGGTTTTGATTTTTCTCCAGGTTTAAGCACTACCGTCATCCTCTTCACCATTATTAGTGCCTTTTGGATTTTCAGTTTCTCCATTTACAGAATGGAAATTATAGGCAATGTCAGATTTTTTTTTTTTTTTTTTTTTTTTTTTTTTTTTTTTTTTTGCAGTACGCGGGCCTCTCACTGCTGTGGCCTCTCCCGTTGCGGAGCACAGGCTCCGGACGCGCAGGCTCAGCGGCCATGGCTCACGGGCCCAGCCGCTCCGCGGCATGTGGGATCTTCCCAGACCGGAGCACGAACCCGTGTCGCCTGCATCGGCAGGCAGACTCTCAACCATTGCGCCACCAGAGGAGCCCAGATTATTTTTATAGAAAAGACAACCTATTTTTTATCATTAGAATTAAGGTGTACTCTATATGGTGTAAAAGCATTAAAAACACTGAAAAAGAGAGGACAGCAGGGAAAGATACCCTTTGGGCAGAAATTTCAGCAACAAAGAAGACGGTTCTTCTCTGCTTATTTTACCTGATACATAATTACCTTGAGGCAGGAGGAGGCACATGTGTTCAGATTGCCCCGTGTCACCAACCATCTGCCCTGGAATGCTGGTCCTCCGGAAGGCAGCATCCTGGACTAGCCCCTGCCAGCCCGGGAGCCTGAGCAAGGACCTGGGTCCCTGGGCGCTTCAGCGCAGGGAATATATATATATATGTGTGTGTGTATGCATATGTGTGTGTGTGTGTGTGTGTATATATATATATATATATTCTTTTCCATTATGATTTATTGCTGGATGTTGAGTATAGTTCCCTATGCTATATACAGTAGGACCTTTTTGTTTATCTCTTTTATATATAGTAGTTTGTATCTGCTAATCCCAAATTCCTAATTTGTCCCTCCCCCCTTCCCCTTTGGTAACCAGAAGTTTGTTTTCTATGCCTGGGTCTATTTCTGTTTTGTAAATAAGTTCACCTGTGTCGTATTTTAGATTCCACATATAAGTGATATCATAGGGTATTTGTCTTTTTCTGTCTGACTTAATTCACTTAGTATGATAATCTTTAGGTCCATCCATGTTGCTGCAAGTGGCATTATTTTGTTCTTTTTTATGGCTGAATAGTATTCCATTGTGTATATATACCACATCTTCTTTATCCAATCATCTGTCAGTGGGCAAACTGAGGCAGTTTTAAGAGTAAAAGTTACCTAGCTGGTATATAAGGCAAAGAAACAGGATTGTTTCAGACACTGGGGTGTAGAGTCACCATACTGTTAGGTTTTCCAAATATAGGTCTCCTGGCCGTGCTCCCTGCCTGATAATTGGAGGATGTTTATTGAGCTCTTACTATGTGCCAGGAACTCACCTACATACTTGGGAATAAAACAAAGGTCCTATCCCTCAGGGAGGTTACATTCTGGTAGAAAATAAGCAAAAAGTCTAAAGAGAGGAAGAAGAACAAAGAGCATGGAAAGAGCTTGGGGTGTGCTGCAGAAGCGATAAGTGGGTTGCAGTGTTAAATGGAGTGGTCAGGGCAGGCCAATTTGAGGTGAAATTTGAGCAAAGACTTGAAGAATGTAGAGAGAGAGCCATCCAGGTATCTGGGGAAGATCATTCCAGGCAGAAAATAACCAGAGCTGAGACCCTAATGTATGAGAGTCTCTGACATGAATGAAGAAAATCAGGGGAGCCAGTGTGGCTGGCAGGGGCGAAGGAGGTGAGAGTAGCAGGAAGTGAGGTATGGGGAGGAGACTGGATGCAGTGGAAGCTGTCATAACTTGCCCTGTGTCTGCATAAGCCAATTAGAGTGAAATAATTGTCCACTAATTATGACACCCAAGTGGAACAGTGCAGGGGAAACCTCACTGAATTTGTGTTTTTGTTTTTTGTTTTTAGTAACATATTTGATTTGACCTGATGTCCACCCTTTACTTGAAATATTTTCAATTTTTTATTTTTCAGTTACTCTGCCACAGAGTGATGTGAAGCATCTATATTTGCGTGTCCCTCTGTTGGCTGCCTTTAGCATTTCCTAAATTATTTACTGGGATAGGGCTCACATTCTCTTTGCAGCACTCACTTGAGGTCAACTCCTAGTTAATGGCAGGAGCTTGGAGAGATGTAGAAAAGAAAAGCGAGTATCAGAAAACAATCCAAATATAGTTCATAGCTTTGGCTTTGCAATGTCTAGTCATCACCTGCAAAAACTGGGGAGAGGTGTAGGTACTAGTCTTGTTTGCTCAGACTGATACTGACACAAGTTTGTTTTTCCTGAGCATCTCCAGATTCTAGTGGGGCAGCAGGAGTGAAGAGGAGGGAAGGGCAAGCTTCTCCCTGTCTTAGAAAGTTACAGGTAGCCATGGACTCCCACGTGCAGTCCAAACCCAAATTACTGACAAATTAAGCGCTCCTGATTGAGATACCTGAATGAGGAGCTGGCAAACTGCGGCCTCCCTCTCTGTTTTTGTACAGCCTAAGAGCCAAGAATAGTTTCTAAATTTTTAAATGGTTGTAAAAATCAAAAGAATAATATTTTGTGATACATGAAATTATATAAAATTCAAATTTCAGTGTCCATAAATAAAGTTTTCTTGGAACACAAGCCACACCTATTTATTTAAGTCTATGACAACTTTCACGCTGGAAGGGAGTTGAGTACTTCTGCAGAGACCGTATGGACCACAGAGCCAAAAATATTTACTATTCTGCCCTTTACAAAAAATAGTTGGCCAACTCCTAAATTGGATAATCTCAGTTAGGTCTCTAACTTCTTAGTTTATTAGTATCTACTATCCTGATGACTTCTGTGTATTATATAATGACATTAACTTCTGAATATTACTGGGAAAAAGAAAATCCTTTTAATACCAATGTACTAATTAAAGTTATTTTGAAAGAATATACCCAGGAACTGTTTGTAAGGGTGAGTGAGTAAATGAGTATTTCTATTGTTAAACAAATGCCACATAACCAACTTCTACTGATTTAGATATCATTTGAAATACATATGCCACCAGGATTCACCTGTGTAGAGAGATTTCTCAAATAGTGTAGTGTCTTAGTTCTGGCTACGATAACAAAGTACCATAGACTGGGTGGCTTATAAACAACAGAAATTTATTTCTCAGAGTTCTGGAGGCTGGAAGTCCAAGGTCAGGGTGCCAGCAGGTTAGGGTTCTGGTGAAAGCCCTACTCTGGGTTGCAGACTGTGTGCCTTCTCCTCAATTGGCAGAAAGAGAGTGAGCTAGGTCTCTGTCTTCTCCCTGTAAGGGCTTTAATCCCATTCATGAAGGCTCCACCCTCATGATTTAGTTACTTCCTAAAGGCCCCACCTCCAAATATGGTCGCATTGGGGATCAGATTTCAACATAGGAATTTGGGGCAAGAGGAGCAAAATATTCAATCAGTAGCAAATAGTAAGTTCATGGCCATAACTTTCAACCATGAACATATGTTTCATTTCTTTCAGTGAACGACACTTGTTAAAAGTTTTGTGGCAGTGTATGAGTTGTTCTGATTTTTAACTTTATAATAGAATTCTTCCTGTTTGTATCTTTTATGTGAGTAGAACTAAGTATAGTATCCAGAAAGAGTGATTCATGTTGTCAAATTGCACCGAATATCTTAGGAATTAGCATCCTTTAAACCACTAGTAAGAATTTTTTTAATTAACTTTTCAACAATAATAAAAATTTGCAAACCACAAAATTGAAGGGAACAAAAGCAATATTTAGAAATAAAATTCTTTAATATTTTAAGCTGAGAAGGGAGAAGTAAAATGGAATTAAGGTCCCCTTTTATCACAGGTTAAATTATAGACATGTATAATACCATTTATTATATATGTGCAAATATGTAATGTATGGTATATGTGTGTGTGTATTTGCACATACACAATATAAGGTATTACTGAGTTGCATTTGCACATCATGTTTAAAATTGGGTTAGACATAGTGAAATCATGCCATTAAATATGTATTCTTCATATATTTAAAATATTGCAAAAGAAAGAAAAAGTTTAGTTTAATGTTAATCAATTCCAAAGTAATTTCTTCTCCCTTGATAACAAAATCCCCCTTTTATTTGAGTGGGCCATATGCTCTAATCCAGGAAATTAATAATGCTTGATTTAAGGCTAAAATTTTAGACCCATCATAGCAGCCCCATTTTACTTAACCAGCAGTTATTCTAGGTGTGGGTATATGCCCTTATTCTGACCAATGAAATAAATAATAAGCTCTGTTAAGGAGCTTCTGAGAAAATATTTCCTTCCTCAAAAAATAGAGACAGCCCTTTTATCCCCCAACCCTCTTCCATGTTAATTGGGATTCTGTTCTATGAACATGTGATGGTTGGATCTACAGCAATGTTTTGTGAGAGAAAATCACCAACACATCCATTCAACATGGCAGAAAGGAGAGAGAGAGAGAAAAAAAATATATATATATGTATATTTTCTTGGTGAAATCAGAGGCACTGATCCAAAGCTGGAAGCACAAACCCTTACAGACTTTTCACATGAGAGAGAAGTTCAAATTCTAATATTTAAGCCACTGCAATTTAGATAGTCTGTTCTTTGCTCCTTGTAGCTGCACACATTCTGAAATGATACAGAGACTGACTTTACCAAGTATTTTTAGTTATTCTTATAAGTGCTGATTTTATCATCACTCATTATAATAAGGCTTGTTTGGCTTTTTTACTGCTCTCCTTCTGTACCTTATATAACTGATTAAAGTTTATATTAAACATTTTTAAAATTTATTTACATCAGATTCTAACTATCTTATGTTTACTTCTCTGATTAGCAGTGCATGAGAACATTGAGAAGATAAACATGCTATAAATCTATTTTTCAAATGTTGTTTGTGGGGCTTCCCTGGTGGCGCAGTGGTTGAGAGTCCGCCTGCCAATGCAGGGGACACGGGTTCGTGCCCTGGTCCGGGAAGATCCCACATGCCGCGGAGCGGCTGGGCCCGGTGAGCCATGGCCGCTGAGCCTGCGCGTCCGGAGCCTATGCTCCGCAATGGGAGAGGCCACAGCAGTGAGAGGCCCGCGTACCGCAAAAAAAAGAAAAACAAAAAAACATGTTGTTTGTGGTTAGGCAAAAGCAAACGCTTCAGATTTCTACTTTTCTCTTTAATTGTCGATACTTTAATCACAGATTTCATTAGAAATGTGCCTCTGTAACTTTGCTGATAGAATTTGAAATTATATATTGGTGTGATAAGCAAAATAGTAATAGTAATAGTGGATCGACATGAATACTATATTATCTATATAGATCAAAGTGGAAAACCTTCTCCAGAATCATATCTCCAAATCTCAGATATTCTCAGAGGGATCTGTCCATAGATGGAATTGTTTCTTCTCTTTCTTTCTTTCTTTCTTTTTTCCTTTTCTGAGAAGGTTTTTGTATCTCAATATGACTTCTTCTGAAATGAGGGAATCCTATGAAAGCTATACATATTCAGCCAGTCCCAGTGAGAGTCTATCACAAGGGCTGGCAAACTTAGTCTGTAAAGGGCCAGATGAATGTTTTAGGCTTGTAGGTCACACGGTCTCAATTGCTATACAATCAACTGCTGTTGTAACTCAAAAGTAGCCACAGGCAATATGTAAATTAGTGAGCTTGGCTGTGTGACAATAAAACTGTATTTGGCAGGCCTGCTTTGGCCTGGGGACTGTAGTTTGCTCATCCCTGATCTAGACATTCCATTTTTGCTTCCCCATCCTGGGCATGCACGTACTGTTCTTGAGCATTGTTGATACATATATCTTCCTTAATGCCTAAGTGCAAATTATTCGTACCATGGAATTTATTAAGACGTTAATGGGAGAACCTATGCAGATGCTGCAGATCTCTGCCCCTGGACTAAAATCCTCCTCTACCCTGAGTGAGTTATCTTTCTTTTTCATTTTGTAAATGAATAGACTTTATTCTTTTTTAGCAATTTTAGGTTGATAGAAAACTTGAGCAGAAAGTAAAGAGAGTTCCCATAAACCCCTTCCCCCCGCAAAAGTTTCCCTTTTTATTAACATCTAGCATTAGTGTGGTACAAAGATTACAATTGATGAACTGGTGTTGGTGTACTGTTACTCACTGAAGTCCATAGTTTACATTAGTATTTACTGTTTGTGCTGTGCCTCCTATGGATATTGACAAATGTAGGACATATACAACGACATGTACCACTACAGAATCATACAGATGATTTCACTGCCTTCGAAGTCCTCTGTGCTGCACCTCTTCACTCCTCCCCCTACAGCCCCTGCAAGCCACTGATCTTTTTATTCACTCCATAATTCTGCCGTTTCAGGAATGTCACAGAGTTGGAATCATACGCTATACAACCTTTTCAGATTGGCTTCTTCTACTTAGTAATATGCATTTAAGATAACCCATGGCTTCATAATTTCTTTTGATCACTGAATAATATTCCACTGTATGGATTTCCCACAGTTTGTCTATACATTCATTTATTGAAAGCCACCTTGGTTGCTCCGAATAGTTGGAAATTACGAATAAAGTCTATGCAGGTCTCTCTGAGGATGCAAATTTCACCTCATTTGGGTAGATAGCAAGGAACGTGATTGCTAGATCATACGATAGGTTCTCTTTTTATTTATTTTATTTATTTTTATTTTTTTGATGTGGACCATTGTCAACGTCTTTATGGAATGTGTTACAATATTGCTTCTGTTTCACGTTTTGGTTGTTTTGGCCGTGAGGCCGGAGAGATCTTAGCTCTCCGACCAGGGATCCAACCCGCATCCCCTGCCTTGGAAGGCGAAGTCTTAACCAGTGACGGCCAGGGAAGTCCCCAGTTATCTTTTAAAACACAATCTCAGCACCTCATCCATTTTCTTGAAAATCTCTGGGGCTCATCTTTGGCTGATCAGAAAGTCACAACCCCACGGCATGGCCAGCGTGTATCCCAGCTTCACGTCACCACACGGACCTTAGCTTCCAGCCACGCTGGTCTAAGACTCCTACCTCAAGGGGCTTCTCATAATTTCTAGAAGGCAGTTCTTTTCCTTCCAAGTGGGATGCTTTTTCTCTTTCTTCTTCACCTTCACAAACTCCGATTCACCTTTCAAAAGCAGTTATACTCCAATAAAGATGTTAAAAAAAAAACCCAAAACCTATAGCTAAATAACATCATGTTTCAAAAGCTTGTCCCCTTCTCCAAGGCAGGAATAGCTATTTCCTCTTCTAGACTGCCTCTTATGTCTTCAGCACAGCATGGGAAGCTCCGTATCGTGATTGCTAACGTAATATTGATCCCCTCTACTAAAAGGAAATTGAAACTCCTGAAAACACACACACACACACACACACAAGCTACTTAAGGGAAACAAGTTAAATAAAACATTGTGGAAAATTACCCTCTAAATATTTGAAATAATGTTCTATAAAAGGACAGAAAGTACTATGTACACTTACGTTATACACGTAAGCTTTATTTTGCCCAAGAATACAGAACTGCAGTGTTTGACCTTTCAAAAACAGCAATAAACACACACCAAATGTCATCCAGTTCCACAAGCAAAAAACCTACACACTTTGCTTGACACTCCTTCTCCCTTAGCTGCCAGGTACAATCACAGGGTACTGACTATTTGACCTCCTAAATATTTCCTCAGTCTGCGCTCTTCTCTCCACTCCACTCCACTCCCAAAGTCTTGCCTGGTATTGCGGTAGACAGACCAGCATTCTTGCATCCAAACTGGCTCTCTTTTCCATTCTTCACACTTTAGCCAGAGTGGTCTTTCCAAATGCCTACCCGATTGTGACATGCTCTGCATAAAAACTTTTAACGTTCTCCCAGTGTTTCTATGGAAAGACCTAAACTCTTAACGTGACTATCTAGTTTGGCACGTGGTTAGCACACAGATCTCAACTCCTACTGCTGTCTCCTTCACACTCTGCATTCCAGTTTTGGTCTTCTTTCTGTCCTCCAAATGGTCTGTCTCTGCTTCTGCCCCAGGGCCTTTGCACATGATGTTGCCCTCTGCAGGAATACTCTTCACCCCTCTCTAGGCCTAGTGAACTCATGCTGATGTTGTAGACCTCAGCTCCGATTTGAATGTTTTTCCGTACCAACTCAGGCTAGGTCAGACATGTTTGTTACGTGTTCTCATGGAAATCATTCCTTTTCTTGTAGGAACTTGTCTTATTTTGTAGTGATATGATCAGTAGTGTAAATAATTGTCTCCTCCCCTAGACTTTATGCCCCAAGAGTACCAACTATATCTTTTTTTTTTTTTTTTTTTTTGCGGTATGCGGGCCTCTCACTGTCGTGGCCTCTCCCGTTGCGGAGCACAGGCTCCGGACGCGCAGGCTCAGCGGCCATGGCTCACGGGCCCAGCCGCTCCGCGGCATGTGGGATCTTCCCGGACCAGGGCACAAACCCGTGTCCCCTGCATCGGCAGGCGGACTCTCAACCACTGCACCACCAGGGAAACCCTATATCATTTTTGCTCATTGTTTATATCTCCAGATCAAGGACAGTCACTGGCAAGTATATAATGTCTAAAATTCATGCATTTATTTAACCAATAAACAATGCATAAATAAATGCATGAATTTTAGATATTATTAAGTATAGAATAATGGAAACATGTTTCCATGTGTTCGCAGTATTCAAATTTATTATGTAATATCTGGTGCAGAATGTTTAGTATTTGTTTAGTATTAGTATTATTTATAATTAATATAATTCTTTCCATTTCATAGTGTTATATTCTCAACCAACAACCTGAAAGTAAAACCATTTAATTCATTAATGCCTGTAAAATTTCATAATACAACATGAAAATAATCCAGTGGCAATTAGACAATTAAATCCATGGCAGAATTGAGCTTCATGGTGACAGCTTCACCTGGGTAGAGTCATTTAGCCAATAGGTTGATGTTTTTCCTCTCCCCAGTCACTCTTCTTCCCAGGAAGTGTTGCTATTGCCTCTTTTCTTACTTTCCTGACCTTTCTCTTCAGTGTTCCATGTTTGTCCTTTTGCGTTAACCTTTGGAATTATCGAACAGCTTGCAACCAGAATCTGGGAAGTCATGGCCAATGTGTTTGTAGCTAATAAAGCAAAATCAAAGGAAAGCAATCCTCAGGTTATCATTTCAGCACCACATGGGCTTCCTCTGTATGCCACACGTTCAGTGTTGATGATGATTCCTTTTCTTTTTTTTCTTTTCGTTAGTGTTAGTGATTCTTTATCAGATACTGACCTCTTTTATCCCAGTAAGATGATTTATTTGATATTCTGGGGGGAAAAATTAAACCTCTTACATTTGGTTCATATTTTCAACATTGTTATTATTAATAATTACTTGCTCAGTAGCAGCAGTATGTACATAAAATACCACATGGATAGAAATAAAAACATCTTAATCCATTCCTTATGAGGACCTATGCTCTCAGAGATGTAAAATCGTCATCGATGACATGGGATAATGCTGTTCTTCTTGAAGCATTTTTAACAGCATTATTAAATCAAACAAAATATATGTGAATGGCCTTTGAAAATCGTAAAGCTCAATATAAATTAATATTATTCAATGAATATGGCATTTTAGGAATATTGTAGAACCTACTTGTACTTCCTTCATTTTTCTATGGAAGCTTGCATTTTATAGGTTGGATAAATGGATGGTTTTGATTATCTATTTGGTTTTGGTTTTGTTTATACAAATAAGTGGTTTTGACTGGGTACGTTTTTATTAGGAAAAATCCACAATGCAAACACACACAAAAAAAGCTTTTATGGAAAGTTCTAACTTAAAGTGGAGCTTAAAGAAAAGAAAGTAGAAAAAGCTTGTAGATGCATGTAGAAATAGGCCTAAGGAGAGAAGCATGCAGAGCTGTAAAAATAGTTTTAAAACATAGTTCAAGGAGTTAGGCGGAAGAAAAAAACTGATGAAAACAAGCCCATGTTCACTCATAGAATTTGGCAAAGTGGAAGTCACAGTTAAATATTTGGCATTTTTATATTCAGTTTCTCAAGATAACACGGGCCAAAACTTACAAGGAGATGAAAGAAAACGTTGATAAAGGAAGATAAAGCAACCAGACTCAGTTTGGGTAGGCATGGTAAAATACTGAATTGATCTAACTACAAAAACTAACAAACTTAATGTTTTTGCACAGCAAATTCTGCTCTTGTTTTGGCTAACAAAAAATTCTAGTGCAATATGAATTGAAAATGTTTGCTACTGTATGTGATAATATCTTGGTCTGGTTAAATATAAAAGAGCTGAATATTTTCTGCAGCATTTGTTCCACTCAGGAAATCTTTGTTGCATCACCATTCCCCACTCCCACCATCACCACCACCATTAGTACCCTGATGGCTAAGAACACAGGTTTTTTTTGGTTTTTTCCCCCAAAGCTTTAGAATCCCTTAATTATGCACTCATTTCTTAAATGCTATCTCCCTTGATTTCTTCCTTCTATTTCTGGTATATGAAATGTCTGAGGGACCTAGACCAGGTAGAAGGTCACACCAGATCAAGTCCTAATCCAAACTCAACACTCAAGAGACATTAGGGAAATGGAATGAAATGGAAAATAAAATAAACACTAATATGGCTGATAATTTTAAGTAATTTATCCAGTGGATTTAATCATCTTTTCTACTCCTTCCTTGAGGGTCATTCATTGGAGAAATTTTGTTCTGGAACTATTTTACTTCTCTTGTGGTTGCCCTGCCTGTTGTCAAGCCACATTTCCTGTCTTTGATTCCGTTTTAGAGTTATGTATACTAGGCTGACGAGGTATATAACCAGTGAGGTCGAGCCGAGGTCAAAACCTCAGACAGCCTAGGATCCATTCCTGCGCTGCCACTTACTAGCTGTATAAATTCTCACCAAGATACTTAACTTTAGCATCATACTTTGTTAAAAGGAATAAAATGAGGTAATTTGTGTAAGGCATTTAGCATTGTGACTGGCTTACATTAATAAAAAAAATAATAATTGCCACTAATTCTCACTTTAGTTCTCCTTTAATTAGATTTATAGTCACATCCAACCCTATATATAATAGAGCGATGGTCCCTAGACTATTTGTGGTGAAGGATAGTATTTTTTTAAATTTTCCAATCTTTTGCAGAGATATACTTTCAGAAAATATAATCAAATTAAGGTACTAGAAAATATTTTAAGTACAAAATAAAAGTCCAGAGTTTTTATTTTTATATTCAACAGTTAGTAAAAATATTTTGTTAAATTGCTATAGAAGTTTATAAGTGTTCTTTGCTCAGTTTTGTACTTGTTTCATTGCAGACCAGAAATAAATAAATTGTAGATAGGTACCAGTTCGTGGATCATGCTTTAGCTATTACTATGATGTGGACTGTGCAGTAGACTTTATTATTTACCTTTTGAATGAGGTAACCTCATTTCTAAGATGTTCAAATGCTTACTGGTATTATCATGCTTAGTGTGTGTGTGTGTGTGTGTATATATATATATATATATATATATACAAATTCAACTTTATGTAATACGTGTGCTGTAACAAAACTACACGTCACTAACTGAATCTGAAAAATCCTTAAAATAAAGGATGAAGTAATGCTAACACTCTGACTTCGAGACATTTACTAATCTCTGATGAAGCCTCTGAGAGGCTTCATCAGACCAAGAAACTCTTTGCATATTACAGTATGCATCTGCTATTATCATAACATTATTCACTCTGATTGTTCAGAAAATTATTAAAAAGTCATGGCAGCACTTCTCCTGGGTTTCATCACATACATCCAGTCTGATTCCTTTCACATAAAACACTATCAGTTTTATGTTTCTCTTTTAGGCAAAGTTATATACAATTGACCCTACACATGTCAGAGAAGTCTTCTGTTGAGGAGTTGATGTATGACAAAACACCAGAACACATTTGATCTAAGAGCTCAGTTTTTAATCACGAGACGCCCCACCATGACATCGTCATCCCATTCCAACCTTTCCCTGGGGAATATAAGACTGCAGTGAGTTAGAGGGGTGGTTGGCAACAGAGGGTAGCCAACTCAGTTTCTGTTTTGTTCAGCGTTTCTTTAGTTGATCAGTGGGGAGGGGAAGGAAAGTACAGCTTGGTAAAGGGGAGAAGAGATTCATTTTGAGTACTCCTATGTATCCTTGTTTCTTGTTTTTTTAAACTCTTTTAATAATATACTTTTTCCCCTTTAACAATTATATCCTAAGACATGTGACACTTTTGCCAAGATGACAGCATATGTCATTCATTACTGTTTTCCATCTGTGTTTGTTTTCATATGTAGTTACATGTAGATAAAGAGCAGCTGTATAAGGTACAGTTTTAACTGAATAATAATTCAGTTGAATTAATTATCTGTATCGGTTATCAATTCCTTAATGACACCATGTAGCAAACAATGAGTGCTGAAGCGGCCTATAGCAGTTAAGTGTATTAATGCTTGTGCATCTGGAGTCATATGGAGATCGGCTAGGTGGCTCTGTAGATCTTGGTAGGACTTGATCACCTGTCTGGAAATAGACTAGTTTAGGTTGGGCAACTTGGCTGTGTTCCACGTGTGTCTCTTCTCCGGCAGGCTAGCCCAGGGGTGCTCTCAGGGCAGTGGATGAGTCTGAAAAGACAAACCCATTTGTACAAGTGCTTGTCAAGCCTCTGCCTCCTTCACCTTAGCTCATAGTGGGAAGACACGTCACATTACATGCAAGAGAGCTTTGATCCAGGGAGGGTGAAGAATTCAGGCCATTTTTTGCAATTGATCACATATCTAAAAAAGTGCATCTCTTCCATTGAATGACAAGTGAGTAGGAATAGTTAAATTATTCATCTTGATGAAAATAAATGTACTTGGGCAAGTTAGTTAAACCCTCTGGGTTCAGTTTCTTCATTTCTAAAATGGGGATAATAATAGTACCAATCTCACAGGATTATAGTGCAGAATAATTAGTTGATTAGGTAAATGTGTAGAACAGTGCTTGGTATAGACGTATGCACAGTTTGACTGTTAGCTGTAGTTATTAACATTATTATTATTACCATTATCATCATCATTATTATTTTGAGGCATCACTGTTAAGCACTGACAAATTGTAAGAATGTTATGTGGTTGTATTAATACTTTCTTAAGCATATTTATTTTGTGATTTTTTTGCTAATATTTATAGCACTGATACCATCTGTTCATGTTACAAGCATTATTATTTTAGGAATTACACATGTCTATATTCTAGAGAAAACAGATTTAACATTATAGAACTAGTTGGCACATGTTTTAATTATAATCTTAAAGCTTCTTATTTAAAGATATACTGCAAGTACTCTATATTTTTGCTTCCATTTCCTTGCTTTAATAAATTTTATACTAATTTTAAGATGGTAGAAAGCTTATGAATAATGCCAATTTATTTGATATTTACTAAAATTTTGTGATCATATATTGATATCAATTTGTTCTGTATGATAACAGGAACATATACCAATGCTTCCCAAGCTCTCATATGCATACGAATCACCTGGGGTCTTGTTAAAATGCAAATTTTGATTCTATAGGTCAGCCGTGGGGACTGGAAATCTGCATTTCTAACAACTTCCCAGGTGAGGAAGTTGCTGTTGATCCCTGAATACCACGTTTTAAGTAGCAATGACATATTTAAGATTATATATATGTATGTATAATATATATAAAAATATATATATTTACATTAAATAAAATAAATTACTTAATATGAATCATAACAAATAAAAGTTGTTCTTGCCACAATTGTTTAAAAGCATAATGTCATAAAAAGAAAATACATATTAAATATAACATAATAAATTAAAATATAATATTTAGTAAATGAAATAATATGTCTAAAGATATATATATCAAACATCTCTAAATGTCAAATAAGGTCTTTACTGGCGAAACAAAGCCTTCATTTACAATTTTGTTTCCCCAGAAACTAAGTAACAGCTTCTGGTCCTATAAATACAGGGACTTGTGGAGACTGTTTTGTTGGTGGGAATATACTCAAAATCACTGGGTCCTATAATCAAATAAAAGCTGCCTCTTAAACATGTAAAACATTATACTTTTTTTCTCCCTGTGGGCATTAGTCACAGCCTGATACTGTACACATTTGATTATGTAGAATTTCAGATAAATAAAATGCATTAGTCAACTAAATTTTCTACGTTTGAGCGTTAACTACAAATTATTTTTTGTTTCAAAATTCATGACTATAAAATCTTCCAAAAGGTCAGAATACTCTTCCCTTTATATGTAATCTTAAGAGTGTTCTGTACTTCTTTTTTAAAAAACTGGGTAGTGTCAGAACAGTATCATTAAAGGATATAATTAATTTTATTTTATTTATTTTTTTAAATATTTATTTGTTTGTTTGCTTTGGCTGCACTGGATCCCAGTTGTGGCAGACTCATAGTTAGAATATAAATTTGTCTGGAATGCTTCTTTTTATGTTTTCCCTTCGAAACGGTGGTGGTGCTGGTTTACAGGTTTACTAGGCAAACCTGTAGATATTAACCAAACATAATTTTCATGTAGTTGTAGATAAAAACAAAAGAGATGTAGCAACTAAATGGAATTTGTGGACTACTACGTAGCTAACTACTTTTACAGGAAAGCCCAGGCTCATAACACACCGTAAAGGCTTTTCCAGGGATGAAACTCTGATGAAAATGCTGATTCAAATTGTATGCATTTGTATACATGAACATAAGTGCAATCCAAGCTTAATTTGGGAATATTTGAAACTAGATTAACAACCTTAGATCACAGTTGACAAAATTTTTTAGCAAAGGACCATACAGTCAATACCACAGTTTTTGCAGGTCATACAATCTCAACAACTCTCCTCTGCACTTTGTAGCATGAATTTGGCCATGGATTGTAGTTTGCCGACCACTGGGTTCGATTCTCAAGGTCACTGTTAGCTATTAGGTTATGATTATGCCGAATTATCTGGGTTTATGACTTATTTATTGGTTACAAATTATGGAACATGGGTCCTCTATTCTCTCCACCCCCTCCTCTCATCCTAAACTGAGAAGCCCTGCTTGGTGCATGCAAATGGCCCATCACAGTATTTTCTTAAACAAAGACATTTCCCTCAGAAGAGGAATTCTGCTGCTACTGTTAAGATAATAAGTACACCACAGATGGTCCTTTCATTTCAAAACAACCACAACATAAAAGGAGATATGAAATTTTTGTTTAATTGTTGTGTTTTTCTATTCTGTTATTTGATGATTTAGTTTGGCAAAGTTACAAACTAATATTTAAGCTTCTGCTGGAACTCAACTGCTGTTGATTTCTGTTGTGATGGTGTTGGTGGTTCTAAGTATAGGCTGGGCAAGAAGAGAAAAAGACACATCAAACTCCTTATCTATTTCATTTTGGCAGTTTCAAAGAGTTTATATTTGAGCTTAAATTTAAATAAGTCTTCTCATATTACCACTGCCAGTTTTAGAATGTTTCACTGGCACAGTCGTGGTATGACTCAAATAGATAAATACCATCAGTTAGGTTAGGGCTGCGTTGGTAAGCCACCTGGGGTTCCTTCTTTCTTTAGTACTTTTCTTGGCCACTCTACATTGGAGGTCTCACACTGGGTGCTCAGGGGTCCACCTCAGACCATTGGTCTGTGCTACACTGAAAAACAAGAACAAAGAAATAGCCGCCACCATACAAAGGAGATTTTTATCCAGAAATCTGGATTTTTTACTTCCTTTGAAAAACCAGGCAGAAATTTTGCAGATCTAAGGTTTTTATTTTCCCATGAGAACCGTCACCCTTTCTGCCATTCTGTCCATCCCCTCAGCTCTGAGCCTGAGTAAGGGGCATTTATCCTCACATGGTGCTGTGTTGGGCTGCAGCCTGCAGGCCTGCAAGCCCTGTACTTGCTCAGCTTCTAGACCTAGGAAACAGCCCGGGAGTCAGTGATAGAGAAATCAATGGTTTAATGGACAGGGGGAATCTTACACCTCTGAAGCAAGATCCTGGAGCCAAACCCCACGGTGTTTGGCAGATGGCAGGCAGGAAGGGCAGCAGTCTTTGCCCCCTGGGGGGAGGGGGAGGTTACCAGTTATAGGGGGAATTGACATTCGGTTGGCTCATCTGTTACCAGGGAAACTAGCAGAGGGGCATGCCTCTCCCCGCCCCTTTGATAAGCTATCAGGGCGGAGATGTTTTGATCTAAAGATTAGAACAGTCACTAGCTGGGACAGGGGCAAGTACGTAGGAAGGTCAATCAGGTGAGTAGGGTGTAGGTGAAGCAGGCCCTGGTCCAGGGGGGAATGTCCTGAGAGCAGGAAAGCAGCCATCTTGGGGGGCCTGATCATAGAGGCTAGGTGCTCTGATGCCGCCAGCCTGCTTCACTCTCGTATCTGCCTGGTCAGTATAGGCATTTGAGTTTGTGGCTCCAGCCACAAAGCTGATCTCTGGGGATCTCATCAATTACATTTTTTTTTTTTTTTTTTTTTTTTTTTTGCGGTACGCGGGCCTCTCACTGTTGTGGCCTCTCCCGTTGCGGAGCACAGGCTCCGGACGCGCAGGCTCAGCGGCCATGGCTCACGGGCCCAGCCGCTCCGTGACATGTGGGATCTTCCCGGACCGGGGCACGAACCCACGTCCCCTGCATCGGCAGGCGGACTCTCAACTACTGCGCCACCAGGGAAGCCCATCAATTACAATTTTTTCCAATCCTACCTATGGGACTATTCACTCCATCTATCCCTCTAAAGCATATTGTAGGATTCAAACACAAAACTATGACTCTATCAATTGTACAGTTACTATCAAGAGCATTTTTGCTTGGGTTATGTGTGTTATGTTTTCTTTATTTGGTCAAAGTCACATTTTCCTTGCAAGGAAATACCTTGTAGAAGTTAGTGCCAAGAAAAAGAAAAGATTTTCTCTCTTTAATAATTTGTATTACATAAAGCCTTTCTCTTTTTGTCTCAGCTACCAGGAAGTTCAGAACTCAGTTTAATAATGTGTCATAATTCTGGTGGTATTTCTCTCCTTATTTTATGCGCCCTTGATTATTAAATTAATACTAATTACTAACATTAATACACAACTGCACATGTCCTACAAACAGTTTTCAAGTCCATTTTGCAGGAGATTGGGCTTCAACACATCAGTATATAATAAGTGTTACTAACTTCTCAAACCATCCTCCTCAAAGACAACAGAATATAAAACACTAATCAGACTATATTATCATTCCCTTGCTTATTCAAGAACTCTGCATATCTACCTCTTGCTTATAATAAGAAGTCTAACCTGTTTATCAGAGTGCCCAAGACCCTTTATTACATTTCTGTAACCTAGCACATCATTCTGCACTTCGGTCCTCACAGAGTCCCAGTAATGGACTAATGATAGTTTTCCAAATGTATCATGGCATTACCCACATCTTGTCCTTCACAGTACCATTTACCCCACGTATAGTCCCTCTAGGAAGGTAAGTTTACCACAGCAAATACTGCACTGTACTAGCATTTTTAAGCACAAAAATTTTAATAAAATTCTTCCAGGAAGAATCCTGTTCATTTTGTATATGTTCATTTTGGTACATCTGAGGCTGAGCCCAACAGTTCATACAAAATTGTTCTCACTGACTAATCATTTAACTAAACTTTGGTTTGCAGAATTGTTGATAGAATTGAAATAACTGATACAGGGTTATTTTTGACTATAAATAATGGAAAGCCTTTTTAGAATAAATATTGAGTGCTTACTATATGCCAGGTCCTCTTCTAAATATGTAATGCGTATTGATTCACTCAATTCTCCCAACCACCATATTATCCTATGATTTTTGTTCCCATTTTAGAGATGAGGAAACTGAAGCCCAGGGATTAAGTCATTTTCCCAAGGACTCACAGCCAGGAAGGAGTGGGGTCAGGGTTGACCCCAGGAGGTCTGTTTCCACAGATGACATTCATAGTCACCCTGTCTCCCATTTGCAGATTGAAAGTCTATTTGTCCCTTATGACAGCAAATAAGTAGTAACCAATCTCAACTTCCATTAGTCCTACCAGTTCTCATGAGAATGATGGGATTATTTTGAACTCCAATATTTCATGAGCAGATTGTATTCTTGAAATGTCTAGAGAAGTCTAGCAAAAAGCATTAGACAATAGTAACTTTGAATGTAGTGTGTATGCATGTAAGTATGTGTATGCACATTAATTATTTAACCAAGAATAAAGAAGGGTGAAAAAGTACCAGCCAGTCTCCACCATCACAATCACCTGAAGGCAGTGGCTCTCACTGTGGAAGACAGAATCACCTCCCTCTGAAGTTACTGACACAGCTTGTAGAAAGGGGATGTGTTATTGACTTGCTTGGAGTCTTAAGATGCAAACATTTGATTTAAAAAGACTTAGTGACAGAGACATACCTAACGACTTCTTCCACATCAAGGGTCTTCATTCTCATTCATATTCAACTTAGTCAATTTAGAGTAGAGACAATACACTTCTAATTGCTGATGGTAAGGCAGGCAGCATCCTCCATGTTTCGTACATTACGGCAGGGGGGATCCGTTGATTATAAGGAAGGGTTGATCACCCTATGGACCTGCATTTCCAAAGCTGGAGGCCTTCCTGTCTCGAGATTAAGGTCAGTCTTCAGTGGTCCTCTTAATAAGGTAAGGCTCTGGGCAGAGACCTGATATCTTAGTCAGCAGGTGCCAGCTCCTCTCCCCACTGAGTGACGTACTGGGTCAGCCTTTACCATACCCACTCCCAGCTGATTCTAAGACCGGTTTTAACTAGTATTAATCAATAATATGCTTAGCTGCCTTGGCTTGTCTCAATAAAAAGACAAAGGACGTGCCAAAGTCTAATCTGTTTGTCCTAGAAGGTACACGCTCAACCAATATCTTATGAGTCTTAGAGCATTCCATTTTATTTTCCTCACCACAAATGTATGAACACAGACCCTTTTATCAGTCTTTCCTCTGAAGTAGGGCCTGGAGACTGACTCACCGAGACTATCATTTATTAGTCAGAGAACTAATAGGAGGATATTTGGAGAAATAAAACTTTGCGGAAGACCGGAATATTTATTTGGATGGTATCTAATTCAAACCTGAGGTAGCATCATCTCGAAGAAATGAAGGTCTACATAAATTCCTTTGGGAGGGGGCTAAACCTGTCTTCTGGCTGTTTTAATCTCATCAAATTAATAACTGGAACTATCATCTTTGTCATAAAAAGCACCTGCCATTAACAAAACCTGTTCCCCTTGGAAAACAATTTAACTTTCAGTGAATTAAAGTTATGGGGCACTCTCAATAAATTGCATCCTGCAGTTAACACTCTCATGGGAAATACTGAAAGAACATTTCTACAGACAATAATGTCACATTCCTTATTATGGCTAGCATAACTTTAACTCTTAAAGGTTTTATATTTTTAGACCCTAAAGGATATGTTTTTCAGAATGTGTATAGAAAATAACTTTTTTAAAAGAAAAACAAAAGTTACTATTTTTTGTAGTCATAAAAATCTATTAAGGTGAAAAACAATTAACTACCTGATATTTTTAAAAAGATAATGACAATAAAGTTCTGTTTTGCCTCTGTATTTCATAAACATGGACGAGCACAGTGTTGAGCCTATTTAAAATAGCCACAAAAACTAGTTAAGTGACTTCCATGGTCTGTAACTAGGAAGGCTGAATTTTAAAATTATTTTTCACAAAGGTCTATCTGAAATGCCTTTGTAGGTTAAATTTTAGAAGTATGTAAAACTCATCTATGAATATTTGTGTTATTAATGATAACCATAAGGTAGCAAGCTTTGTGTTATTCATCAATCAGTGTAGATAATGGCTTTGAGAGTCGTTAACTCATTGTACCCGTTCCAAAATTTCTTTTTTTTTTGGCTGCGTTGGGTCTTCGTTGCTGCGCTCGGGCTTTCTCTAGTTGCAGCGAGTGGGGTCTTCTCTTTGTTGTGGTGTTCCGGCTTCTCGTTGCGGTGGCTTCTCTTGTTGCGGAGCACGGGCTGTAGGCGCGTGGGCTTCAGTAGTTGTGGCACGTGGGCTCAGTAGTTGTGGCTCACAGGCTCTAGAGCGCAGGCTCAGTAGTTGTAGCACACGGGCTTTGTTGCTCCGCAGCATGTGGGATCTTCCCGGACCAGGGATCAAACCCGCGTCCCTTGCATTGGCAGGTGGATTCTTAACCACTGTGCCACCAGGGAAGCCCTCCAAAAATTTTACTCAGGGCAGCTGTTGATTCTCTTCAAGAGTTCCAGGGGGACTCTGAACCATGGATTAGGTCGTGATTTTGAGCTCCTGTCACTGCGACCAGCTAACATGACACCTGGCCTCTGCTCCAGGGGCTAGTTTGTATGCCAGCTGATTGTCAGGGACTTAGTTTGAGGTGTCAGCTTGTCTCTTTGTAGGTAAAATGTATCACCCTGTAATATCAGTGACCTAGTGAACAACTGGCAACAGGGTATCATGTAATTACTCCTATGGAAATATTGAAAGTAGGCTATACCTTACACGTATATTTTATTTTGTTTAGTTTGTTGTGAATACAGGATGCTACTTTATCCTGTTGTTTCTGTTTATACTCTGGTTGAATTGTATTCTGTTCAACTGAAATTATTTTGAGTTTGCTCCTGTATTCTAATTTCTAATTAAAGGACATCCATACTTTTGCCTATATACACACACACACACACACACATACATGTATATGTGTGTGTGTGTGTGTATATATTCCCGAAAGTAGCAACTTCTTCTCTATTCACTGTATGTTGATAAATGTATATGGACAATTAATACCTGCAGGAAGAGGTGCATCTGGCCATCCCTGCCCAAGGGCTGACTCGTTGGCCACTGTGGGCAAGTTTATGGAAGAAGGAAGAGGAAGCATGAGGAAGCTCCCATTCCTTCCTCTAACTTTCATTTCTTCCTTTTCTCTCAACAGGAACTTTTTACCCCTGAATGCAAGTTTAAAGAATCTGTTTTTGAAAACTATTATGTAATCTACTCATCGATGCTGTACAGACAACAGGAATCTGGTAGAGCCTGGTTTTTGGGATTGAACAAGGAAGGGCAAGTTATGAAAGGAAACAGAGTAAAGAAAACCAAGGCAGCAGCTCATTTTCTACCCAAGCCATTGGAAGGTGAGCGTTACGGGTGTTTTATCCTTATCAGATTTATCACACATTTATCTTTCACACTGATGACTCTACCATGGCCACAAGGAGCCCTCATGGAAGCTGGAAATGTTCTTTATCTTGATCTCAGTGGTGATTCACGGGTGTCTTCATAAGCTGTGCATCTAAGATTTGTACACTTTACTGTATATATGTATATGTGTGTATATTATGTGTATATATATATATATACACATACGCATATATTCCATTAATTTAAATGTGTCCATACTCATTTCTCATGTCTCAGATCCTCACTACCCCAACCTCTCTAGCCCCTAAATAATTTTAAGAAATTTAAAATCTGCAATGACATTATAAAGCTGTGACTATGACAGTAGGTATACTAGAAAAACTAAGTTTTGCGTATTATGGAATGTTTGAGTATTTGCCCATTTTGCTATTATCTAGCTGAAAGTAACCACGTATTTGTGAATTAGTATAATTACAGGAAATATAAAGAGTTAATAAGTTGGCCTTTAAAGAACTTGTTGATATTAGATATCTCCCTTCCAAGCTGCATAATTGTTTAGTAAATTCAAATGTGGCTTGACCTGCTTTTACACTCAGCTGTAAGCAATGAAGCCTTCAGATTTACTTTGATTGGATTTCTGGAGAGGAGGCTACAAAATTTTAATTAATCAGAAACACCTGCACATTTCTCATTAAGGATTCTACCGGAATTTTATCTGTGTAACATTTGTTTAGGAACTACTAAAAGAAACTGATATTGAGGCTTTTCAAAAGTGTTTTTCTATTCAAATGCTTTTGTTTACCTTTTGCAGAAAATCAGACCTGCAATAACTAAGTAAACGTTTGAAGCCAGCTTACACGGTTCGATTTTTCTTTTTGTTTCTTATTCCTACAGGAAAGCATTAGCCATCAAGAGAAACGCATATTGGTTTTATAATCCATATTGTCTTTATAGGAATAAGATAATTTGAAATATTGGAAGTTAATTATCTGTGGATATATAATTCAGCTTTCAGTTTGCCTAGGTTTGGAAAACCAGTCTTGTTGGTTAATACCATCTTTATAATAGTGATATTGACTATATCACTCTTAACTAAATTTGCCTCTACAACGAGTCATTGAAACGCAAACAATTAGCCACCAGGGCCTATCTAGGAAAGGAAAAATTATTCCAGTCTGAAATATGAGTGACTTATTCTCATTCTACGACAGATCATAAGGAAAATGAGAATAAAAATAAGAAATTAGAGGGTTTCTCTGTTCTTCCAAAATAACGTATCCATGATTTGGCTTTACCACTTCAAGTGAACTTTGAGACCGTCAGATATTCAAATGCGAGTGAAAAAAATTTAAAAACTAAGTCCGTAGCAACTGTACAAAAATCAGGCAAAATCTGGAAACCAGCTATTTAGTATATCCAGCAGGAAATATCTGAGACCCTAAAGATATGGGGTAGTAATATCACTCTGCATTTTATTAATACACTGAACTGTTGTGTGTATATGTGTTTGTTGTGTGTTTATGTATACATGAAGAAGAGAGAAATAGAATTTTCAAAAAACTAGCAGACAGAAGTACTCTAAAGACAAGGGGGTATTATAAAGACAGGTTATCACATAGTGTAATTGATAAGGAAAATGAATTTCAAACTTTCAAAACCCATACAGGATGTAAATTGTATCATTGGAATTCTTAGGGCAAATTAGATTCTTGATGAATTATTGGTGCTCTGGGGCCTTCATATTTCTTACACAGCTTCACTGCGGAGACGATCAAGATTAGCACTCTGATGCTGCTGTCGCCTAACTAAACGCCTGGTGGGAGTGAGGGACTGGAAAGTTTGTCAAGGATATGGATTAATCTCTTAATCCTCTTCACTTGCTAAGTCCTTTATGATAGGTCTGATACGCATGTGCTTTCAAGTCTGTGTGCTGCTGAAAGGTCTCACGCTGCATTTGCAAAAGGTGAAATCCTACCACCTTGAACATGGAGAATGCATATAGTGGTTCCTCCTAACAAAGCTTAAGTTCTCTTCGTAAAATATAGGCTTTCAAAACCCTAAAAAGCAGGTTGGGCAGCTCTAATTCGCTTGTCTTTCTGATGGCAGATGATTTTAACTCAGTGTTCCCCAAGCATCAGTCACCCTGAAATCTCCTTTCCCAGGATTCCCTGGAATCACTTGCAGAAAAGCCACATGAACTATTGTGATTAATGATATCACCAGATCAATTCCCCAGAGCTTCCTCAGACGTCATTCCCACTTGCCCTCTTGCCATTCTGTACTTCTGCCTTATATGACATCAATGACAGATTTTCATGATTATACCTGAAAATGAGGCATAAAAAATATAAAACACCCCACACTTGCCTTCAATTATTTAAGGGTCTCTTTGCATGATTTCGGGAGAGGAAATCTAAACAATGATCTCTGGAAGACCCTGGCTTAAGGAAAGGGAGTTGTCTGTATTGCTTTTATGGCTTTGAACCTGAGAGTAGTGTGATTATATTGCCTTTGAAGCACTTGAGAGAAAAATTATTTAATGACCTGGGGTGTAAATACCTAGAATGGAAAAGATGAGTGAGAATGAGTTCCACGTGTTGACAGCGTGCAGTGGAAGGAAAGTCTTTTTCTCGCTGAACAAAGAGAATTAGGTTAAAGGCTTGCCGTTCTCACATAGTCCCTGTGGGGGGGGGGGGGGCGTGTGTGTGGCCACATCCCCCATTTAAACCTTCTCTCCTAGACAAACATGCACGTGCCCCCAGGTGCGTATTTTGGATACACAAACCAGAAAATGCAAAGGAAGTAATATTTTCTGTTTGGGGGCCGGATTTTACTGCTTTAAAACAGGAATTCCCTCTTGATGGGGTTACTTGACTTCAGGGAAAACGGGACTGGGCCAACGGCTGAGGTCTGCATGTGAAGCTAACCAGGTAACATCTCCTTTTCCTCCTGCCCTCCCCGTCACTAGTTGCCATGTACCGAGAACCATCTTTGCATGACGTCGGAGAAACGGTCCCAAAAGCCGGGGTGACGCCGAGTAAAAGCACAAGCGCGTCTGCAATCATGAATGGAGGCAAACCAGTCAACAAAAGTAAGACGACATAGCCAGATCCTCACAGGTGTTGTGACTGACTCGCCCTGAGCACCGTTGAGTGATTTATCCTGGCCACAGCCTCCTGTTCCGGGGCCCAGGAGCAGCTGGCAGTAAGCAGACGCTTGCTCCCCGCTGGCTCGAACTTCTTGGTCCCAAGTGGATAAATCTCAACGTGTTGTGCCCTCACAACAAGAAGACACCTGGATAACCAGCTCAACTCAGACCATGGAATGCCCTACCAGATATGGAATGCCTTTTTAATATCTTTTCTGTGACTGTGACACTTCACGTGAATGACCTACTTCACAAGTCCACTCGATACCTTGCCTGCTGACAGCTCCCCATATTCCTTTTTGAGTCCCGTTTCGGCGAATTCCATGTGTTTAAGTTCGATTTTGTAGCACACAGATACTCTTGAGTAATTTCTAGTTAGATGCTGTAAACCTGTGCTATTATGGAGTTCTCTTCTTCCCGTTTTTACAGGGCTGCTGGCTCCACTGTCTGTGACCTTTTGCAGGGATTGTGTTCCTCTCAATCGTAACTTGTAGCGGTTGGCTTAGTTTGGAGAGCGATCAGGGAAACAGAAAGCCTTCTAAACCTATTATGACACATTGCATCTATAACGATTAAGAGTGTTGTCTCTGGCTCACACTACTGATGAAACACACATATATGCTCTGTCCAGTAGCAGATACTGTGCTCCCAAGGCCGCGTGGCCGGGCTGAGAAATGGGGTCAAACGCAGTCATGGGAAGCGCTCTATGATCTGGGTTTGACATCCCCCTTAGTTTCTTTGTGTGTGTGTGTGTTTTATACATATCACAAGCTTACTGGTAATGGTAACATTTGCCTTGCCCAGCGAGCAAGACCCACTGGTTTTTGAGAAAGTGGGTCCAAAGAACTCTGTAGGCCTTGTAGGCCTGATTAAGGTTCATTTTCATCTATGAATCCTCATTATTTGGAAAAAAGGAAAAAAAATCAATAATTACAACCTACAAGAATTGCGCTACCTAAATCCATTTCAGATAGAATCCTTCCTGTTTTTAATGAACCAAACTTAATGCCATCCCTGGTTTGGGCTGCATTCCACTCATACTCAGCAGAGCATGGGCAAGGCGGCTGTTGTGTTCTTTTCTGCAGCAGCAATGCAAACGTTAGTTATAAATTAGACTTTAATATTTTTGGTGTTTAACAAGTTTTTAAACTGGACATATTAGGAAAAAAATATTTTTTTTAGCTCAGCATGCTGAGTCAGGTACTGTGTAATTCACCAGTCCATACCTCTGACTCAGCTTCTCGGGCCCCTGTGGCCCAATGGCTGAGTTAGAGGTGCCTTGCCATGATCTCAGAATGCAGTCTGTTGAATTATTCTAGATTAAAACTAAAGACGAACCAACATGTTCAAACATCAGGTTTTCGGTCCATCTGATTTTTTTTTTTTTTTTTGCTGTTCTTTGATTTTGCTTAACTTCCTTTGGAATTTAATACTGCTGAATTCTGAGCTTAGGGAAGACAACGACTAAGAAAGTCCATGAATAGTTGACTCCACAGTGAAGAAACCATGCAAAATGTTCAATATTGGATATAAAGAGTTTCAAAATGTTTGATACTAAGCTGTTTGGAAATATATTTGTTAACTCTGTGTATACTTAATAAATTTCAATGTTTTCTCCTCAGAAGAGTTAACTGAGACCAAACTGAACCTCATTTATAGAAAACTATACGTGGGATCAATGAACTGGCCTCTTGTTATTATTTCCATGTGGAAGGATGACCCAGTCGCCATTTTCTCCCATCTGCATTGTATTTACTGGGAAATTATTTTGTCACTGCTTTCCTAAGTCTCCATGACAGCCCTTGCCCAGCATTTAAAAATTTTGGCCTGCTTAGCTGATTAAAGATTTACTATCAATTTAACTGTTTATGCTTATTTCATTTTCGTATTGAATTCCACTTTAATAAATAAAATGTTAGCATAAACGTTTGAGTAGATTCATTGTCGATAGTGCTAAAGTACAACAAAATGCTTCTTTTGACCTCTCTTGATTTCTTGTTACACCATTTTAAAGCTTATTATTTTTAACAGGCTAAGTTAAAATACATTAGATGAATTTCATTAACCAATTGTTTAGGGAAGACATATATTCCATAATATGTGGCAACTTGAAATTCCAATTAGATGGACTTACCCTACTGCGCACAGGCACACACACACACACATCAAACAACCCCACCTATGTTTTTGGTAATCAGCCCTACTTGCTGGTTTCTTTTTCCCCTGTAAGCTTGTTTATTGGTTAAAATTATGACAAGATTTATTTTTGTAAGTGACTGAGATTTCAGTAAATGTGTATCTCTGTTTTGTTTTTTACATGAGTTATCGATAAGGGCATTTATCCCTATGAATGGATGTCAAAATACTTTCTTCTAATATATGTTTAGACGTATCGCAGAGGGGTCCTTGTTATTTGTGATTTAGTTAGATCATTTCCTCTGTGTCTGGTCTGACCTGTTGCATGGAACGAGGACAGCACTGATGAACTGCATGTTGTAGGACCTGTGTATCAAGAACCATTGGTGTGTATTAATCTACATACAAAGAGTTTGTCTGCATTGTACAGTTTCTGTGTTGAATATCATTTGTTGTATTCATAAATACAACATATTGAATAAAATATTTATATGACGGCATATTCAAAAACATTGAACAACTTTATGTAATGAAATGGCATTGCATCACCCACATAGAGAAATGTCATGTAAATAAGTTTGGTAAACTCATTTTCCCCCTTTACCATGCCAAAGAAAATTTTAGCTCTTTGATGATACCTCTCTTGCTATTTTTCCAGGATAAGACTCCCCCATTTTCTCCCCTCAAAAACTGTTTGCTGTTTTAAGTAAGTGCAGTCTGTCACCTTTGGTGTTCTGTACAGTAAATCTGATGGAATTCATTTGTATTTAGAGAACACCACGTGTTCTGTACCTCCACGTACATATGTCGATCTTATCAACTCTTTCCAATATCACATTCCTTTTGCATCCATATCTGGTGTGAGAGGGTTATGTCTACTGATTTGTTATGGTAGCTGTTCCATTCATTCCTCAACAACGCTCTGGAATGTTCATTGTTTTGATATTTCAGGTGACATCATTTTATTTTCCTGTAAGTTTGCTTTCTAAAATACTTTGCTACAACTTTACTTGGAAAAATTATAGAAGAGATGCAAATGGTTCAGCCTATATAAAGAGTAAAATGGAACTGAGCATCATGTCATTACAAATCTTGGAGAATTTAGAGATTCGTGCTCTAAATGTTCCCTTGCCCTGAGTGTTTGGGGTAAGGGCTGGCTTCAAGATGGGCCCACAAGACTGCTGCAGTCCGTCTAATTGTTTGCCTCTTGGAGAGTAAGAAGAGTTTCTTTATCACACCTGGCCAGTTGCTTAATGAATGCCTAAAGCACTACAACAGTCTGCTGTTTTCAGGATGACCAACATCAGATTTGGTTCTTTTTTAAAAAACAACAAGAAAAAAACTTCTCTCTTTTTAAGTTAGACATGTATCACTTCATTTAAAGTTTTCTCCCCAATATTAGAGTGAGAGTTAACATTTGAAGGAGAGACCAGATTGACTAAGAAATCCATTTTAGAAGGAATTGAAAATCATTAAAAATTATTTTCAATGTTATTTCAGAACAAGACTATACCCAGGGCAAGCTTTTGAGCTAAACGCAGGCATATCAAACTCCAGGTGTGAAGAGTATTACTTTGGAGTGAAATACATTTCATAGTGTAGCTCTCTTAGCTTACAAAGTGGCACACAGGGCCTGCTGACTCTCTCGAATACTCAGTAGGGTTTCAAAGGTTTGATAGTGAATCTGCAAACAAAGACTGAGTTATGTTTTTGTTTTTACCTGGTTTTCTCTATCATTTGGTCTAATTCCCACGTTGTGTTTGCATTTGAGGTCGTGGAGGCCATTCCTTCCAATGCGCGGTAGGAATCTAGATTAGCTCAGAGTCCAGGAAGACAACAGGATATAGTGATTCTCTTAGATCTTAGGACATTAGTAGAATCTTATTAAAAAGTCCTTTATGGAAGAATTCCTCAGTGATGGTTAGCCAAGCAAGCAGGGTTGGTGCCAACACCATCTGCAAACTTGTCGCATCTTTCCCAGTGGACATTAATCCCACCATAACTGCCGACCAACTTGAACAAGCCAACAAAATTTGCATATTTTCCCTCCACCTATTACAAGTTTGTTCTTGCCCTGCCTTTTATTTGAAGAGGGAGTTTTTATCTTAGTAATGGAATCAAAAGTCAAAGTACAAAATAACATTTAAGAAGGTTAGAATCTATGTCTTTACATGTAACTATGTTTATTTTTCTCCAACTTAAACATGTAAATTAAATCACTTCTTAATAGATCTATTGATGTTTCATTGCTAGAGACAAAACCACACACAAAAACACGCACAAGAACTGTTATAGCAGACAGAAAGAGGTAAAAAGAAGATATTTCTGTTTTAAAAGAAAAATATTCATTAGAGTTTAGGTACCATGTGACTTATGCTATAATTCAGCTTTGGTTCAATAATTCATGGCTAAATGAACCACAGAATATAGCTGACTATAATAGATTTTGTCAAAAAATTTGGACAAATCACATTCTGAACTTTATAATAAAGTAATTTCTCCATATTTAAACTTCTTAAAGAGCATAAATGCTGAGGACATTTTTCTTACATGAAAATATAAAAAGAGCAGCATTCTTGCTGAAGGGATAACAAATATAGAGAATGAGAAGAAACATAAGACACACCTAGGGTAACGTGATGAGACAGGAAACTAAGGGCCGTACCAGTAGAGCAGGATGGCAAACTACTGCTTAGCTGCAAGCCAAATACAGCTTGCAATCTGTTTCTTATGGCCCAGGAGCTCAGAATGAGGTTTTTTTATTTTTTCCATTTTAAAGTATTAAACGTGAACAGACAAGAATCTTCTATAGAGATGTATGTGACCCACAGTCTAAAATATTTACTATCTGGTCCTTTATAGAAAGCAGGGTTCTGCAAGAGGGGAAACTGAAAGTCATTTGTATTATGATGGCTGGATAAGGTAATGAATTCCAATGTTTGTGCATCATCACATAAGGCATCAAAATTGCAACTGAACAATGATAACAGATTTGTTTGAGGCTTAAAGTGTTTAGATAGAGGAGAGGAAAGAGTACAATCTATCATTTCTTGACTCCTTATGGTCCCCTCACTTTATAAAAACTGATATATCAATTGACATACTTAATAATAGAGATACAATTTACATGGTTGCATTCCTTAATCTCAGGATAGAGATGACAATTTTATAAATCTCTTCAAGTATGAGAACACTATTAGTACTATAAAAATCAGCATCAGTTAAATTTTCTCTTAAATAATTTTCAATATCAAATTTTTAAGTAACTCAGCAGATACATATTTTCCTTACCTTTGGTGATTTGACTTAGAAAAGTCCAAGCCACGACTCTAGAATATTTACATCATCAAGTAAAATTTCCAAGCAAAAATTTTCATCTTAAACAATATGGAAATGATTTTGTTACATTATTATAGGATTTTACAAAATATAAATCACATTTAGAAAAAAAGTGGGGTTTTTATTAGCTCTAAATAATTAAAGGTTGCCTAAACTAATGTGTATAAGTAGACTTAACTGTAAATATGTAAGGGAAGTCCAAATTATTGTACATTTTCATAATGCAATGTGAATTTCATACAGAGCAGAATTTCACCATTAAGAAAATAAACATTTTGTTCTTATTATTGAGTGAATATTTGTAATTTCTATTTCAGCCATTTCTGGATTTTTTAAAAATCCTCTGAGCTTTTGAGACTTTTTATTATAGTATCTCTTCTTGATTTCTTTGCATGTCCCTACTTTTCCAGTAAGTCGTGTATCCTTATAAATAAGAATCTTTTAAGAGAAGTGAATGTGTATTTCAGGCCCATCATATATCTAACTATATGTTGTCTTTTTAAAAGGCAAGTTACCATGGAGTAAACAGTAAAAAAAATCGTATTTCTTGTATATGTAACCCTTGCCCAGTTTTTAAAAATGTTCTAGAAACAGAAAATAGATACCCCTGAATAAAAATTCATTTTGGGGGTTAATCCTCAGTAGGCAAATATATACTGACACAGAATATAAGCAACTTATGTCACCATTTATTAAAAATGTCAAATTTTGCATTTTTCATATCTTCCTTAATCTTAAGAGTCTTTTTTGGAGTGAGTTTATTTTTAATTTTTTAAAAAAAATTTTTTTTTTGATGTGGACCATTTGTAAAGTGTTTACTGAAGTTGTTACAATATTGCTTCTGTTTTATGTTTTGTTTTTTTTTTGTTTTTTTTTTGTTTGGTTTTGTTTTGTTTTTTGGCCATGAGACGTGGGATCTTAGCTCCCCGACCAGGGATTGAACCTGCACCCCCTGCATTGGAAGGTGAAGACTTAACCACTGGACCGCCAGGGAAGTCCCTTTTGTGAATTTAAAGTGGGACTAGACAAATGACAACTGACTTAATGGCTAAAATGACCAGTTTTTTTTTTTTTCAAAAGCACTGGTTATGTAGTTTCTGCCTGCTCCCCTAGCCCATGTGTGTTTGTATACCACATACCTCATGTCTCCATAGGAAATACTGGCAAAATATGGTCAATGGATTTATGTGAGGATATATCTTCTCCTTAGACTCCAATATGGTCTTTCTTGTATAGGCCTAGGTGTGCATTTCTAACAACCGTGTAACTCAGGGTTTCTCAGCTCAGGCACCACTGATACTTGAAGTCAGATAATTCTTTGCTGTGGGAGGTTGTCCTGCACCAGAGGATGTTTGCAGCATCCCTGGCCTCCACCCACTAGATGCCCACAGCACGCCCTCCCACCCCACCCAGTGGGACAATGAAAATTGTCTGTAGACATTGCCAAATGTCTTCTGGGTGGTAAAGTTGCCCTTGTTGAGAACCACTGATGTAAATTAAGGTAGAAAAAAATTTTTCTGGCATTATTTACATCAGAATTTGCTTAACTCATCTTTAATGGGTACCCAGATTTCACTGAGGCATTCAGAAATAGAAAAACATACAATGGTCTGTTTGACCTGTCCTAGGGATGATTATATATGGTTCCCTCTGCATTTATATGTTCTAATGGCCTAGAAAAATAAGAATCCAGTTCTCTGCCATGGATTATTAAGGATATTCTGTGCCGAGCCAGATTTCACATGCATTTCCGTTCCATCCATCCCAGCATTCACAGTTTCCACAGCTACAGATTCCATTCCCTGCAATAAAGTACACAGGGGAGTCATTATCATGATCGAAAGTCACCAAGTTAAAATATGTTATTCTAAACCACAGCAGTTCATAATCAAGACCATTTCATTCATCCTCTGCAGATTTTCTTATTCTGTTCTGTAGCCATCTTACCATTATCTTGTTTAGCAGCGATGGGAAATGTGATTTTTCACATAATTAATGGCATCTGCTTGATGCTACCATCTGTGTATCATCTAATAGTGACCATCCTGTGTCACTCCAGGTGGCTTCCATGTCATAATTTTGTTTTCCTGTAGAGAGCAAGTTATGTCTGACTTATGAATAAATGCTAAAAACCATAAAGTCTCCTGACATAGAATGAGGTAAGCTGAGGAATCAGCTAGAAGAGGAGCCTTGTGCCACAGGGACGGACAAGACAGTGAATGTCTAGCTTAATGACATACACAAGCATTCATCTTTTACCTTCAACTAGAAACAAGGAGAACAAACATAACGTGTCTCCCTTTCCCCTGTAACTTGTTCAAGCAGATGTATTTTATAACCAATTATCAGGATTCAATAACTTGGGAGAGCAGCAGCTATGACACTGCTAAGTCTCCCTCATCCCCGCAACACACACACCCCACTCCTTGCAGCCAACCAATACATCAACCGTCTTTGAATTAGTGGTACCTGGGTCCTGTTTAAAATAATACTCCATTCCCTACACCAGGCTCAAAGTAAAATGGTTGTCCAGACGATTATTTTCTCTTTTCAACATATAACTGCATATGTGTGAGTTGAGGGCATGGTTACTTTTGTCTGCCAATGCCCACTCCCCTTCTGCGGTGACTTCCTGTGAATAGTGGGTCTTGATTACACGGACGCTCTCCTGCCCAGCTGTCTACAGCAGTACGCGGTGGGTATCATCTGTCTTTATTGCCAGCTGTGACATAGAACAGTTAGGGTAGGTTGATACTGCACCTGTGCAAATGAGACCATCATGTTTGTCGCAGTCCCTGTCATCACAGTCGCAGAATTCTCCCGAAATATACCATTCTTCGGCAGAACAAATGCACTTCCCACAGTGACAAGAACCTGAAATCACAAAGGGCACTACTTGCTGTCACCACTTAACTAAAGGTTTCCGTCTAGAACAGAATATCATCAGTGCAGCGACAACAGACTTCTAATAACCTATCCTCCAAAGGGAAAAGTTTATTGAATAGCCGGTCGCTCAGAGGGGAGCCTGACTTACTGTAATTCGTAAAGGTTATCCAGGAAAGGCTTCATTATGGATCTAGACAGTTGCAATTAGCCTTGAGCAAATGTTCCATGGCCCAGCCTGGTTGAAATGTCAGTGAGAGCAGAATGTGGTTGATTCTTATAGATGGCCTTCCAAAAAAGGTATTCAAAAATAGATGTTTTTATTTTCTGAATTGAATCATGCTTTAAAGGTGCTTGTTTTTAAAGGAATTGAATAGCAAGTTCTAATAAGAGGGGATGCATTTATTAATAAAATAAATACTAAATTATTGTGCTTACAATTCTGGATTTTTGTTTACATGATTTTCTTAAAATACGGACACGCCTGTATATTGGGTAGCTCTTTTATTTATTTATTTATTTTTTGTGATACGCGGGCCTCTCACTGTTGTGGCCTCTCCCGTTGCAGAGCACAGGCTCCGGATGCGCAGGCTCAGCGGCCATGGCTCACGGGCCCAGCCGCTCCACGGCATGTGGGATCTTCCCAGACCGGGGCACAAACCCGTGTCCCCTGCATCGGCAGGCGGACTCTCAACCGCTGCACCACCAGGGAAGCCCTTGGGTAGCTCTTTAAAGTGCTAAAAATACACACATAATAACTCATGTATATTCAACTTATCAGATTTCATTCTCAGGATTTCCTGCCATAATCAAGGATAGCTCTAATCTCCCCAAAATGTTCATCTTTTATGAGGCTCTAGGTCCAACCACCTTTTCCATTACTTTACACATCCCCTCTTTTTAATTAATTATTTAATTAATGTCACTAATTAAAAAATTCCTCTAGTTATTAAAAACATTTTGGTTTGCTGAGAAATAATTTTATTAATTATTTAAATATGTTTAAAAGAAGAGAAAATATATGGATTAAATGGTGTCACAAAGGGAAGAAAGCTCTCACAGTCTAAATGTCTTCATCTGATGGCCCATAAAACCCCACATGGCAAAATTACGTCTACAACCACAGTAAAGACACCTTTAAAATTTAAAGGAAAACACATAAAAAGGACTTTCCCTTCCTTCTATTTCCTTGGACGGGTTAGTCTTTCCAAACGTGCTTTCCTTCTACTGAAAGATGCTTATCACTAAATTGTTCTGGTCAAAAATCACCTTAAGAGATTGTGAAGTAGAAAAAAGTACTTTGACCTATTTAACAAAATTCCAGACTCGGTAAGTTCAAAATTTGTCGGAGAGGGGCAGGAATCAATCATTAGTGCCTCTAGGAAGCACAGTGCTTAAAAAATGAGTTAACAAACTGAGTGAGTAAAGTGGCTAGAGAAAAGGATTTCCTCATACCATGGAATCAGGAAAGGATCTGTATAAACGTATCTCGAGCATTAAGCACTATGTGGTATTTCATATCATGGAAATGACTATCTGCATTTTAGTGGCAAAAATCCCCAATGGCCAAGTTAAACCTTCCACATTCCTTGTCATGTGGAAAGTAAGGGAGTACTAGTTATGTGCTCAGAGCTGGGTTTACCTTTGTTAAGTTCTTGCTTAAGCACAGCATGATTTCATTTAGTCTTGACTTGCCTTCCTGAGGGTCTTGGTTGCTTTGCATTTTCTTGAGTAAAATCTAGACAACTTTCAGTTCTGATGAGTGACTGACAGCCTGATGGTTGCTTAGGAACCAGTGAGCGAGGCCTTCCGGCTCAGTCTGTGAGGAAGGCTGGCTCCCTCTCGGTCTCATTCAGGTACAGTGTTACCTTATTTTAGAGATTTATCCTAGTTTTAAAGATTTCTTTCAAATTTCTAGGCATGGAAGTGTTCACCATTCAACTGCTCATTTAGTAAATGGTTAGCAACATATCTGCAAAAAAAACCCCAAAAAACAAAAAAACAACTTGGGACATTTCATTGAAATTTCCTCAGAAAGCACCATATTTCGTGCTTTATTTCCATGAGTAATTACTGGAAGAACTGGATTGTTTTCAGTTGTTTCTAAAATAGTATTTCCTTTGCATTCCAAAATTATTTCTACAAAGCAGCAGAAGTAAATGACTTTATCTGTCCATGACAGTCACATCTTATGCCGAGGATATTTTTTTTGTATTTTGTCACAATTCATGAAAAGATCTCACATTTCATTTTTAAACTTAACCTCTGGCCTTGGAACTATTTTAATTACTGCTCTTGCTTCTGGAATGCTTAGCTTCAGTCTATAGCAAAGTATTTTCCTAAAACTGGTAAGCTCAGCTAAAGTTAATATGGTATCATGGAGAGACCATTTGACAAATAAATTCCAGTTCCAAAAGTCTACTAGTCACTGAAATACTTAAAGTGAAAAATGGGGACTGATTTTTGTATGTGCTATGAAAAAGTAGCTTTTCTCAGTCAGCGTTTTCCCAGCTGTGTTGTTCTTTACTGTTTGTGTCTCTCAGAGGTAGGAAGTTCTTCTGCTTGTGAAACTAGGAATAGCATGTAATACTAACACATTGTGATCATTATTAGGACCTCTTATAGCAGCGCCTTGGTTGTAAAGTGCTCTGTTTTCATCAGTAACGGGGGGTCAAACTGCCCATCTCTAGAAAGGGAAAAACTTAGGCAAAGGATTCTGTCAGTCAGGCACAGGCCACATGACTGCCAAGAGGGGAGCAATTGTTCAGCTCAGCTGGCCGGGCTCCACTCACACCCATGAGACCCAGTCCAGCTACAGGGAGAAGCTGGCTCATCTTGGCAGGATCTCTAGGGTACTAAGTTCACGACCACAATATCACTGACCCATTTATTGTCTTTCTTAGTATAAGGACCCTAAAGAGTGCTCTGATCTCCCTTCTGTGCTTCCCACTGGCTTCCATTCCTCGGGAATCAGCCACATTTTCTCATTTGTCTTCAGAGCATCCTTAGGACACAAGAAGGGGAAAGAAATGAAATTCTTCTGCCTTCAAAGATGAGAAAATGAAAGTACATCAGTTAACCTAAGATTCCTATCTGATTCAATCTACTCTTGTACCTACCTACCTGTGATGCCTCTCCCGGGGGAAAAAAACAAAAACAAAAAAAACTTTCATATGGTTTCAAAAAATGAGTTGTGTGTCCTACAGATCTGCCCCAACAGCCATATCGGTGAGGCAACTAGAGCATGGAGTGAAGACTGGTTTTTGAACCATGACTTTCACCCTTTCTCTTTTCCAGAGATGGAGAACGGGTCGGGTGGAGGGGAGGGATAGGTGGTGGAGGTACCGTGGACTTAATCTGGACGATGCATTACTCGAGTATCAACCTAAGAGTGTAAGGGGTCATTGAGCGACATGCAGTTAATCATTGTCACACAAAAGCATCTTAAAGGATATCAGAGTGGATCACCTAGATCTGGGTTGAAGTTATCAGGGTAAGAAGGTTATTGTGTATTCTTGGATCCAAATAAATAAATCCCCAAACAGCCTATAAATTATATCACATATTCCGCAAAGGTAGCTAAGTTTAGGGGAGACCTGAGATCATCTCTGGTTATTCCCGCAAACAACTGAGTATAAGGGCGAGGCACCTTTGTTAGCTGCCCCATTAACAGAGTCGGACTTTCTTTTTCATCCATCAAGCCTGACAAAATGCTGCAACCCGACATCCCAGCAGGCAGATTTCACTATTGTACTAACTCTTCCATCTGTTATGAGGGTCACGACAATGTGTATCTTGTTTTAAATTTTTCTATGGAGTGATTTGTTGTCTTGGCTATAAATTTGTAAAGAAATAAAATGCTATTTCTTCATCGTCTCCTGAGGTGACAGCTTTATTCACAGCTCCTGGGGAGCACACATTTCAGCCTCGTTTTTTTCTGCTGGAAACACTCAGCCGGGTCTAGGCTGCTAAGTGCTGTGCCCTGGGGATCTCAGGCCCACTACTCACACCTGCCCCGTGATCGGAGAAAGAAAAAGACTCGATTCCCTTTGTGAAAGTCGGGGTGAGGGGTTTTCATTTACAAATTTGAGGACAAAGTACATGGCATTCTGGCAAGTCCATGAGATGTATCCAGAAATACATGGCCCCAGTTTAAATAACTCAGAAGGGATTTCCTTCTCTGCCACCATGTTGAAGACCCTTAGTCTATGGCCCCAGTTTACATAACTTGGAAGGGATTTAATAGTCCAGCATGGATTCTTCCAGAATAGGAAGAGAAGAAAGGAGCCCACAGCCAGCTGCTGCCAGCACTAGGCATGCCAGTATCATCACTAACAGCAATCTCAAAACGTACAACCTCGAGGCAGGTTTTACATTTCCTTCCGAGTTTAAAACTCTCTACCCGTTGAAGGATAAAAAACAGTTTAGATAAATATGCTGTCAACTCTTCATTGATACATGGATATATTTCCCACCACCCAAAGCAAACAATTTGAAAAGGCATTAACTAGAGAGATTTTCTTGTTCTGTTTTGTTTCATTTTGAGGAAATGCCTTTGGGCCAATATTTAGTCAACCTATTTTTTTTTTTTTTTTTTACATTTTCTACATTTATGAGGCTAAAAAATGAGTCACTCTCCTATGAATGTAATGACTTTAATAAGAATGTTTATTTCTTGAAAAGGGACAACTCCTCCTTCGGAATTAAATTCAGTTTGGGCAATGACAGAGTGCTATTCACTAGTCCAGTGAGCATGGTTTTGTGTTTTCTTCCAGTACCCGCAACTGGACATAACTTAGCCAAGACCTGCTTAGGGACACTGTTAATGATGTGATAGTGTGTCTAGTAAACAGACACACACACAATTGCTGGTTTTTAAAATAAATATAGAGAAGCACACAAATTTTTTAATATGAATGGGTTTCTTCATTCAGTAGAGTTTATACGAAAAGCTAATACCCTTATTCTAAGGATAATGCCATTATGGAAAACCAACTAAAAGTACCTAAACTTTGTGATGCTGTGTTTGGACCTATGCTCAAAAAAATCCAATTCAGACAAATTAGTCATTCTCGGTACTCTTTTATACCCTCCATTCTGATCTGATAGCATTTTTTTCTTCTTTCCTGTTTCATCTTTGAAGGTTAATTCCATCCCTACCTCCTTCCCTGTTTTCTTTATTAATCTCTTCCTCCTCAGTTCCTTCCCTTTGTCTTCCTTTTAACCTCTCTTTCCTCCTTTTTGTTTCTCCCAACAGAGCCTGAACCCAAAACAAAGTGTTTCCAGGAGCTGAGGCCCCCCCTGAGAACCAAACTGGTACGAGATTTGTTTGGGACTTGGAATTAGATTGAATTTAACGGGAGAACAAACTGGGTACATAGTGATTGCTTTAAACTCGTTTGAGAGCCACCTGACTGCTGTAACTGCATTAGGTTGAGGGCATGGCCTCCTTGCCTGAACAATGAAAACACAAATTCAGGGTTCCTGGAAACGAAGAACATTGTTTTCTATTGAAATGATCATGCTTGTATCAATTTTCAGCCTTCCTCCCCGCACCCTATGTGGTCACATCATCCATCAGATTTTATCTTTGCAATTGTGTCAAGAAGCCCCCTTCAACCTGACAGCACCAGCCTTGAGAGAGAGGTGAAGCAACAGCCACTGTTTAGGGGCACATCTCCGAGGCACATCCTGTTTCTGAGGGCTCCTCCATTGGTATTAAGAGATTCCCTTTCTTCCCTGTGTCTTCTTCAGAAAGATATTTACCTGCTAATCCTGCCCCAGGGTAGGTGTTTCAAGGTAAGTGCAACTTCAGCTAGAGCCTTGCCCTGTCTGAAAGGGGCAGGGGGCGGGGGGGCGGGGGGGGGCATCATCTGTTCTGCAAGGAGGCTAGTGAGCTGAAGAAGAGAGCTGGGAAGCTCCAGGACATCTAGTTCCCTGCAGGGCAGCTCCGGAAAATTTAGTGAGAATCCGTGCACTTCCAGAATCTTCCTAGGTGTTTTCCTAGCCACTAGCAAAGAGGAATGTGACAGCCTCCTAGATGGGCCCATAGGCACTGTGAGAGCAGGATTTTAAAGTCTCTTGGAGAATTTATACAGAAGCATCAACATCAAGATAGCTAAAATTCAATCTATTAATTAGTATTCTTTCTCTGCTCAGGAAAAAAAACCCTGTTCTGCCCTTTTGGGGCTGGGGAAGGGGCACTGGTGGGGCGGCTTTTCTTCTAGAATCTGTTTCTGCAGTAAATGTTTGATTGAGTTAGCGGCTCCTATTCAATCAACTTGAAGATTATAACCACTTTGAAGGTTTAATTTTTTTTTATATTAGATTACACATGTGTGATTGGAAAATTGGTGATTTTCAGACCAAAGAAAATTATACCAGAACTTTGGGACGCGTGTACTTTTTTTTTTTTTTCTTTTTGCGGTACGCAGGCCTCTCACTGTTGTGGCCTCTCCCGCTGTGGAGCACAGGCCCCGGACGCGCAGGCTCAGCGGCCACGGCTCACGGGCCCAGCCGCTCCGCGGCATGTGGGATCTTCCCGGACCGGGGCTCGAACCCGTGTCCCCTGCATCGGCAGGCAGACTCTCAACCACTGTGCCACCAGGGAAGCCCAGACCCGAGTACTTTTTCCTTCCCTTTTTATGAAATGAAATATGTAGTCTCCTTTTATAGCCTCACATCCCTAACCCTCCCCTCCTCCACACACATCTACATATTTAGCCTCTGAAATTCCCAAAGCCTATTTGTTGGCAGTTTAGACGCTTGTGATCACTTCTCTGCGGTTCTTGACTGCGCCATTTCGCAGGTGAACCCAACAATTATCCTTTTGCCTTTTTGGCCCATTCAGTGCCCAGTCTATCTTGCTGGTTTTCTTCTTTATACAATCATCAATTCTTTTTATTCAGCAGTGACGCTGAACATAGCAAGTGCCCAGGGATCTTTTCACATGAAACCTGTTTCATGCATTTCATTTTCTCAGGCCCTGAACTTCATTTGGCAACTTTTTTTTTTTTAATTATTTTATTATCTCTGGCGTTTTCATTTATAGTGGCATTTATTTAGATCCACACACGCAGAGGAGGTGTGTGCATGTGAGCTGTAGTCCCTGGAGCTTTAGATAAACCCATTTTTCTATCACGAATTCATTTACAACTAAAGAAAGCAGCACACAGGAATATTTGAGACTCTCCTTTTGATAATAATTTCCATTATCGTTTGAATGGGAGAAATTCCAAGCTTAAAGCCTGGTCCGGGCAGAGGACAGAAGGGTCTGCGTTCTGCAGAGTGCAGTCTGCAGAAGCTGGTTGTACGTGCTGCCGTATAAACCACGTGTCAGAACAGGGATTCTGTCCAAAGCTGCAGCGGACACTCACCCTTCCCCGAGCACAGTACGCCATCTGCCGATTCGCACAGACTCCTGCTCTGTTCCTCCGTCAGGTTACATTTCCGCGGATGCTGGCAGAGCTTCCCGAACCATCCTCGCCCACAAATGCAGCGACCGCAGGAACACGTGCCGTGGCCTGCGAGGCAACCACAGGGTGGGGTGAGAGGAGTAGATGGGCAAAGAGCCAGCTGAGTCACAGTCTTTAGGAAAGAAATATGTAAACCAGAGTATCTCATTTCCTATCAAGCCAACACACTTTCTCCTTACGCACAGTTTGGCGTGTGAGTGTTTAAAAGAACTTCGCAACAGAGCTCTAGCTGAACACAATCCTCTTGAATGTCGTGAATGTCGCATCAGAGATGGATTCAAGAGAGAAAAGAAAGCTTGAATCAATTTAAAGTGGATTGTGACCATCCTTTCTTGATACACAATACTTCCCCATTTGCATTTTTATCAGGATGGAGTCTTCAGGCTTTTCCTCACTTTGCACGCCCTGACACCCAGACCAATCTGCAAGGCTAGTCACGTCACCACTGCCTGCCCCATTTATTGATTACTCTCCTATCACTTACAAATAAAAACCAAAGGTTCACCTCCAGACAAATGGCATCTGGTATTATATTACTCTCTCCCTGTGCTCCTCTGCTTGCTAATAAGAACAGATATAAGTGTAAGTAATGGTGTCTCCCTATCGCTGTATAGAAGTTAAAAACAGCACGAGGCTTAGACTCATATCTTTTCCTCCCTTTTGTTTCTGTCATTGGCTCCTGGTTTGGGGATGTTTATCTTTGGTGTGTACGCAACATTATATCTGTGACACTTATACACTGGCATATACATCTGACTAGTCTCTGGCCACCAACACTCCATTCAATTGCATCCTCTTCCATGTTAATTTCTCTTTCTTCCCATCAATGCTCTATTCTTTTTCTATATGTGCATTACCTTACAGCCAGATCTCTCCAAAGAGAACAAACAAAACAGCTATTTGTTTGGCAAAATTTTACTAATTACTATGAACAGAGCATTTTTCTAGGCATCAGGGGATGCAAAATCAAATATGATGGACATGGTGGTCCCTGCCTTACTTGCAGGGACATATCAAATCGTCATTCAGACTGCTCAACCCCACTGCATCTTTTGAGACCATTCTGCCTTGACCATTTGCTCTGGCAGGATCTTCAATAGTAAATTTCTTCCATCTGCCTCTTCCTACACTCATTTCTGCACAAGGAGGGATTGGGGGCCAATATTTAATTGTTTGCAATTCATTGTTAAGATTAAAAAACCTAAGTACTCATGACCCAAGTGATATTTCTCTGTAACACGTGACCATCTGGAAGCGAATGGAAAGCAAATGGGAGGCAAACTTAAAAGACACCTGGATTAACAGACCTATTTCTGCCAGCCTCTTCTTGTCCATATGCTGATTTACTGAACTGCATCTCACCACAGCCCTTTGAGTCAAGCATTATCACCATTTTACAGTCAGGAAACTAAGGCTCAGAGAGATTAAGTAATTTTTCCTCAAATCACACAACTCAACCATACAGGATCAGAACCTGACTCCAGTTTTCTCTAATTTCAATGTCCCCTCGTTTTCCACGTCACACTGACTGTATATTTCATTTTGGAAAATAAACAATGACTATCAATCTGAGACACGTAGGAGCCTTTTCTTAATTCCTGTCTTTTTAAACTGCGCATAGTATGAAGGTATACATTTGACGTTCGTGGGCACTTGCTTCTTAAGAAGTCTCTCCTATATTGGTTTTCATGACATTGGACTTTCCTGACCCTTTCAACCCTCCTCCTTCATCTACTTATTCCTCTACTTTTTGTCTCACCCGATTAATGTAGGAATCCCCTGATTGTCTATCCTTAATCATCTTCTCTTATCTCTCTACCATCTCTCTCTTGAAAAATTCATCAAATCATAGGATTTCAGATAAGCACAATGATTGCAGGGCTCTATCTCCAGCCCCTCAATCTCTCTGAAATTCCTCTCCCGTGATTCCATACTTCGTATTCTACTAGCAACAGACATTGATACATTGAGACCTGCATGTATAATTTTCTTTCCAAAAGCTACTCTTCTGTATCACCCATCTCTTTTAACAGCCCAACTCTCCTTCTAGCCAACCAGTTCAAAATGATTCAGATCATACTTGACTCTCTCTCACTTCCCTCACCCAAAGAGCTGCCAGATCGTGTTGAAACAACCTCAAAATTTCCACTCCTATCACCATCAGAGACCTTTGAGAAACCTTCTATCACGTCTTTCTCCAATATTCTCACTCTCAGCTTCCCATAACATGACTCTACTCACATCACAGCCTTGAGATCTAGGACTGTGTGACTCCCTAATGCTTATGGGATGAAGTTCACCTACTTTAACCTTCCTTATGTCTTAGGTTCCTGAAGTAGATTCCCAGCTGCTTCTCCAGTCTTACTTCTTCTCCCCTTCATACACTTCCTGACCCACTCATCTTTCCCGACATAGTTCCGGTGTTTTCCAGACTTCATGACTTTGGTGAGACAGGAATCCATGCCTTCTACTCTACACAACGAGATCCTGCTTAATTTTCAAAACTCAGGGAAAGTGACTACACCTCTGGAAGATTTTTCTAATATCCCCAAGTGGAATTCATCTTCCCCTCCTCTGAATTTCTATACTATCTTATTTTTCACCTCTTGTGTAACATTTTTGTCTTCTACCTCGTAATATGCAGTTATGTATCAGATAGACCCATTACTTGACTGAATTCTCTGATGGTAGGAATCACGTCTGATCCATCACTATAGTCTCCAGAGTGCCAAGCACTGCCTTAGACATAGCAGATCCTCAAAAAACACTTGTAGAGTAAGGTTACTTTTCAACAAAATCCCCTTCTTATTTTTTCCCACAAATCCCAACTGACAACCATAAACCGAATACAGGACATGTTTACAGGTCATCTGGCTAATAAACTGTCCTTCAAAGTCAATGGACTGTTCTTAGATGGCTCTGTTTTATTTCTATGGCCTTAGAGTGGAATGAAGTTAGCAAATCTGTGTAAGAGTTACATATTCGATGAATCGTTATGAAACTGATTCTATCTTGACTTCTCCAATAAAACAAAAGTCCACTTAAAGTGAAGCCTACTTAAGAAGTTCAAAACAAGTTATCCAAGTTATCCACCTTTGGAGGCAGATAATGTGTGATACAAAAGGAAGAAGAAGGAGGAGGAGGAAGAGAAAGAGAGCTTTTTAGCATCAATACCAGCCAGCTATGGGCTTTTCAAATGTTTATGCTTCTTACGAGCCCTGGGTTAGTAAGAATTACCATCATTTGACATAATTGGAATAATCTAATCTCTATGGCGGAGAAAGACATTCTGCCTTTGATTTAGGATCTCATTGAGAATGACTAAATGATGCCTCACCACAAGTAATTTAATGTAACATTTATATGCAAGGAAATAGGAGATTGTTTTTCACTTATTAGCTCATTTATCACATCCTTCCAGAGAGTTAAGTTGGCATCTAGCCCAGACAATGGTCAAAATGCACTGGTATTTAAATGTTTTGCTTTGCTATTTACATGACTCCTCTTTACTTAAAAAATGTTTTTTTAAAGCTTTCAATAATATCTTCTTTATAAACTCTAATAATTTAGTCATCCACTCAAGAACTTTTTATTATGTACTAGGCATTTTACTAGCTCTACTCTCATGGGCTTATAGGCTACCAGGGGAGAAAACAAATAACAACGAGGAAACAAATACACTTGAGCTATGGAAGAATTAAGGAGGGTGTTGGTAGATTCAGCAGAGAGAACATTATTAACTGCAGTGGCCAGCTCTCTGACACCCAGCGGCTGAGGAAGAGCCAGATAGCTAACGTTCTGGAAAAGCTAATGAAGATCCTCGGAATAAGAAAGAGCTTCACGTGTTATAGGCAGTGAAAAAAAGGCCAATGTATTTGAAGAGTAATGAGTAAGAAAAAATGAAAAAATAATAAAGTTGGAGAAATATTTAGGAATGAGAACATAGAAAATGACTTTTTCTTGGTAAGGCGTCTACATTTTATTCCAGGAGGAAGGGGAAATCATAGAAAGGTGTTATGCGAGAGAGGGATGTGTTATAATTTATGGTTTGCAAATTCATTTTGGCAACTGGGTGGGAGAAATTAAGGTGTGTTGGGAGCAAGTGAGGATGGGGAAAGTGAGAGAGTATTGCAGAGTCCAAGTGAAAGGTGATGCAGGCTTCAAGCAGGGTGGTGGCAGTGCAAATGGGGAGAAGTGGCTGGAGATCTACCTCAATGGGGGTACCCATGGAACTTGCTGCTGGATTGTACGTGGCAGGTGAGACAAAGAAAGGACTAGTTTTCTGACTCAAGAAATCCTGTGAATAACGATGCTGTCTAATAGATATGGAAGCTGCAGGAGGGAAAGTTTGAGGGCAGAAAATCAGTTCCATTTTGAACCTTGTGTGTCTGAGATACTCTTAAGACAACCAAGGAGAGGCCAAGTAAGCAGCTGACACAAACCTGGCGTTTGAGGACAGGTTGGAGCTAGGTCTGTATGTGTTGGAGTTTCCAAAAGGAGATGGCATTTAAAGCTTTAGAAGTGAATGAGCCCACCTAGGGAGAGATAAGTCTTGAGAAACTCCAATATTTAGGGTAGGATAGAGGGGAGAAGCCAGACAAGTAGCGTCCTCCAGTCAAGAAGAAGAAAGATGAGATGACTGTGTTGTCTTGTAAGATGACAAGGAGCATATTCCATAAAGGAGGCCTATTGAGTAGAATGGTCCTGAAAATTGGAGTTAAAAAAAAAAAAGACCATAAAGGTCAGAAGAGTAGTTTCAGTCAACTTTTGCCAGACCAACCCTACTAAGTTGTCTCTTAGGCCTATGAGTGGAACATCCAGGGGTAGCAGAACTGGGAGAATCATCTATATGCACCATTCAGTGAGAACAACATCTCTGCTTGGTGGTAGAATCCACAGTGAGGTTATCTGTGTATAATGAGTGTATGATAGATCATTCAAGAATGAACCTGTAGAGAGAACCAGCCTAAATGAATCATTTGAAGTCCACGAAATCTGCCTTCATGTAACTTCCCAACTCTTCATACAGGCGAGCAATTTTCCATTCAATTTTCATTTCCATTGCCATTCATCCTCTCCCTGACACTTACCTCCTGGCATCTGGCACTCCCCCCTAGCAACAGAAATTTTTCTTCCTATTCTCTTCCCTTCCCCCACACCAAAATATTCACCAAGAATGCTCTGGATAGGTGTTGTCCAATGTAGTAATCACTAGTCAATGTGACCATTTAAATTTATTAACATTCAGTAAAATTTAAAATTCAGTTTCTCAGTTGCACTAGTCACATTTCAAGTGTTCAACAGCCATATGTGGTCAGTGGCTACTGTATCGAACAAGGCAGATGTGGAACATTCCTATCATCTTTGAAAATTCTATTGAACAGTGATGCTCTAGACAATGACATTTCCAATGAATCCCTGGGCTCTGAGACACACTTCCTCAATACACTGCAGTGACGGTTCTCAATTAGGAAACTGACACATGAAGGTATCTAATTGCATCAGATACTACATAATGCCTGCCCAATACTCTTTTCCCGTTGTTAATACTAGGGGAAGCCTCATTATTTTTCAGAGAGGTGATAATAGTTCATCTGGAAAACATTTGATTACTCAGGCTCCTTTTGACCTAGAGGTGCCCCTAGGACTTAGCTCTAATAAGTGAGATATAAGAGAAAATCTCTTGGGTGAGGTTTCCAGGAAAGCTATTGTCTTCCAAAGAAAATGGGACAGACTCAGCTAGCATGTTATCCTTTGCCCTTTGTCCTATTTTCCCTTTCTTCTTTCCTGGAAGATGAGCACAATGGGAGATTTTCAAGGAGCATGACAACAAGTCATACTCGAAGGGCAGAGAGGAAATGAAGGGAGAGGGTGTGTGGGACTCTGACGGCTCTCAGGTAGTTACCTCACCATCCATCCATCGCTGAAGTGACAATCTGCAGGCCTGTAGCTGAACACAGTCCTAACTGGTTGTGTGGTGAGGCCATTCAGGATGGCTGTGCCCCTGCTCTCTGTACATCCCCTGCTCGACCAGTCCCTCCTTCACTCACTTGACCATCCAATCCTCTTAATTATAGGCTTAATAAACATACTGTATATGTACTGGCCCCTTGCCCCAGCCACTGGTTTCCCTGGTAACTGATGAGCCAACCTGACATCAGTTCCGCCCATAAATGGTAACCTCCTCCTCCCTGGAGTAGCAAAAATTGCTGCCATGTCCTGATGTCTGCCATAAATGGTGCGGTGTCACTCCAGGACCTTTTGCTGCAGACTTGTAAGATCCCCTGCCCGATAAACGACTGATGTCTCTTTGTTCAGTCTCCAGGTTGGGCAACTACAAAGCTTATAGGCCTGCAGGGTGCATCCCAACACTGGTACACTTACAAACTCAGGAAAGAGGTTTGTGATTTTAAGATGTAATTTGGAGATAATCACACTGCTACCCACATTGTCCAGCTAAGAAAGGCGTGGCCTGAGTGAGTGGTCTGAACCTTCCTCAATGTGAGAATTCCAGCAATGCCTGGGAAGGGGGTGGTGGTCACTGCACTCATACTCTCAGGCTGCCTGATCTTCTTCAAATTGCAGCTACAAACCAAAGAACTCCCTGAAGAAATGAAATGTGAACTGATTGTGTAATTAATAGGTGGCTCTTCATTATCCCTTCTTGTTTCTTAAACTGTACTCATAGTCTCATTTCAGAAGCAGAGAGGACAAAGCAGAGAAAAGCAATAACCAGTCCACTCCTTAGTCTCATCCTGGGTATGTGGAGTACAGGAGGGAGATCTCTGGTTTAGCTTATATTAGTTCAAAACAATTAAACACACGTGAGCCAACATGTAGATATATTTTCCTTATGAAATCTTAAAATCAAGTACCCTAAAAATGAATACATCTTAGGGACTACCTCTCTGGATGAAGTGTGTTTTTCTTTCAGTAGTGACATCTGATTTTAAAAATCCATGCATTTGTAGGTCACATAAAATTTTTATTGTTAATAGGGATGTTTTGAGAAGATCCACATGTGGTCTATGATCATTGAACATGACTTACCAGTAAGTAAGTGAGGCATGGTCTTACTTCCTATTGACTTTCTCTTTGCCAGTCACTGTCATGACCCTCATTTTCAGGTTGTAATTTTGGTGTAATCAAAACTGAACTGCTTAAAATTATGTAATTGCTTACATTCACCTTCAGGTACAGCTGCTAATTTATCCCAGCCTCCCAGAATTGGTTTAATCGCTTTCAGCGTTTATTGTTGGGAAGGTGGATAAAAATCATTGGCTCTTAGGTCTCATGAGCCTGCTGATTCGGTAGGTTTACAGTTATTTTTGGTTTTACTTATTCCTTGTTTGCTAAAGTGCTCAGGGAGTCCCTGCTTTGGAGCCAGGGACCCGCATTTTGATCTCTGGTCACACAGTAGAAACGTGCTTCTTGTCCGTCCCTCCAGGTGAAAGGTCACAGACACTATGGCTCGGTGTCTGGCAGTGAACTGAGAAAATTACCCATATTAGTGATGTCAATTTTGTTCTCGGAAGCTACACCAGAGGGATGATGTTAATGTGTTTCACACACTCCTAGTAGTGAGATTCGTTCCCCACTGGCTGCCACATGATGGGGAGACCAAATGCTTTGAACAAAGTAGCTGCCATCCTTCCTCAAGGCACAGAACTGCTGATTCGTATGATGCCAACTTCCTTCCAAAACATTCTGTAGCTGGTGAATCAAGAAATCTAAAACAGATATAATTTTTTGTCCTGTTTTGGAGATGGACACTTCAATGAACTCCGTATCGCACAGATGCTGAGGCTTCTGTGGCTTAGAAGTCTTATGCCCCATAGGAGCCCAAAATCTCTTCTAACTATTCCTTAAGCATAGCTTCCAGAAAACCTGCAAGGGACATGCCTGGTGGCAGAGTCACAGCACTCATGGAAGCCAAAAACCATGGCATTCCCATAAGACATTCATAGTTCATTCACAATCCCTCCCAATCTAGTTGAAATTTATCGATCATAGGTCACATTACCATGAGCAATGTTGCCTGGTAACATTGGCATCTACCATCTTCTTCTGTTTCCAGGGGGCTGGAGTGGGGAGGTTAACAGAGGGTCAGAGTCTCTTGCAGCAAGGTAAAGGGTTTTGTTAGCCTGTTGTCCATATTATTTCTAATACTGTCTCCAATACATCCAAGTTTTTCCATCTTTACCGTCCTCCATCTAGCTAAACCACCTTCATCTCTCACCACTCATCTCCTAAATCCACGTTCACCCACCAACCCCACAAATACACACTCCTCCCAGCAATCCAAACTTCACCTGGCAGCCAGAGGTACTTTTTAAACAGAGTGATAACGCTATTGTCTTGTGTAAACTCCTTGTATGGCTTCCGATCATCGCTTGAGTAAAGCCCCAAATCATTAACACGGTTTACAAAATCTGTCATACCCTGCTCCCCTTTGCATTCTCATCTCCTATCACACAGGGTTTCTCTCCAGTTCTCAAAAACCCCTTGAACATGTCACCCTCCCTTCCCGCATATGCCTCGGCACACTGTTCTGTGACTCCTGGGTCACACCCATCTCTCCTCACCTGGCTACGTTCTATGCATTCAATTACCAAGTATGGTGGTCATGATGCTTAGCTGATTAATACATGTCAAGCACATGTCATGCATCATATAGTTTTTACCAAATGTGAAGGCATTAGCGAAGCCTTCCGTAGCCTCCAGTCTATGTCAAAGCCCCTATCATGTATGTTTCCATTGAACTAGTGCTTCTTCTTTCAGACCATCCACCTCATTACCCTTCCTTTCTCAATGTTACCCTTCAAGCATAATCATCAACTCCAATAGATTCACCACTGAATCTCCAGGGCTGGCAAACAGTTTTTGAGCTGTTTGAGCTGGTGCTCAACAAATATTTCTTGAATTAAAGAAAAAAATAAATGATTACCTCAGTTTCAACCATGCAGAATGTGGAGGAATTTCCACATTGGAAATATTTATTCGAATTTGAAGAGTATGAAGCCAGGAGGGAATGATGCTAAGAAATCATCTTGGCAGACACTGACCTCAAGATAAAAGAGGAAGAAAGAAGCGGAGATTACTCGAGGACAGTAAACAGTGAGCAGAAAAGACAGGCAAAGGCCATTTCTAGGGAAGTGCTAAGATTTACTGGTAAGCTCTGAGAGATGAGTAAGAAAAAAAGATCAAGTGGTTATGAGAGAAGTGAGAGAAGAAACAGGGGGAAGGTGTTTCTGAGGCCCAGGAGACCATGTCAAGGGGGATTCTGAGTAACCACAGCTCTATGCTGAAAAGCGGTCACGTAGAATGAGACCTGAACGGCACCCTGGATTTGGGCAACTAAGAATTACGAAAAACCCCAGGGAGTCAGTTATACAGAATGGTGGGAGACAGAGCAAGTTTCCATGGGTTGAAGATTGAACCAAGAGGAATGCAGACATACAGGTCAGAGGTAAAGGCATCAAGGAGATCAAAAATATTTAAGGACATGCTTGTGTTTGAGGGGCAGTGCTGGCCTTTACACGGAGTAAGTATGCAATGCGTATTTGCTGATTTAATTATTACATGATAGGATATTATTAAATAAGAAGAGATGTTCTTATGATAACGGATATTTTTAGATAGACTGAGAAATACAGAAACTTCGGCGATGCATGCTCTTATTCAAGCCCTAACGGCCAGTGTCTTCTTACCTGTGCTCCCCCCTGCTTGCAAACCCATGAGAAGCTTCTCCATGGAAGGTGCCCTGCTGAGTACGAGCCACTAAAAATACTTCTGAGATGCATATGGCCACTTTGATTTGGTAGCTCAGTGGCAAGTGTGAGGATAGAAACTGCACCATGCAAAAACAACAGACAGGAGAATTCATCTATGCCGTCCAAAACTGAAGACAAGACAGTCACAGTTCTGAATAAACTGTGGTTACAAGAGGAATAACCAAGCAAACGTGGAGCTCTGTTCTGTGTCGCATAGAGTTTACTGGAATCCACAGCATAAAATTCCACCTGAGAGGTTATGTCTATCATTCTCTCTATAGGTATATAACACTAATGATAATAATATCTAATGTATATAACATATAACACATGTGCTAAGTACTTTATACACATTAACTCACTTAATCTCACAATAACCCTATAAGAGACATATATTATAATCATCTTTTACAGGTGAGAAATGGGGGTTATGTAAATTGCCTCAGGTCATATGGGGAGTAAGTGGCAGAACCAAGGTTGGAACCAAGAAAGCCTCATGTCCGTAGTCTTAACTACTGTACTATATTGCCATTTACATTTCTAAATAGTTAAGTACATTTACATAAATGTTTGTGAAAGGAACCTGTGATCCCCTTATCAGCGGGTTTACTATGTCATATACTTTAACACTGAAATTATCTACGTTCAAACTTGTTAATTAATGGCATGTTTCTTGTAATTTCTGTCCAGAGAGCAGCTGAGACATAAATGAAATTCAAGGCTATAATAGCCAAGGCTCAAATAATTCCTTCCATAAAGCAGTGCTCAGAAAATAGAGAAATTAAAAATCACAGTACCTTGAGTACTGGAGGCCAAGTGCAAAACTCACGTGGGAGGTGATGTTTCCAGTGAGAACATGAATTACAGTTGATCTTCACTATTCGAAGATTTCATATTTGATAACTTGCCTACTCGCTAAAATTTATTTGTATCCCTGAAATCAACACTCAAGAAGCTTTCCAGGTCATTTGAGAACACGGGCCAAATGGTGAAAAAATTGAGTTGCCTGAGGTTCACATTCCCAGCAAAGATCAAAGAAGGTCACACTCTGCCTTCTTTGTTCAGCTCTTACACTGTAAACAAGTGTCCTTTTCCCAATATACTTGGTGCTGTACATTTTGCACTTTTGTGCTTTTTGTTGGTGATTTCAATGTTTTTAGATGGCTCCCAAGTACAGTGCTGAAGTGCTATCCAGTGTCCCTAAGTGCAAAAAAGGCTGCGATGTGCCTTACGGAGAAAATCCGTGAGCCAAATAATCTTCATTCAGGCGTGAGTTATAGGGCTGTTGGCCGAGTTCAATGTTAATAAATCAACTACATGTGACACAATATGTCTTTACATAGACACACACATAAAACAAGGTTATGTATTGATTGGTTGATAAAAATGCTGCAAACAGAGGCAGGAACCTAGCTAGGCTCGTATTTCCCTCAGGAGCAGTGAGTCAGTATTTGCCAAATCCCTGTTCAAGACAACTTTATAGACCGCAGCCACCATGAATACCAAGACTAGACTTATCTTGTTGAGGAACACTAGCAGAGCATCAGTGTGGACTGTACACTATGGGCAGCTTTTCTAGCTACATGTCACTTCAGATACACATGAGCTGACCACTGAGGGGGACATCTCTCTCCCTCTCCTTCCTGGAACTATCCCCCTCCAAGCAATAGGACTGACCATCAGAGTAAAGAGTCACAAAAACCTACACACTGAAATGTGTACAGATGTGTGCATAGGCCCTAGTGCAGAACCTGTGGCAGAATTTAAGGCTCCAGGCTGTCAACTGGGCTGCAGAGCTCAGATGAAGCGGGAGAAGGTAAGTGAAGCCAATCGACAACCTTTTAAATTATTGGTATTGGACTTCCCTGGTGGCGCAGTGGTAAGAATCTACCTGCCAATGCAGGGGACATGGGTTCAAGCCCTGGTCAGGGAAGATTCCACATGCCGCAGAGCAGCTAAACCCGTGTGCCGCAACTACTGAGCCCACGCTCTAGAGCCCGCGAGCCACAACTACTGAGCCCGCGTGCCACAACTACTGAAGCCCACGTGCCTAGAGCCGAGGCTCTGCAACAAAGAGAAGCCACCGCAATGAGAAGCCCATGCACCGCATCGAAGAGTAGCCCCCGCTCGCCGCAACTAGGAAAAGCCCGCATGCAGAAACGAAGACCGAATGCAGCCAAAAAAAAAAAGAAAGAAATTACTGGTATTATCTTAACCCTAAATCTCTCAAGGACATTATCTGAATGTCAAAGTGAAATTTAAGAATAACAACACAAAATATTTTCAAGAAAAATTTCCAAGGTGTGTTTCCTTTACCTACTTGAAAAATGTTCCAAGATCTTTCGGTCGGTAAAATGTCTTTAATACAATCTAAAATACGAAATTAAAATGCATAGGTGATTTCCTAGAGCTGGTTGCTAAAATTTAAGAAGAAACACCAAGAGAATCCATCCAATTATAGAGATCAAAGATGCTTTGCTTATCTGATTACTATTGTACTAATATTTGTTGGCTGCTAGCTGACGCAGGAGAAGCAGCAAAGTTTTTCCCAACTTTGAAAACACGTTTGTGCTCTGATAATTATGTTCCAATATCATCTATATTTGGGAAGATCAACCATCTAAGAATTAATCTCTAAATGTGTAAGCAAGGATCTCCCAAATCGTAGCCAAGGCTCTACCAGGAGGATAAGATACATTAGCCTGTCTCCGGCTACTGCCTAGGCTACTGTGCCACATCCTGTATCCAATCAAAGAGAGGATGGATTGTCGGTAGGAAAATCTAGCCAGTGGTAAAGAATAAGAATCTGCACTATCCAGAGAGGATAGACCACCCGGCGTGAGAGCTGCGGTCCTTCCGCATGTGTATTCTGCAGGGATCCCCCGGCAACGTCATCCTTTCTGTTATGATGACTTTCACTTGGCACCCCCTGGGTTCTCTGCCCCGAGGTTTTCTCCAGCCGCAGAAGCCTGCTCTGATCCCGTACCTGTGAGGCATGCTGGATGTGGCCTGGCAGTTAACGTCTCCTAGAAGCATTCCTCAACCAATGACTGATGATGTAAGAATTGCGTGTTTTACTCGGGCTCCTAGAGTTCCATCCTCTGTGCTGGGATGAAGCTCCAGTTGACCACAGCAGTAACTGGGTTGACAGCACAGTCTTAATCGGCTGCCCCCTCCTCCATGCCACACTTTCCCACTCTCCTACCAGAAATTCCTTCCCCTTTCCAAGGACTTGCATCCAAATCCTTATCTCAGATTCTTACTTCTCATAGAGTTTCTCTACAAAAAAAAAAATTCTAGTCTCTGGGGCAATTATATTTCTGATTGTATATCAAGTAATTGGTGTTCTTGTTTGTACATTGGTCTTTTACTAGTTTGGCTAATGGGAGTCATGGCCCTCTGGGACACAGAGGACTCTGGGTAGATGGACAAATCCAGAGTGTAGACACGCAGAGTCAAGAATCAGTCTAAAAAATTATCCCTTTGTGAGATGCTTTCTCACTTACCTAGTAAACATTTGATCTCTTCTAACAAGCAGATATATAGATTTGCTTTCATCTTTGGTTTCCTCCCCAAAGATAGAGAGAAAGAGAGATTCACTGGGGGAAGGGGGGACTGGTCATTTAATGGGTATGTAGATATGACAGGTTTGTAAAATGTCAAGTACTTAACAACAACAATAAAAAGGACTATAATCTGTTTAGATATGTCTGATAACTAACACGAGTGAAAAGAGACTCTAAACTAAAAATAATATTGATATAAAGTCAAAACAGCGGGATATCACTCTGGGGGAAATTGTGGTTTAGAGAGAGATCTGTGAACTGAACTCCACAGCTCCAACCCTGAGTCTGGCACTTTTCAGTGATGGGACATTAACACCTCAAACCTCATTCACTTTTCCATTTGTGAAATGAGAAAAGCAGGAACTATCTCTGAGGATGTCTGTCATGGGAACTGCGAGAGAGAAACCACCCAGCCCAACAGTTATTAAAAAGGGCCTTTTCTCTTGGCTCACAGAGAAAGGAAAGAAGAAAATATTTTTGATCAAATTCCAAGTGTTTTATAGTTGGTTAGAGAGAGAGTAGCTAGATAGATATACATAGAGGTCAGAGAGATGATAGAGATAGGTGGTGTGCCAGCCTTCCATCACTTGTACGTACATGTGCGGGCTTTTCCCCCAATAATAGTGCCCAACTGCATTATGATAATTATCTTAAAGAGATACAGTTATATTATTTTAGTGTGATTCCATGTCCAGTTCACCTCAATTGTCCTGGAAACCTAGAAGGAACCGCAATCGGCATGCACCCTCTCTACAATACGGAGCTTTGCAAGACTGAACTAGAACCATCGTAACCCCCTTTCCCTCCCCTGGATGAAGCTCAGGTGGACACTGGCAACATTCTACCCCTGGGACTCTCCTTTCTGCTGTGTTAACCTTCGTGACAACCCTCATCTGCCTCATTCTTCCTTTGCACTGTTTATTACTTCAGTAAGTTCGTTTTGGGGTCTCAGAGCCATCATGGAAACTGAGTGTATATCTCTTGTGATTGTGTAATTAACTTGGAATATAGTCTTACTGCTTTATTTTCCAAGTCTCAGGTGATACTTACTTCCCCGATCCGTTTTTATCAGTAATCAAAACTGTAAACTGGTTGAAGCAAACCCTTTCACTGTCTTCAGAGGACTTGGTTTAGTCTCCAGCATCTTTTATCAGTAGCATGCTTTATCCTGTCACATACATACACGTGGATTAAATCAAGAGTCTAAGGTCCTTACCAACCTAACGGTATACTGCTTTTAGGTCTAATTGTGTATTGCTTTTTGTTTATCTTCTTTGTAACAGAATTTTTTTAAAAAAAGAAGGAGAAGTAGGATAAGAAAGGCCAGGTGAAGCAGGCTGCACGTAGGGAGCAGAGGGCTCTGAGAATTGCTCACCTCCACAGACCACGCCGTCCAAGTCTTCGCAGCGGCGATCGTCACACTCACACGTCTTGCCATATACCCTGCCGCCTCCCGGTGGGTAGCAAGTGCATTCGCCACACTCACACTTACCTGCAAAACACAAAGGCAGAGTGCACTCAGTAGGAGGCTCACAGAATCAGGAAGGCTTTGAAATTAAGCAAGCATCCAATTAGACTTCCTAGACCAGTTCTAGTCTGTGGCTGATAATAGCTCAGCAAATACCTTTTCCTACCTCCCTAAGGTTAAGCTGAAGGTCAAGCACAAATGCCAAGGAGGTCAGTGGGAGCTGAAGTGACAACTCCTGGCTCATGTCGTTCCCATCTTCTACTTTCCACTTTCTGTTTCATTCATTTTTTTGTTTGTTTCATTCACTTTTGAAGAATAATCCAACTATTAAACTCTCTGGGTATTTCATATTCCACTTATGAGACCATTTAACGTAATTGAGTCAATTTTATATATTTTGACATAATTTGCCATAATGTGGTCATTTAAAAAACTATTTTTAGTGTGGGTCTGTCTGCCACATCAGAAAGAAAATGTTCATAGGTACATTTCAACCTGATATTTTAGTGATGATTTGGCATCAATTTTTGAGTTCATAGAAGTCATTTCAACATGGAACACATGTCCGAGTGCATGTCCTAAATATCTATTATCCTTGATTTAAAGTTGAAAAGTATAAACATGTTTTGGAATGAGTTTGGTTCATAGTTTGGGGATTCTTAACTATTTATCTTTATGTTTATAAACAGTTAAGTCTTTATCTTTATGTCTTTTGTTATTTGTTATTATTTCTGGAGCTGTAACTATGCCTCAAACACTATAATTCCTTCAATTCTGTCATTTTGTTTTCATAATACCACACATTGACTAGCATTATCACTATCATTTTACTAAACAGGAAATGGAGACATACTGAGGCCAAGTTACTTTCCCTGGTGAACCAGTTCTTAAGGGACAGATTCAAAATTTATACCCATTCTCATTACACTTAAAGTTTGTGCATCTAAACATTAAGCTATATTGTATCTTAATATACTCATAATGCAGCACCAGAAAGTACATTTCTTTTTTCTGAGGAATTGGTACTGGTTTGCCAGAAATTCAGCTGAGTGACTACTCCGAGACATCTGTTACTCTCTGTCATTATCCCAACCATCATAATTACACACCCACTGAAATGATCATAAGATACTTCAGGGCTGACCCTGCAATGTTGTTAGTCATTCTGTTGCTGCATTTGTATCTCGTTAAAGAAATTCTGAGCTGGGATATGATGGAAGAAAGAAAAATTAGTATTTAGAATCATATAATTTCAGAGTTGTAATTAAACATAATCTAACGCAGTGACTCATAATCTTTTGTGGCAGAAATGGCGAGGTTATGGTCCCTTTGAGAATCCAGTGAAAGATATGGCGATAGATAATGTTGTTCTGGCCACCCTTCAACCCATCTCTCCTCCAACCTGGAGGCAGTGCCAAGTTCAGCCGGAGTCAGAGCCCCTCCTCTTTCCCCAATGATACCCCCTCTTCCTATGGACCGGCAGACGGAACAGAGACACGCCAGACGCTCTTGGCCGGGGCTTGGATTCATGAGGGTGAAAGCAAGGCACAGGGCTGTGGCAGAATGCCAAGTGCAACAGCATAGCAGTGAGCATCCAGGGGTAGGAGAGCTCGGCACACAGAGGCTGAAGTTTAAACGTGACGGCTGCAGGGGCTGGTTCTCAGCAGTGCCTTGCTTCGCTGGGGTGCTGCATGAGCTGATTGTCCAAGCTTGTGTTCTGAGCCTAAACTCTTCTAATAAAATGATTTTTCATCCCAGTTAATGACCTCGGTTTCTGTTGTACACAATCAAGAACTCTGACTGGTGGGGCTTCCCTGGTGGCGCAGTGGTTGAGAGTCCGCCTGCCGATGCAGGGGACCCGGGTGCATGCCCTGGTCCGGGAGGATCCCGCGTGCCGTGGAGCAGCTGGGCCCGTGGCCGCTGGGCCTGCGTGTCCGGAGCCTGTGCTCCGCAACGGGAGAGGCCACAACAGTGAGAGGCCCGCGTACCGCAAAAAAAAGAAAAGAAAGAACTCTGACTGGTAGACCCCAGATCTCTCCCTGGAAAAATATACCAGCACGTGTTTATTTGCTATAAAATGTCAGGAGGATCCATGACTTTCTGCAGTTTATTTAATAGATGAGGAAACTCAAGTATGCTGAGGCTAAATGACGTGCTTAAGGCCAGCAAAGTAGACGTCAGCAGTATTGGTCCTAGAACCCAGATTTTCTGAGCCCTGGTTAATCCCCAGCTGTGCATAAACACACTGGTTCTCTCATAGGGAGATGTGTGAAGGACAACAACGATCCAGATTGTGGAGAGAGGCAAAATATAGGACGGTCAGCAGTGTGGCCCTGTATGGTTAACTAGTCCATGGTGGACAGATGTGGGAAACTTCACCCACATCATTCCTGACAGGTAATCCACTCCCAGTTACCAAGAAACAACACTTTTTAAGTTTGAGGGCATATGTATTTATGCTGACCATTTTATTAGCATTTTGAGGCATACAGGAAGTTCCCTGAATATGTATTATTGGCTTCTTTGAAAAGGATGAACTAACTACTGGCATATGTGTTTAAATATCTCCATTTCACTGTTTTCATTCTGGATAGGGTCTTCTATTTCTCCCAATCTCCCAATTTATCCGCCCCCCGCCTTTTATACAGTTGGATAGTAAAGTGTTAACATATGGTCCTAGGTACCTTTTTTTCCTGATAGATTGTAATTCAAGCGTCTGTTTAAAATATCAGACAATAATTAACCATTTTGCAATTCATTTTTTAGGCCATGTGTCTGTTGGTGTTTTAAAAATATGTTAAGGCAAATACTAGCTGAATTAACTTTATGTATGTAGCTCTAATTTAGTTTTTAGGATACAGAAGATTCTGATGGGATGGCAAAGCATTAAGCATTAAGAAAGGCTAATCTGTCACACACAGAAAGGTAAAGAAGAGTATATTCTTCATGCGGTCCACATTTTAAAGGGCATTATTTTGCTGTCTCAGTTCACAACTTCACTCCATTCACTACCAGGACATAGACCTGCCAGGTGAATTTCCACTCATCCTTTAAGATCCAAAGTAAATTCCACCAAATCCATGACACTTGCACCCTCCTAATCACTCATCTTCACAAAAACATCAGAATTAACTGCACTTCTCATGTGTCCTCATAATGTTTAAACCAATATTTATTGAACAGATGCACTAAATAATAATCACATGTAAATAGTTTGGTAACACTGACACAAAGCGTGAGCTTTAATGGAAGAACTTGAATTTAGAATAAGACGTTTCTCCCTGGAATGCAAAGGCGTTTCCAATCACCTGAATACCTTCATTTGTGTTTTCCACAGTTACATCAATGAAATACGTTCCACAGCAAATTCATCACCTTTATTCACAAACTTACTCCTTTTCCTGCATTCTTTTATCCCGGAGAAGGTCGCTATTCATTTAATCTGTCACTGAGTCTTGAAAAAACTTGATGACATACTTGATGCCTTCCTTCTTTTCATTAACCATTCTTCTCCTTTCAATTTCAAATTTCATAAAATCTACTTTCCTAAAACATAGCTATGATGATGGAACTCCCCTTCCCGTGATGGTCCCACATGACCTTTAAGGCAGAGATCAAATTTCTCAACAGGGCTTTCTACACAAGATCCAACTGACCTTCCTAAGCTTATACCCAACAATCACAGTGCACTCATGTTCAGAGACTTTGTTTTTGTGCTCCATTTCTTCTCTCTGCCATGCACTCTATAACTTTCTCTATAAAATTCAACCTAGTGTTCAATAGCCAGCTTAAATCTGAAATCCTCTATAAACCCTTCCTTGCCATCCCTGTTTGGTCACCTGGAGGATCTGTTCCTTCTCTCTGATCCCACAGTACTTGGTTCACACCGTTAGTAGATCAGTGAATGCACACTTTATACTAAATAAATACATGCCAGAACCCTACCATAAATAGTGATCTATTTATGGTCCAGGCTGATTTGTAACCTGTTAGCAGCCAGCAAAGTTCTCTGTTGAGGTAGTAGCAAACACAAGCCTCAGAATGGGAGAAAATATTTGCAAACGAAACAACTGACAAAGGATTAATCTCCAAAATATACAAGCAGCTCATGCAGCTCAATATCAAAACAACAAACAACCCAATCCAAAAATGGGCAGAAGACCTAAATAGACATTTCTCCAAAGAAGACATACAGATGGCCAACAAATACATGAAAAGATGCTCAACATTAGTAACCATTAGAGAAATGCAAATCAAAACCACAATGAGGTATCACCTCACACCGGTCAGAATGGCCATCATCAAAAAGTCTACAAATAATAAATGCTGGAGGGGGTGTGGAGAAAAGGGAACCCTCCTGCACTGTTGGTGGGAATGTAAACTGATACAGCCACTATGGAGAACAGTATGGAGGTTCCTTAAAATACTAAAAATAGAACTACCATATGACCCAGCAATCCCACTACCGGGCATATACCCAGAGAAAACCATAATTCAAAAAGATACATTTACCACAATGTTCATTGTGGCACTATTTACAATAGCCAGGACATGGAAGCATCCTAAATGTCCATCATCGGATGAATGGATAAAGAAGATGTGGCACATATATACAATGGAATATTACTCAGCCATAAAAAGGAACGAAACTGAGTTATTTGTAGTGAGGTGGATGGACCTAGAATCTGTCATACAGAGTGAAGTAAGTCAGAAAGAGAAAAACAAATACCTTATGCTAACGCGCATATATGGAATTTTGAAAAGCGGTACTGATGAACATAGTGGCAGGGCAGGAATAAAGACAAAGATGTACAGAACAGACTTGAGGGCACATGGGGCGAAGGGGAAGCTGGCATGAAGTGAGAGAGCAGTAGTGACATATGTACACTACCAAATGTAAAACGGATGGCTAGTGGGAAGCTGCTGCATAGCACAGGGAGATCAGCTCGATGCTTTGTGAGGACCTAGAGGGGTGGGATAGGAAGGGTGGAAGGGAGGTTCAAGAGGGAGGGGATATGGGGATACATGTATACATATAGCTGATTCACTTTGTTGTGCAGCAGAAACTAACAAAACTTTGTAAACATTTATACTCCAATAAAGATGTGAAAATAAAACACTTAAAAAAATAAAAACAAATTCAGAAAGAAAAAATATAAGAAATTGAGTCTCCTCTCCTTTATTTACTAAATGGTAGTATTTCAATGATTAGTTTAATGTTATGGAGATGTAACTGTGGATTCTCAAATGATTATCCAATTAGTATTCTGATAAGTAAGAATGAAGGATAATGGAAGTTTGCAGGTCTAGCACTAGCAAGTACTCTGTTATATATAACAAATTGAGAGGAAAATCTAAAGAAAGATATATTCAAAAATGCAAATAAACCAAGTAATTTTTAAAAAGACAATCCAGGAACAGGATGAAAAGGATGGAAATAACTGTCTGAAAAGAAATTAATTCAGTCAACATCATCAATATCATCCAACCAAAACTTAACTGAAATTTACACTGAGTCTGCCCACTCCAGGTAAATTTTAATAAACTTAACCTTTAAGGACATACAAAAAGTTAGTCCAAAGACATACTTTTATAATGGATTGCAATCCCTATGAATTGTATTTAAAGGCTATTATACACTAGCAAAGAAGGGTAATGAAGTAAAGCAGATACGTAGAAGTTCTGATTAAAACAGATTTTACTTAAGCATTTCAAATTTGACACTTCTACAAAATACAGGAAAACTTTAAGTCAGAACATGGACAAAAAGCACAGTTTACAGCTCATCTAGTTTATCCTGAAGATACAAAATTAAGAAAGACATTTAAAAACTTTTAATAGTAGAGGGAATACAGGTAAAGTACATGAGCACACACACCCTATAGGGTTACAGAAGGTTCCTGGAAAGGTGAATTCGGAATGAGTCTTAAAGTGTTTGTTAAATGTTAATCAGGCAAAGAAGAAAGAAAATAAATTTTAACGTAAGATTCAGTTAAAAGAATGGGCTCTGATTTTAAATAAATCTGGATTTTAATCCTGGCACATCCAATCTTAAATGTGATTCTTTGGAAGACTAAGTTAAACCTCATTTATTACGGCTACAGGATGGGGATAATAATGACACTGATCACGTAAGATTCTGGTTAGGCTAAATATTATTATACATATCAAGTACATAGGACAGGACCTGACACACAGTAAGGGGTCCATAAATAACAGATATTATTATTTCTATTTTTATAATTAAAAAAACATAATGGGAGGCTTGAATTTCAGTAACTCACATAAAATCCATTCCTTTACTTTCTGATTCTATTTCTCTACAAAAATAAACCAACTGTATTTCCTGATCCAGAATGAGATTATTTAAGAACACCATATCATCAAATGCACCTGCTAGCCTGGGAACAGAAGGTACACTCTCTACAACCTTATTTTCTTCCACTTTTTAAAAGGGCAAAACCACACTTGCAGTACATGCTCAATATTTGGAGAGTAATTAGAGGCTCACATAAAACAGAAAAGAGATTAGCACTTTACTAACACAGTCCTCCTTTGCCTAAAATAATAGGTTTACCATAGCAACCTGATTGTACTAGGAAAAGCTCCTGCCAAATGCATCCAAAGTTCCCTTGAAATTTCTATGAGAAAGAATTAAACACTTCAGAACTATAATATTCTGTACCATTTCATCTAAGTACAAATATTTTGTGTGTGAGAATAAAGTAATCAGACATTTGAAAGTGAAGAGGCAACTTTCACCTTCCATTTCAAAATGAGCAGTGAAACTTCTTATAATTCAAGCCACACTTTGACACTACATTTGCTAGCCAAGGAAGAGATGCTCGTAACTTTTTAAAAACATGGATAAATGTCAATCCTTCTGTTTGTGTCTTCTTAGTATACAAGGATTAAAGTAATCAATCACAGACCTTTGTGAGGAAATAAGACATTTAAGCAAATGTTGTACTGATATAGTTTTCTGTTGTTTGCCCTTAGAGTGTCTAAAATTGAAACTGGGATATGGGAGTAGCAGGCTTCACTTTTCTCTAAAGGTTTTCCAAGGTATTGAGCAGAACTTCACAGAGGAAGTCTATTAGACCTCTAAGTAAGAGTAACTCGTTATTTCAACCTTAAGATTAGTTTCTATAACAATAACTAAAATTACTCAATTCATTTATTTCTAACAAAAATTTTATAAATTAGGTAGCAATATCATACGTGTTTAACAATATAACTCAGGAACTATGCGATAGACCCAAGGTTAAAAAATCAGAGAAAGAATGAGGTTGGAAATGTGGAGCTTAAGTAATTAATCAATGTGGCCCATCCTGAATGAGTCAATATAAATTAGAATAAGAATCTCATTCTTTGAGGCTGATAAACCCATTCACGGGACAGTGGGCAGTACCTTGCTTCAGAAACAAGGTTTTGGGATTCTGCAAACAAAAATCCTATCACATCCAGGCCTATGCCTGGTATTGAATTACTGATTCCATAGGGCATAAATAAACACATGCAATTGTAATTCACCATGAAAGACTCTATGGGACAAATGCCAAAGATAGAAACAGACAACAAATGCTATTCACCAGTGAAAGAGTTGATACAGAGAAACGTTTCTATAGAAAGTTTCTTGAAGATAAACTATATTTGGGAAAAAAAGGGATAAGGTAGAATCAGGCCTTAATCACTTTTAAATTCTTGCTGGTTTTGTTACTTTAAAACATTCAAAAGTGTGAGTGAACATATCACTTCCTTAAGGCACATTTCAGGAGAGCTAATTAAATTGATTTGAAACAAGTGTGGACTTTCTTCCCACATCAGGGATAATCAGAGAATTTACTTTACAAATTGAACAATGAAATTCATCTAACAATAAATAATACATTTCCATCAACAACAAGCTAATCTTTTAAAATGAAGAAAAAATACACCATAAAGCAATATTTTCTCCTGATAACTTATTTTTTAATTAGTCTTTATTTCTGAATCTACCAATATTAGTTTTCCCAAATCATAAAACATTAGAAAGAACATTGAGTATATATGTAAATGTATACATATATCAGAATGTATGAGTACACGTACATTTAAATTTGAAGCTATTGTAACTCCATGTGAGCAACTTATCCTCAAATGGCTCATGTAAAAAAAGTTCTTTGTACTATTCTTAAATCTTCTAAGATCAAAAGTATCTCAAAATAAAAATATTTAAAATTTTAAAAATATGCAAGTAAAATTCTAAACATAACTTATCTATGCAGCTAAATGTTTTTTAAAAAATAAAGTCTTATCAATAATTATGTATACACTTAGCCACATGTTTTACATTCACTTTTGGAAAATATCCTTTAACGTCATATTCAGGATTTAAGCCAATTTTTTTCAATAAAGCAATGTCAAATATATGCAGAGTCTGGGAATCATGTAGTCAAAAATGTCAGAAATTCAATAAACTTAAAATTTAAGGCTATAGTGAACTTGCTTTAACTCTGTCATTTTATAGCACAGTTAACATATTCAGGATTAATAGGTAAGAGTTACAGGGAAACAGAGTTTAATATACTGTAATAAATAACATAATACACATCAGAGTAGTCCATTATGGAATGTGCTGCCATGGTAGGGAGTAAGCTTCCATCACTGAAGGAATTGAAGCCAAGAAGGCCGTCTTTGATAAGAGTTAAGAGTTTGTGCTCTGGATTCAGAAAGACCTAAGATAGAATTTAATATCAACCACTTATATGCTCTATAATCTTAGAAAATAACTAAACCTTTCTATTTTAAAATTTTCAAAATTGGGAATACCTACTTAATAAGTAACTTTAAAGACACCAAAACAGAAATATTTTTTTTTAAGTATTACTGTTTGGATTTCCTAAGTACCACTGTGATATTTGTTTGTGGCATAGTGTTTAAACTTTAAGAAAAAAATAAATAAATGTATAACTTGAAGAGTAAAAGGCTTCCACAAATAGAACCACATATTATAATTTTATATAACTGGAAGTAATACACCATTTTTTCACAGCTAATCTGTTTCTCCCTCAATATGAATGTCTACTTCCTTTTTTGCTCTGCCAACAATGTATTTCAGATAACTTACGGTTTCTGTACTAAGTAATGCTACTTCTTTAAAAGGTATTTTATTCTGACATTATTTTTCAACAAACTCCTATGGCACCTGAAAGTCCTATGTCCGTTTTGTCTCTAGCCTCAGAAATAATTTTTGACTAGCAAAACGTCAATATATAAGTCAAAGCCTCCTAAGGCAGCCTGGATTTAAGTGGCCAAGATCCTAGAGAAAAAGGAACCATAGGGTAGTGAGTTCTACCCAATACACAAATAATCCCCTTCATGCATTTGTCAAGACTGAAACTTTTTAGGGCAAGAGGATAAAGCATTAAGCAGAAAGCAACATCTAGAAGATGAATAAACTAAACAGAGCTTTTGGTTTTTTCATCTGGCTGGAAAGACAGTACTTGGAACTCAGGGACCTTTGAGAAGGAGGGCATTGATAAACATAACATAAACATCCCAGGTTTTCACTTTAGAAATCATTTTAATGCCTGATTGGATTGAGGTTATCTGCCTTTGTACATATGTCTGCCAGACAAAAAGTAAATTATCTCTTCATGGAAGATAACATCATTCACAAATTTCTACCAATTTTATTAAACAATATTTATACCCAATTAAAAAATAGTTATATCAATAGACAAGACAGAATGACTAAAAAGGAAAGAGAAAAATAGACAATACAAAAAGGTCTAAAAATGATACAGGTGACCAAACTAGAATTGTCAGTAATGGACTTTAAAATAACTATGGTTAATATATTCAAAAAACTATTTTACTAAATGGAGAAATTATTCAGAGAATCATCTATAAAAAATGAAGTAGAAATTCTGAATTTAAAAATACAGTTACTGAAATTAAAAATTGAATAAAGAGAGTCAGTGGCAAATTAGACACAGGAGAAAAGAGGCTTAGTAAACTGGAAGATAGGTCAGTGGAAAAATATCCAGACTGAAGCATAGAAAACAAAAAGAATGAATAAAAAAAGCTTAAGAAATACACTGGACATGAAATAATATCCAAAGCATCTAGTTGGGTACCCAGAAAAAAAGACAGGATGAAGCAGAAGTAATATTTTAAGAGGTCATAGATAAGACACTTCCAATAGTGCTGTAATGGACTGAATTGTGTCCCCCCACCCCCACCAATTCACATGTTGAAATCCTAATCTCCAGTACCTCAGTATGTGACTATATTTGGGGATAAGATCTTTAGAGAGGTAATTAAGGTGAAGTAAGGTCATTAGAATGGGCCCCAATCCTAGTGATTTTATGAGAAGAGAAGATTAGGACACAGACACACACAGAGGGGAGACCATGTGAAGACACAAAGAGAAGATGGCTATCTACAAGCCAAGGAGAGAGACCCTCAGAATAAATCCAGGTTATTCACATTTTGATCTTGGACTTCCAGCCTCCAGGCCCAGAGGAAATAAATCTTTATTGTTTAAGCCACCCAGTGCATGGTAGTTTGTTATGGCAGCCCTAGCAAACTAATACACATGCCCAAAGAATTTAAGTTATGGATTCAAGAAGCTTCATAAAGCCTAAGGAGAATAAATAAAAAGAAAACCACACAGCATCGCTGACACACAGCATAGTCAGTTGCTGAAAGACAAAGAGAAAATCTTAAAAATAGTTAGAGATAAAAAGATGTATTACTTTCAAAGGAAAAAAACAAGATTGACAACTGAATTACCAAAATAAATGCTTAAATCACATGGCAATGGAATGACATCTTTAAAATCCTGAAAGAAAGTGCCAAATTAGAATTCTATGCCTAACAAAAATATCCTACCAATTTGATTACAAAATGAGAACGCTTCCAGGCAAACAAAAACTAAAATAAGTTGTCACTAGAAGAGCCTTATCAGAATAAATATTAAAGAAAACATTTCTTCACACAAAAAGAAAATGATCCATCCAGAACATAAACATTAAAATAAAGAAAATAGTGAAAAATGAAAGTAAATATAGGGAAATCTAAATGAAAAAAAACTCTACAAAATTAAAATAATGTTTTGTAAAAGTCAGTCTAGAACTTAAATTGCACGATGCTAGAATAACCTTGACAACAAAATCACACAAGGACATTACAGGAAAAGGATGTTACAGATTAATATCTCTCACGAGCTTTAAATCCAACATTTTCAAAAAATCATTTCCAAATGTGTTTAGTCCAGGATTAGAGGGTTGGTTTAATCATTTAAAAATCCATCAAAATATCTCACCACATTCACAGAAAAAAAAACATATTATAATCTAAATAGATGCACACTGTATATTTGATAATATTCAACACTCCTTCATGAGGAAAGAATAAAGGAATAGAAGCTAACTTCCTAATTTTGATGAAGGTAATCTAAAATAAATCTACAGCAAACATCACATTTGGAAGTAAAATATTGAAAACACTTCCCTCAAGACTGGGAGCAAGACAAGAATGTCCACTATCTCCATTTCTAAACAACATTGTACAGACTTCTTATCAAGTGCTCTAAAGCAAAAGAAAGAAAGAAAGAAGATGCATAAAGAAAGAAGAAATAACACTGTCATTATTCACGTATGCATGATTATGTTGGTAGAAAATCCAAAAAACCTACATATGAAGTATTAAAATTAAGAAGTAAATTCAGCAAGGTCATGAGACACAACTGGTTAATATAAAAAAATTAGTTCTATTTTGTATAGCAAAAACAAAAAGGACAAGAATTTTTAAAAGATATAATTTTGATAACATAATGGTATGTAAATGCAGAGGGACAAAAATAGCCAAAGCATTATTGTCAGAGAAAAGTGGGTAGAGAAATTACAATACCAGATTTTAACACATACTATAAAGTTATAGCATTTAAGAGTGTATTGCTGGTAAAATATTAGACAAATAGACAAATGGAACAGAATAAAAACACTGGAAAGAGACCCATGCAATATAAGGTCACTTTATTTATGACAGAGGTGACATCACAGTACAGTGGGGAAAGGCTGATTTTTCAATAAGTGGTTCTATCTAGCCTGGACTAGTCACTTTTGCTTTTCAGAAATTGCTATCTGTTCTCTTCTCACATATTGTTACACTAAGCTATTGAACTAAATGATCTCTAAAGCGTCACAGATGTATTCACAGAATTTGATTCATAAATCACCAATTGTAGCTACCAGTCTTGTTTTCTAGTTAAATGTTCCAAATATGTCTGGTCAAGTTGTATAATTTGTTAGACTCTAACGGCAGCTACCAAGGTATTGCTTGCAGTATTTTTCTCAAAGACTGTTACTATGCAATGCAAATATAAAAATCATACTAATTTATATAACTTATATCTAAATATTTAAATTATGGCCTTCCATCACAAATAGAAAGTTGCTTGTGGTTCCCTTCAAATCAATTCATTTTCTAGAGAAACTAAGACCAACACTTCCTACCATTGGCTATAAAGTAATAGTAGTTAAATATAGAAACATAATTCCAAATAATGGAACTTACTAGGGTCATAAGTGATCCAGACTGATGGAAATACAGATAAATTCTCAAAGTATATCCTAATGAATATTGCCTGTAAAGGCAAAAAGACAGTAGTTAAAAGTCATGGAAACAGTTCAGACTGGGGGAAGACGTATGAGAAAAATTGCTTGACCTTCTTTTTCATTATTTCAAGATAATGAAATACTTAGTCATAGCAGATACCATAGAGACTTCATGGCTAATCTTAGCTACCTAGAAAGACTGAATGATGACCAAATCGATGAGGGTGCTCTACGTTTCTTGGACACTACCAGATAAGAGGAAACATTTCATTTTGATAAGAGTATCACATGGTAGTGTAGAGATGTAGGAAGAAAGAGAAATATGCCTCCAATTAAGGGAAAGAGGAAAGGAGGAGGGTGCTAAAAGAAAAAGAACTCTCAAATACCTGTGATTATCTGCTTGTATTAGCAACGGAAAAGAAGGTCAGAAAATAAAGGTATTGGAAATGCAGATCTTTCATGCAAACCTTCACATCTCCCTGACTATAGGGAAATGTAGGAGAAATAGTAGTTTGTGTGAAATAAAACCTGATCTTACTTTGGGTCCCTTCATATTATGAGTTAATCTGTGCTTATGTGTCTCTCTTATTCAAATCTTCAATAAAATCAAAGGAGTGAATATAAAATAATAAAAACAAAACAAAACAAAATCACATGTAATTGCTAATGGTCAAAAACATTTATGCCCTTGCTTGAAAAGCAATGTCTTTTTTGAAGGAACAGGAAATTGCAATATCAGCTCTTCAGTGAAATGACTTCTGCTTTCACCTGATGTATCAAAAGAAATAGGCCATTCAATCACTTATAGCAATAATAGTTAACATTGCTACTGCAAAAGCTATTCAGGGAATGAAATGAGGTAATAAAAGAAAACAAAGAAAGCCTATGAGATCAGATGCTTTAAACAATGATAAACTCTACATCACACAAAAAGCAGTGTTGGAGGAACCCTGATTACTCTTGTCTTGAGACATCTTTGGCTTAAATACATCCGATTGCCTGAGAGTCCGAAGGATTGATTGCTTGCCCATGATGTGTTATGTAATGAGAAACTGCATTAATTCCACTGGGAATTTTAATTTGCATATTCCTTTTTTTTTTCTTCTAGCAAATGACAACTGCTGTGTGGGAAGTATAGTTAATAAACATTCTAAACTTATTCTCTTCCAAATCTAAGTTTCTTGTTTATCCTCCACTTAATTTTAAATTTTATTTATCTTTGGTGGGGAGATATGATTTTAAATATGAGTTTTTATTAACTTTCACTTTTTGAAATAGTATTACAAAAGATATATTACAATGAAGTACATAGTATGTAGGCTTTAGCTTCCAGCAATATGAAAAACAAAAAAATATTGGACCTAAAATAAAGTGTCTGTTCCATTGCTAGGCTTATGGGAAGTCATGTAATTCTTCAAGAACTATGAGCTGGGGACTTCCTTGGTGACACAGTGGTTAAGAATCTGCCTGCCAATGCAGGTTCGAGCCCTGGTCCGGGAAGATCCCACATGCCGCAGAGCAACTAAGCCTGTGCGCCACAACTACTGAGCCTGTGCTCTAGAGCCCAAGAGCCACAACTACTGAAGCCCACGAGCCTAGAGCCCGTGCTCCGCAACAAGACAAGCCACCACAATGAGAAGCCTGCGCACCACAATGAAGAGTAGTCCCCACTCACCGCAACTAGAGAAAGCCCGCGTGCAGCAATGAAGACCCAATGCAGCCAAAAATAGATAAAGAAAATAAATAAATTTATTAAAAAAAAAAAAAACTATGAGCTGGAACAAGGGCAATTACCATAAGCCCATATGAAAGAGGTCCTGAGGGTAAAAGCCTACATCAGCACTTCAAGCAATGAAAGTGGAGAAGTTGAATTTGAGACTCCTTGAGTAAATTGGGGACTCTGGAAAGAAGGCTAAAGAGATCCAAGATCAGTAATATCCTGGGAGAATCTAACACAAATCCTCACTGAAGAAAAGTGTCCTGAATTTACACTTCAAGATTTTCTAGCGTTTAGAATAAACCATCTATAAGCTTACAATTGAAGACCAACGAATAGGTACACACAAGGAAGCAAACCACCATGAGTGAAAGCCAGCAAAAACAATATTAATTTTAGCTCTGTGCTAAAGACTTGATATTGTCTAGAAGCCTGTCTTGCTATCTTTTTTCTTGAATATATTTTCCATAGTGACTCTAATATCTGTATCTGATAATCCCAATAAATGGGTCATTTATGCATGTATTTCTATTGGTTGTTGTTGTCTCCTTGGTTTTGTTTCTTATTTCTCTGACTGAATGTCAGAAATTGCATATGGAAAGATTACAGAGCCTCTGGATGATAGCCTTTTCCCCAGAAATAGTTCACTTCTTGTAAGCAGATACAGCAATGTGTCTCATCCTGGGGAAATTTTGCCCCCCAGGGGACATTTGGCAATGTCTGGAGATATTTCTGACTGTAATGATGGGTTGGAGGTGCTACTGACATCTATAAGTAACGAACAGAAACACTGCTAAACACCCTACAAAGCACAGGACAGCCCCACAGCAAAGAATTATCCAGCCCAAAATATTAATAGTGCTGCTATTGAGAAACCCTAAGATAAGTGACGGCAGATCACCTTAATCCAAACAGAGATGAGCTCCCCTGAGGCTAAGTTGCATTTATTCCTTGTTTACCCCTCCCCTTTCCAAGAGGTCCAAACACACTGGCATCTGCACTCATGCACACACATACATGTGCACATATAGACACTCACATGAAAATCAGCCCACCCAAGTCTATACTTCCTGCTTTAAGACTGATCATTGTCACCCCCTCTAAGAAGCATTGTCTGCCACTTCCTCAGTCCCCATGTACAACCACCACTGAAGGCTTGATTAGTCATCACTATGATGTTTAAAACAGAACCTTGGCAGCACTCTAGCCTGATACTGATCGATACTGATCAATCTAAACAGATACTGGTTGATCTAAAATATACTCCATGGTGTTGAGTCTGCTTTACAGTTTTTAATCTAGGCTGCTCATTTGCATCTTGTATTCAGTTTTTATGCAAATCGTTAAAACTTTATGCCATTACCTAAGACTCCCACTCACTATATTTTTTAAATGTATTCTCCCATTATCCCCTATTTAAAAAATCACTTCCCTAGTTTCAAATCAAGATTTTTAAATACCACACACTAACACAAAGTCCCTTTTACTTTTAAAATTATGATTTAACTGATTTAAATGTAGTATTATCAAGGCAATACATAATTATAAAGCAATGCATGATAAATGAAAATAAAATAATACATATAAGGCAGGAAATCCTCCGTTACACTCAGCTCCAGGGACAATTATTGTTAACACTGTAATGAATTTCCTTCTCGACTTTCATCTACACTTATTTTCACATATATGAGTAAACAAGGCAATATAATTTTATCTCGAGTTATAACATAAATATTTTAGCTAGGAGCATGTTGTAAAGGATTCATTTTAATTAAGATCGTTCTTCCAGTAGCCCTTCCCATGACCTAAGCTATGGTTGGACTTAATCCCAAAGTATGGTATTATATTTTTTAAAGAGCAGATATATCTGGTACCAGCCCAAACCTCTACAGCACACACTTGAATTCCTCCTGCTGTCAGAATTTCAAGTAGATTAATTTACTTAAAACTTGACTTATTGGGCATTCTCTCTGCGTAGAGACAGAATCCTGATTTAGTCACTTAAAAATCAGTTAGTAGACCATCTGTGGGAGAAGAAATTCATCTTTCTACACTATTCTTTTGAAATTTCTCATGAACTCTTACAAATGAGCTTCTTTGTCATGCGTGCCACCCAAGGGATGAGAAGAGATGGAAAGGTCGGGGGGAAGTCTTTCCTTTGCCCCCTTCACTCAGGGTTGTACTAATGCAGATTATTCAATTGAGAACCATTTGTTCTCTGCTTCATAATCTGTGGAGACGATCATTAATATTCAACCACGTGAACAGCATTCTAGGTGTTGTATGGAACACAGAGGGAGAGAGACTAAAATCTAAATCAAATAGATGAGTCTATGAAGACTGATGGCCCCAAGGAAGAGACAGTCACCCTCCAATATGAATTCCAATTTCCACAGAATGAAAACTGACCTCAACGTATTTTGTAACTATAAAGAAAACTACTACTGTACTTTGGGCAGGTTTAGCTAACATGTAAGGGGAGTAATACAAAATAAAACAAATAAAAATGAAAGAAAGGGGCCCACAGTAACATGCAGAATGGGGATAAGAACGTATCATAAGATGTTTTTTAAAAAGTTTTATTTTATGTGTGATGGGCAAGTGAGGAGGAAAGTAAAATTATACCTTTGGTGTAATTTGTTTATGGATTTGGTGTATGTGTTAGGCTGTTTACCAGGATCAGTATATCATCAGATCATCAGAGAGGTGGCAGGTTTGATAAAGGCTTAAAACAATGAATTAAATGAAATGTTAACAATAAATAATTTATTTAAAAAGCAAATGATGAATTTTTATGCAACTCGAATTAAAAACTGAAGGTACACTGGGCTAAGCATAATTTTAAAGCTCACTGATTTAATACAACCTAAATGTAGCAATTATATTCATACTCACATTTTAACCCACACACACTACATCAGCTTCATTATGTTTAAGGCCACGTCAAGGCACTTTCCTTTCCGCATCTGGGCTAGTTTCCCATCAGAGGTAATATGGGGAATACAGTCTAATCAACTTAATCAGCACTATCTGAGCACAAGAGGAACCTGAATATATATCTAAGATATATTTTATTGACAAAAAAGAAGTAAGAAAGATGTGAAAATATATTATGTACACGTGGTGCTGCAAAGAATGTTAAACTATTCCCCCAAAACATGTTCAATAAGGGTGAGGGTTAGTTACCCACAAAGGAAAGGAAAATATTGCCAATTATTATAAACAAATTAAAACATGAGTTCAATTTGAAAAGTAGGGTGTTACACTGACATTGATGGCCCTTAAATTCCGCTGTGAATATACATCATATTCTCTGGATATTAAGGCTTCCAACTGCTTATCTTAAGGGCGCTACCAATTATCAATTGCAGCAATTGATGGGAAAAGGTATGGCCACTGTTAACAAGAACTGCCAACATCCAGTCAGCTCATGTACCTGAACATGGCATATAGTGGGAGGTTGCAACCATCTGACTTAACAACAGGGAAGCAAATGAATTTTAGACATAATAGTGGATGTTTGTTTCAAACGTAGGCAAAGAGATGATTGAGCAACTAGCATGATAGAAAGGGGATGCAAAAATTGGGTTTACAGATATAGAAATATTAATTAAGAAGCAGAGGAGAAAGTTATAATAACATTGTCAATGTTTCCTTCATTATACACCAGGTTGCTCTCAAGTCCGTGGTTTCCCTACATTATGAGTGCTTTAATTACATATGTAGGAAGAGGAAGGGAACTACAACAAGGATCTGCATTTTCTGAGGATGAATTATTAGTGCACTATTTTGACTAAATTTATCTCATCTACCACCTTGTTTCGCTACATTTAAATATGCACGTCTAACAACTGCTTTTTGCAATATGTCCACTTCTCCCATATACGAAAATAGAGAAGATAAACCAAACACCTATTCTATGCCACCAAAGTGGTAATTTTGGCGTGTCCATTTCCTTCTCATGCATTCTATGTGTTCCTGAGCATTCTCCCATTTCTTCCCATCTAGTAGTGGATACATTTAATTATAACAAAGCAGTTACAGGGGATAAGACATTCACTGAGACCTTCATTGTCCTTAGGCAATGAATTTGGATTTTCCACACATTGGTTGGCCTTGGGGTTGGAATTCCTGACAATGTCCTAAGACTACAAGTCTGCAAGAAAACAGTCCTACCCTGAGGCAGTTGTGTGATTACAACCACTCAACAGCATTTCCCGGTATTGTACTAAATATTCTCTGTCCATTGTTTGATTTCTTCTCCACCATGACCCCTTGGAAGAAGCTCCTGATTTTGTCCGTTTCGCAGATGAGGCCCACGGACTTACAAGGTTTAAGTACTTTACTGGAAGGCACACAGTCGGTGAATAGTAGAGTCAGGATTCAATTCAGTATCTGGCTTACTCACAAATGTATAGTTTAAATCACTGGGTTATACTTATTCTTGATTGGACAAATGCCACAATTAATTAATATTATCAGTTTGCATAAAATGTATTTCTTGCTTTTCAGAATGAAATAAGGGTCACGATGTAACAATTACTCTAAGCAAGGGGAGGTACTGGGAAAGGGTCTAAACGCAAGGGGAGGTACTGGGGAAGGGTCTAACACAAACAGTATCTAATAACATCAGGCCTGGGGGAAAAAACTTTGTATCATCTGCTTACAAAACACATTTGCAAACCAGTTTGTTCATTCTGAAAACAAACTAAATGTTTCTTCTTAAAGGAAAGAAAATAAGGCACATCTTCCGATGCTATTAGTATATATCTGACAAAATATAAAACCATGGTGTGGGGCATCGATTATATTTACCTTATTGAAAAATCTTTTGGGCATTTGAGGATCTGATGAGAATATTGAGATTCAATGGTACCGTGAACTTAAGAGAGCCATGCATTTTTTAGGAAAACAGCCAACTATGTATCTCAGTCTCTCACTCTCTCTGTCTCTCTCCCTCTCTCTCTCTGTCATTCTGGCTCTCACTACTCCTCAGCCATCTTATACTTTACTGGGAAGAGCAGACAAAGAAACCTACACGTTATAGCACAGTATGCTAAGAATGTGATAAAAGTAGGTGCGGGAACACGGAGATGCAGGCAGCTTCTTAGAAAAAGTAACACGTGAGTGAGGTCTAAAGTTAGCCTAAGTGGATGTGGGAGAGGAAGGGAGTCAGGACTTTCCCTAAAGGTTTAATATGCATTAAGCTTGAAAATTAGAAACTCAAATTTGAATTTTGGAAAGATTACCTTGACAGCGGTATGGAGAAAACCTGAATCAAAATACATAAGACACATGATGGAGAAACCAGGTGAGAGGTTCTTAGAGCAATGAGAGATGATGATCTGGGGGAGGGGATGACAGAGGGGTGCAGAGCATCTGACATTTCTTCATTTGACTGAAAAGGAAAATAACTACAGAAGTATAAAATTCCCATAAGAAATATTATCATCCACAGAGCCAACATCTTAAAATATTTTTTAAAATCTATTTCTAATTCAAAAGATAACCCAGGTATTCATGCTTTCATTTTTTTTCAATTGCTTATTTAGGGACCCTACTTACGTTGGTCTTATACTCTAATTGAAAAAGACAGAAATACACAAGTATAAATGTAAATATTTAATATAAATTCTCATGTAAACCAGCCGGCAATACAAGTTGCTGATTTCAGGACTTTACTGGGTACTTCTTCCCCATAAATAATATGAAGACACATCCCTTGCGTTTTGAATGATTTCTTGGGTTCACAACAATTATCTCATTTCAGAGTTCACCATAAAAATATGAATCAGAGAAACAGATGTATTTTCATGTGTGAATTTCAATAAAAATTAAAAACCTGTGAACAATGAAAGTGAACAGATGTTCAAAAGCCAACAAGATTCTAAATCTAGAATTATCCATTTCTTGATTCATATGTACACTCCTCTTTATTAAGAGGAAAAATGTGTTAATCATAATTTTAACTATGGCTCTTCTTTTCAATATTTAAAATCTTATGTAGGTGTCTCGTATTTGGAGTATATTAATTTTAAAGTCATCTTATAATATACGTACAGAAAAGTGCCCAAGTCATGAGCCTATGACTCAATGAATTTTCATAAAGGGAACAGACCCATGTAACACGCAAATGAAGACATATAACTTTATCTACACCTCCAGATGTTCCTCTACTATGCCCCTCAACAGCCCCCAAACACAACTACCAGTTTCTACTACTACTATACTAGATCCGTAGTTTTTTGAAATTTATGTAAATGGAATCACATAGAATACACTATTTTGTGTCTAGCATTGTTCCTGGGATAAAGATTTAAAACTTATTTTTTCTTAGATTCTTGTTTTCTAGGAATTTTTGAAATTCATTTATTATTTTTAATGGTTAGCCTGAAAATCTTTTGAATATCTAAATAGATATTCATGTCATTGGTGAATAATGATAGTTTTATTTCTTCTTTTTCATTCCTCATGTCTTTTTATAAGTTTCTTCTCTTATGTACTGATTAGGTTCACTAAAACTATGCTAAATAGAAGAGGTACTATCAGGCATCCTTGTCTTGCTTTAAACATTTCACTGTTAAATATATTTTTCATTTTTTTGACTAATCCTCTCTTCTGTTGTGCCCAACCTGCTATTAAATTCACCATCTGCGTTCTCAATATTAGTAACTGTATTCTTATATTGATTCTAAATTTATGTTGAAATTCTACATCTTGCCATCTCTTTTCTTAAACGTAGATCATATATATCTGATATTCCAGTAGCATCTCTGGGTCTGTATTCCAAATGGTCCTAGTTGGTTGTTCTTTGTTTGTTTGTTTTGACACATTTTTATTAAATGCAGGACACTGAAGAAACTCTTGTGTAATACTTCTCCTGAAATCATTTATCTTATTTTCTAGCAGGCAGGCACCAAAATTAGAGGTAGATCTCCCCAGTCCAATCAGGGACTGAGCTGACTTGATTAAGCTGCAGCCTTTGCTAGGTCTGATCTCTAATTCCCCAACACCTCTGTAGACTTCTGTGATCCATGACCTCAGTGGGTCCTGAAATTCAGTGTTTGTTTCCCAAGCACCACATGACTCTCTGAAGTTCTAATCAGCTTCTTAGTCACTTTCTTCTTGCCTTCTTAGTCTTTAATCTTTCACTGCTCATGAATGGGTAAACACCTTGGAGAGAAGCTAAGGTGGAATATTTGGCTCACTTTTCTGTACCTCCCTTATCTCCAAGATCATGACCCTTCAAGTCCTGGCAGTCTTGGCAGTTTCAACCTGCTATATTTTGTCTCCTTCCCTTTCAGATTCCAGAAAGTTCAAATGTCTCCTCTTCTTGTAACCAAGCCCTCTGCTGGCTTCTCACCCTCTTTCCCTGCATGAGGTAAAAATCGGCAAATGATCTGAGGGGAAAGCATTGCACAGAATAGCAGGTTCACACCTAAATCACTTCTCTATGAGAACCTGGCTTCTCAAGCCCTGGCTGTCTCAACAGCATCCCAATTCCTTCAAATAGTATTATTATTTTTTTTTTTTTGGTATCACTGCAGCTTTTCTTGTTGTCTTTGGCCACTGCATTGGTCTATTAAAACTATTTAATCATAGTGAGAAATAGAACAATTTATTAATTTCTAAAATGTGTTTACAATGAATTTTTGCCACACAGAATTTTATATTTTATTACAAATAAATTATAGGCAAATATTCTTTTTTTTCATCACAGAGGATTCTGGAAATGGAAAATATTAATTTAGGTAACTATTTCTATTACTACTGAATCACTTGTTTAACATTAATTGATTTCTATAATTTTGGCAAATAGAGGTCTCAAAAATTATTCTCATAATCATGTGGCATTTTTCAATATCATTTCCAGAAATTGCCTTCTAATCATTCAGTGAATAATAAACATCATGCTAACAAAGATATTTCATCACATTTTAGTGACCAAGTGAATATAAATTTGGAAAATAAAAATTTATAAGTCCATCACTCAGAGCTTATCACTTTTACATTTTTGGCTTCTTTGTTTCCATTCTTTCTTTATAACAGATTATATACAATATATATAATATCAAACTTGAGGATGTATTTTAAATCTTGCTTATTTCACTTATTATATCACAACCATTGTCCATGTCTTTCATTTATCCTTTGAAAACTTTTTTTTTTTTAGTGTGGCTTTTCATCCTTTTGCATTTAACCAGTTAATCCTATTATCAGATATTTAAGTTGTCTTCCTTTTTCCCACTATTGGAATAAAATTGCAAAGACTATTTTTATATATGAAATCTTTGCACCTTTGGGGGTTTTGCTTAGGTAAATTCTTTGAAATAAAAGTATTAGGTCAGGGATATAAATTTTTGAGGCTCTTATAATTCATTGGCAAATTACCCTAAGAAACTTTAAGCTACAGCACGCTACTCATAATGAATCCTTAAACACTGAATAGCATAAAAACATTCTTCCAATTTGTAAATAAGTTGTAAACAAATTCTTTAAATTTCCATTTTAAAGAAACTTTCATATATACATTTTTCATTATTTTTTTTCTTTGGCTAAGTTGTTTAAATACTTTGATGATATTTTGTAGAATTTGTATTTTTCATATAATATTTAGGCTTTTTCATATTAGAAATGATAACTTTTTTTTCCTACTGAACTCCATCTAGGGAAAGTAATTACACCAGTTACCATAACAGTGCTTCATTCACTGAGAAACTCAGTGGAGTGGTAGAAAACACACTAAATTGGTGCCAAACAACAAAAGGCAAGTTATTCTCCAGATGGTGCTTAAAGTTCGCACCGTTGTGCATGTAAGGAAATGGAGGGTTAAAGCCAATGGAAACACCTCAATCTAAAGGACAGCTGAGGACCACACCCAGTAGTTCTGTTCCTCCCACTGAGCACACACTCATTGGCATTAATCATTATTTTCTGCTTTCATTAGGCAGAGAACAGCACTGAATCGCTCCTGCACCAAAATTAGAGACTGCTTCTGGAGTCAGGCTGAAGAGACGTCCAGTTGGAGGAAGAGAGAAAACTCAAATATTGAAAGCTAAACACTAGGATTTCCTCTCATTTAATTTTCAAAAAATGAAAAGAAACTATCCCAGCAAATAAAAGACAAGAAATGAAAGATTCACTTATAAAACACATTTACCAAAATTCAATGTCCTCATACATGTGTCCGAAACGACCATTCATCCCTCCTGCATCAGGCAGTCCCAAGGTCCGAGTCATGAGGTGGCCATGTTATAACCCATCTTCCTCTCTAACAGCCTGTGTTCAGACTCTCTGACTCACTCACATGGATACTACCAGGCTCAAAGCAGATAAGGTTGCAAAAAGACTGCCAATTATGCATCAAGGTATTATTATACTTCACTTCCCTGAATGAGAGAAATGTGACATGATGCTAGTGGTCTATACAATAGAACGGTCCCCTAACTTCGTACGGACAAAACTATTTTATCCATGTTTGCAATGTGTCTAAATAAAAAGCTCTATTCCAAGGCTTCCTTGTAGCTGGGTATGATAGCATCCTGTCTAAAAAGATATTAACCAATGAGATATAGTAGAATGAGATAAAAACAGAACCCATGAGTAGGCTCCTGAGAAAACTCCTCTAAAGAAGTGAAGCTGGCAAGCAACCTTTTTTGCCCTTGGCTTTTCACCTCCATCATTCCTGAGACACAGGCATAATGTCTGGCATCTCAGTAGATACCTTGAAAGCATGAGGGCAAAGGTGGTCCCACCCTAAGAACCACAAAACCAAAGCAAGCCTGGGCCCCTGATGACATTGTAAAGCTGTCATACTATCCCTATACTGCCCATCTTCAGACTCCTTTAAAATGAGGCACTCCCCGCCCCCGACATTCACTGAAGTTACTATTTGATTGGGAGTAGGGGTATCTGTTAATCAGAGGCAAAAGTTATTCCTGACTGATGGAATTCCTGAAGTACCCCTTCAACTACCTCATCTCTGTTTTCCTCTGCTGCTCCTCTATTTTGATTATTTTTTTGTTCTATCTAGCATCCTTTCCTCTGCAACTGACTAAATATTCTCTCCCAGAATCTGGTGCTTAACATTTCACATGACTTAGAAATCCCTCTTACTTATACAGACTAAAATTTTTAATCAGGTCCTTCACATCATCTAATTTATTCCTTTATTTGTTAATTGCTTATTTATGTAAATGATTAAATACTTATTGCTCATTTGAAAAAGAGTTACTGGAAAATCAGAGGCGTGGTTAATTCAGAAATGGAAAAAACATATAGGATAAATTGGTGTTATAATCAGGAAGATATCCAGAAGATAGAATAGTGACAGAGCCTTTTATAAACTATAAGGTTGTGTTTACCCACTACTACCAATTTACATGCAAAGATGACTGATTTCTAAGTAACTGCTGAATCCCTAAAAGAGAAATGTTAATCTTTATCTGACAGATTTTGTTGAAAATTTCTTTTACAACGTGGGCTTGGTGAATTTTATTTTTCCTGATGTAATCTCCTTGTGGGTGTAGTTAGAAATCCGAGTATATCCTACTTAATACCTTTGATGCTACATCAGTATCTATCTATCTATACATATCACAATCATTTGCTATTATCATTACCTGTAGTAAATATTAGACACCACTTCTAATATTTAATCCCCTGGTCGTCCTCTCCCTGAATATCACTCAGCTTCCAAATACAATGAAAAGGATAGAATTTCACCTAGCCAGCTTCCTCTAGTTGACACATAAAACACCACTGCTTTTGCACTCTGGTGGGGAAAGGACAAATTCAAGTACCTACATTGACCAAGCCTGTAAATTAAGTGAGCGAAGGCACAGAGTAACTATTTTCTTCTCTCCTGATGGAACTAAACAAGTGTGAAGATTACTGGCAGCCACACTAAGGATCAGGTGAGCGAGCAGGTAGGAGTATGAGACCAAAGGGGAGGGCATTGACCTTCCATACAGCCATACTCAGCTGCGTGGACACGGCCAGTCAGGGATCTGGCTCAGTGGTGCCAGATCTGCTTTTTCAAGAGTTTCTAGAAATCTAGATGTCAATTCTATTGCTGAAATGGAGCTAACACCCTGTGGGCCGATCTGGAGGATCACTAGGTTACAAGCCCAGGAAGAGGGGAAAAAACTTGCTAGTGATTAAGAAGTTACCGTGCTTCTCACTGCACAACCAGAAGAAGTGCTGAACACATAATGGCAGGATGAGAGCCTGAGGGTCACCAATACCCCAAACCCCTAGCCACACACAGAGAGGAGTGCAGCTCCCAGGGACCCTTCACCACACCCCAAAGATGAAAGAGGCTGATTGTGTCCAAAGCCCATGAGAAAACTGAAGCCCTGGGGCTCAAGGCTCCTCTGCAAACCGTGTGAAGCCTCGGAATTCTCCCGGCTGGCTGCTGCTGTACCCTGTCCTTCATTGCACTACAACAGCAAACCTCTCTGGGATTTTTACAGTATTTGAATTATTTATTTGTATTATTGACACTTCATGCTTCTCAGTTTGGATTCACTTTCCTTATATTCGTTTGTTCCGTTTTAGTCTTACATACCTATTATAGACTTAAAATTTTTGATTTTCTTTCATTATTTATATTTATCACAATTTGTAATTGTGTTCTTTTAAAATTTTGTCTAGTTTTGCTTAATTACAGGCTGAAGACTTATTTTATAAATATAGGGACTTCCCTGGTGGTGCAGTGGTTAAGAATCCGCCTGCCAATGCAGGGGACACGGGTTCAAGAAGATCTCACATGCTGCGGAGCAACTAAGCCCGTGCACCACAACTACTGAGCTTGCACTCTAGAGCCCGCGAGCCACAACTACTGAGCCCATGTGCCACAACTACTGCAGCCCACACGCCTCGAGCCCGTGCTCCGCAACAAGAGAAGCCACTGAAATGAGAAGCCCATGCACCGCAACGAAGAGTAGCCCCCGCTCGCCACAACTAGAGAAAGTCCACATGCAGCAACGAAGACCCAGCGCAGCCAAAAATAAAAAAAAGAAAGAGAGAAAATATACATTTCTTTCCAATTTATTTTAATTTATAAAATTATTTTAACATGGAAAACAGAGACTTGGCTATTATTGGTAGTATTATTGTAGCCACTTATTTTGTATGTATTCTCTTTAATATATAATATATAATTATATAATTAGGTGTAAGATGTAATATGAAACAGAAATAGATATAGAAAACAAAAAGAAACGGTCTGACGGGAAAAGTTAAGACTAACCATTATCCTAAGAAAGGAAAGATGAATATTTTTTCTCTACAGTTTTTTTAACTATAGGAAAAAAATGGCCCTTGCAAAACTCTAAGTACCTAACTGAATTATAAAAGAATGCTGTCTTTCCACATTGAAAGCTACCCAATTTATTGAGGAATGTATTACATACAGTCCATGATTATTAATTCAGATTGGATTATTGGTCATTGGATTATTGAATAGTCTGTGGAAATACACAAATCTATACATCTTAGGATGAAAAGAAGGAAATAAGTGGGAAGTGTATTTCATTTTTAATGAAGTACAGTTCTAAATATTTCATAATATTGTACTATTTAATTTAATCTTTACAACATTGTACAAAAAGGACAGGCTGCATAATTTGCAGGCCCCAAAGCAAACTGAAAATGCAAGGCCCATTGTTCAAAATGTATTAGGAATTTCAAGACAGCGATAGCAGAGCATGAAAAGCTAATCTCAGCCCTTCTGAGGGTGGGGAATGTGTGACTGCACAGGCCCCAGGCTATGAACACCCTGTACCAATAATTTCGGGGGATGAAAGCAGATCATTCTCACTGGTGACTAAGAAATCACATGTAGACCTAGACTTTAAATATGGTAACAGAATGGAGAAATACACAAAAAGTTATGAAGGAGTTCTGTGCAGAACTGAGAATAAGAACCAGAATTACATAAATAAATGATGGAAAAACTGAAGGGGGTTTAAGAAGCATCTATTTTAACTCCTTTATCATGCACATAAAGAGGAAATGAAAAGAAATATATTTATATTCTTTTTACAAAAGCGTATGTATACGTGTGTGTGTATACACATGGAGAGAGTGTTACTCTATTCATAAACTGGTTGACAGGTTATTATTGAACAAATGCATTCATTCAACAACCAGCATTTGACACCCACCATATATCCAGACATATAGTGGTCGCTGAGCTCCTAACCTATGTCAGACATTACAGAACTCATAAGATGATAATACAAGTTCCTGCCTTCAGCATGTTCACATTCTAGTTGAGCAGAAAAAAAACTATAATACATACATATATATATAACAACTATGAAATAATAACATGCAGAAAACAGGCATAAGAAAATACACTGACTGACATAAAGGTCCATGTCCTGCGGTGACTATTACAAAACCTTTAATCATAGGTGCCAGGTATGAAAAGTACTTGATAGAAAAATGTACACTCCTACTAAATAAACTAAGTAATGGATTTTTAAAATTCATTTATTCAGTCAGTCAGTTATCAACTATTTACTGGGACCCCATAGTGACACCACAGTTCTTGATGTGCCATTTACTAGTAGTCCAGGGCTAAATAAGAAAAGCATGCACTCTTCTATAATTTCTATTCTAATGGCTAAAAGAGACTTCGAGAAGTAAACAAAAAATATACACTTTCAGGTAGTAAAAAATGCTATGAAAAAATATATACCAGGGTAAGGGATAAACAGTGTGAGGGCTTGGTTTGATTTAGATTAAACTGAATGGACCAGGATGTTATACTCTTTTCCTTATGTGGAAATAATGTTTTCTACCATATAGACTCCCAAATGTTTTGACTCAACTTTCATCTTAGAACATTTACATATAAGTAAATCAAAAGTGTTATCACTAATAATTAGATTTCATGTATTTTATTCTTTAAATTATGACAAACAAGTAATAACATTTAATCCTTAAACCCTGAATGCTTTGTTCTCTGAGATAAGAACTTTCCCAAAAGCAAATGAGTGCACAAATTTTCATGGGGTTCTTGCCTTTCTGAAAGTTGATTCAAAGATTAGTGTGTAAAGTTCCTGCTATTAAGTACAATCATTTTTACTTGTGAATATGAGTAGGAAAGATTACAAGTTGTCAAGAAGTTCCAGAGCTTTTGCCCATGACAGAATGATGGGTCCACACGCTGTATTTAAAACCCAGCTGAATGTATAAAAATAGTATTTAACTTTCATAGTCATTATGAGCTGAAGCAATTTATTGAACCCTTCAATCAGGAGAGGAAACAAAAGATGGGAAATGGGTGGATGACTCATTTCTTCATGTGTTGTCTATATAGTGCTATTCTGATAATTGGATGATCTGAAATTTATATGAAATTGTGTTAATGCATTTTAGAAAGGAGACAAGCACAAAATATTTCAAAAACAAAACCAAAATACTGTAAAAAGCAGAAAGAATCCAAGGAAAGGATGTCTTGTAATTAAAAATGCACGAAGATTGTGTATGAAATGCAGAAGAATAAAATCAACTTTAAATAAAATGAAAACTAAAAAGCCAGGAAGAAAAGCCTTCCTTATACCTAAAAACCAACTTGAAATCTTGTATCTATTCACTGTTCTAAAACGCTTTGTTTTAGAATTAATATTAAAAGTAAATATTTAATTCCTTTTTAAATATATTTGAAAGAATAGCAATTTCAGGAATATCTGTAGGCTGTACTTTAAATAATTGACTTGATCATATTTCATATGAAGTAATTTGAAGATGACTCACTCAACTCCCAGTGACAAAGAAATATGTGTATTTTTGCTTCTTGTGAAACACTCATTGGTACCCTCAAATACCACTTGTTCAAGCAATTTCATCCCATGACTCTCAGAACAAAAGAAAATTCTGTCATAGGGGAACACTGGCCAAAACTCCAAAAGAAATTACTGTGAAAGATTTTCAGTTCTACCACATTTTGTATTTCATAATTATGCAAAACGAATGCAATGGCGGATTTTTTTTTTTTTGAGTAAGAAGATAAACGGATATTGGAAGCCAAGTGCTAATTCATTTTATTCTCAACTCACGCTAAGACCTGACACCACATTCCCTTCCCTTTGTTCTTCAAATGCTGTCCCTCAAGGGCAGCAGCAGCTTATAATCTACCCACTATGTAGCAATGACAAATATGATGCTTTTACTTTTTTAAGGCATTAAAGTACATTTCATTCCTACCAAATTGTCTATAAAATAACGCCCCTGACCATCTTTGAGGAGGGGAGTTAAGCTTCTAATGATGAGCAGTACGCTTTCATCAGGACCTCTCAACGCACCCTGAAATTGTATACCATGCATGACAAGTAAAAATCTTTTTTGACATATTTTTCATTACAGCTCCTTCCTTTCTTCTAACCTTACATTACTATTTGGTAATATATTTTGTGGTATACTAGTAATATTCCTTTGAAAAAGGGCTTTATTTTATTTTAATGAGTTTTCATTCAGTAATAATTAAATGGGGCGACACGAGTAAGTGAGCATTTGTTTTTGTTATAAAACTAAGTCATACTGCACAAAATCAACTCAACTGAGTCATGAGCAGATAAATGACATCAGATTAATTTAAGTGCTAGCAATACTGAATGGGAAAGTATAGTACCAATTCCCAGGAAATGTACTTCTTTTCACACAGACATGGAATTTCCATGAAAACCAGGAGTAAAAGAGGTACTTGGCATAGAGTAATGGAAGTACTTCTGTCTGTGTGATGCAGCCAATATAACAATGATTGATGGAACAAATTATTGTTCCAATCATTTTCACTTTGCTTCGCCCATCACTGACTTGATTTCAAAGCCAATGCATGCACACACACATATGCTTACATATATTCACATTTTTATATATGTATAAGCACACATTAAATTGAAATGTTTTAAAATTATTTTATTTGAAAATATCATCACCTCTAAGTCACTGAAAATGCCAAAATTTTTGTTTAGCAAAGCCTGCTCTAAACAACTTCTGATGTATCTTCCCATTTTGTTACTTTGGTGATCGATACATAAAACTCTTTATGACTATGAAAAGGAAATTTTCTAATTAGTGCCCATGGAATTATCTAGATTTAGTAGATTCAAACATTAGCCTCAGTGAAGAGTTAATTTCAGGACTAAGTTGGATGTGATTATTTAATTATACCATATATAAAATGACTCTAATTAAATTCCTTCATAAAACATATTTGGTATAATGAGCTCGGACAAAATTTATCAAGGCAGTAGACTGAATCTTTGGCAACCAAACAAATACCATGACATGATATTTCCGGCACAAGACACAGCAATATCAATTCGGAAATACTGGAACACACTGAAGTATTATAAATCATCATGACCAGTTTATTACACAGCGGAAGTGAGGAATAATGATCCGTTATAGCTTCTCCTTCCCATCTCTGGAGAGCACAAGCTGAAGCTATTTTTAAGTGGTTCAATGCACTTAAAAATTGCTAACCTAGCATTGCTAACTCGGTGACTCTAAAGAAAGTCAAAGAAAAGGTTCCAATTAATTTTTAAATAGAAGGAAATATAAGCAGTATATTTAAAGCCTATAATCTATAAAATGTTTGAACAGGTTTCTAATCAAATATGGAGAATCTATATTTATGGGGAGTACTACGTGCCAGTTCCTCCCAGTAGCCCTTCATTAAACAAGAGGTCATGCACATTTCTGATTCACTCAGCTTGAAAATGAATCGTAAGATTAAATGGCAATAAACTAAGGTAACTTTCCCACTATGCAGATGTATGTTTGATGATTCAAAGAACGGGTGCATTTGCCACTGCCTAATGAGGAAGTCGCCTTTCTCCCTGACAAGAAAAGCATCTGTAAAAGGTTTCCGATTCCCAAAAGTATATTTCTAGATTTACAGGTTCTTCTATTCTGAACTGCCACTGGGAATCTCTTGGCTAACATTAGAAACAAACTGAAAAGGAAACACATTCTGAATTTTTTTCAGTGTATTACATAAAAGAATAAAATGGAAGAAAAATTATCAAAATGTGGTCTCTTACCCACTGGAAAAAACATTCAATCTCATCACTGAGTAAATTGTTAATTCTTAGAGTTCTATAGGCTCTGTATTTTCTAATAGCTCACTAGAAAATATGCCACTTAAAGCAGATTTTTGGTTTTGGTGTTGATGGTTAGACAAACAATAATTGTTCCCCGTAAGTTTTCTTTAGATACTGGCCAAATTATGCCAAAATTAAGTTATGATGAATATAAATGGTGAAGCATTTTTTAGTCTGGATTTTCAGTTCAGATCCTCACATGAAAGTAGAAAATTAATGCCGGGACTGTTTAGAGTATTTGAAAAGGTTTTATATGCCCATCTTTATTCATATATAACCACTAACTTCTATGTAGTTCAGGTTTACATTATTGGAGCTAATCCAAATATACAAAGAGCTGTGCATTTAATCTTCTCTACTTGAGTGCATTCAGATTAAGGGATGTTTCTCCTGTTCCCACCATCTACACTAATAAAGTATTTATACAACAGCAAGAATTGAAATGGGGCCACATTTTATGTATTTCTAACCCTCTGAGCACATAACATAATTATATTGTCTTTAATAAGCTTTGAGAGTTTTTTTTTTTTTACTCCATACAACTATATGACATGGAGTAACGTTGTGACTAACATAAGTAATTTGCTTATGACTAAATTGGAGTTTATTTCAAAGAGATAATATTCTTATTCATTCTATTGAAATAGAAGTTACTTTGGGCTCTTTTATTTGGTTTATTTGAGCTTTTTTGGAGGGGGGTCAGGGGTGGTGATAGCCCACTGACTAAATCTTTTGCTTCATAGAATATTTTGTGCTACAAAACCTTGAGAAACTCTTATTTGCAGAGGATGCACAGAAAATTTAGGCAACCAAAATTAGTTTTTAAAAAGTATGTATGGGGTTTTCCCTGGTGGCGCAGTGGTTAAGAGTCCGCCTGCCAATGCAGGGGACACTGGTTCGTGCTCTGGTCCGGGAAGATCCCACATGCTGGAGCGGCTGGGCCTGTGAGCCATGGCCGCTGAGCCTGCGCGTCCGGGGCCTGTGCTCCGCAACGGGAGAGGCCACAGCAGTGAGAGGCCCGCGTACCGCCAAAAAAAAAAAAAGTATGTATGAATGATATGAAACTTCCCAGATAATTGTACATTCTCATTTTCTTTTTGACTATATACTATACAATTTAACATGTTCCCAATACAGCTGTTACAGTTAAGACATGCCCATGAAGCTACAAAGGACAAAAAGAAATTAAAATAGAAATTGAGCCTATTTGCTTATAAAATGAATTTTTTATTTTATTTTATTTTTTGTGGTACGCGGGCCTCTCACTGCTGTGGCCTCTCCTTTTGTGGGGCACAGGCTCCGGACGCGCAGGCTCAGTGGCTATGGCTCACGGGCCCAGCCGCTCCACGGCATGTGGGATCCTCCCAGACCGGGGCACAAACCCGCGTCCCCTGCATCGGCAGGTAGACTCTCAACCACTGCGCCACCAGGGAAGCCCTAAAATGAATTATTTAAAAGGAGCCCAACAATGGAAGCACACACACACACACACACACACACCCTTATTTTCAAAAGGATCTATATCTTTTTAAATGTAGGAAACACTGGCCTTGGTGACATCACAGAACATGAGAACCTCACTGCTGCCTTAAGGCATTTCCTATCGCTGGTACCACCCAGGATCACTCTTCCTCCAAATCTTTCCCCAGCTGGTTTTCTTAGTTCATTCAGAGCTCAGCTCAACTATCAAGTTCTCATGCATGTCCTTTTCTGCTCACCCCAACTGTCCCCCACAAATCATCACACTCAATCCTCTCTTCCCTTATCTTCGCTTCATTGCATTTATGAGTTCCAAAAGATCATCCCTTCTGCTTGTTTCTGCTGCTGGAAAGTAAGAGCTCTGTGAGAGCACGTTTATTTCCTGTTTGCTGCATATGACCCACACCTGGCACATCTGGCAGAGAGCAGGTGCACTATAAACACTTATTTTAAAAATGAAACATTTGAGAGAGCTAATCCCAAATGACTTGCCCAGTAGATTCTCTAATCTTTCCTAGTAAAACATCTTGATTGGAATCTTTCCCATCTTAATGGGAAAGTACCTCACCTTGAATACCCCTAAGCTTACCCATTAACACACACCTCCTAAGCACAAACCGTGGATTCCAGGCCTTTTACCATCTCTCCTTTGAATTCCTCACTTACTGCCTCACTAACAATCAAACTTTCAATGATCTATCAAGTTATCATGTTTATTTATTCAACTAAATGCTTCTTAAATTGGCTAATATTGTCTCCCCATTCATTCTCCTTACTGGGATCTATCTTCTACTTTGAAACACCAAAATCTTAGCCTGTCTACTCCAAAAAACCCAATTAAATTTTACTCAGAGTTTTGAAGAGTGAACATTTTTAACTGGAGGTTTTTGCATTGAGTGGTTAAGATTTTATTTAATCAGCTTTTAATGGAAACACCAATTCTGGTGGAGGAGGTTATATTTTCTATAGTTGCTCATTGATTGAGATATTGGGATTAGAAAGGTCAAACTAATAATATTTCTTAATAAACTTTACTGTCTTCCCACATAATCTTATTTATTTATAGTTCAATATTTTATGCATTACCACACTGTGGTATAATTAAAAGAAATCTCTTACCAGAATTAATGTAGTCAACCCTGTAAACCTTATTTTCTGCCCTATAATTTGAGGGAAAATATCTGACTAATAGGATTATTGCGGTAACCAAAACTAAAGTAATACACAAAATCAGCCTAGCCCAATACCCGGCATGAAGTAGGAGGTATGGGGTATTCAATAATTTTCTCTAGATTTTGCTGCGATAATAGCCCCCAAATTTCACTGACATACAAGAACAAATATTTATTTCTTGCTCAGGTTACACGTTGGTTGCAACTCTTCTGCACGTATTTTTCTCATTCTGTCCAACGGAATGGCCACTATCTGTGACATGCTGTTCTTACGGCAGAGGGGGGGAAACGCAAGAGGGCTTTCAAAGCTTCTCCTCAGAACTGTACATCCCACTCACTTTTTGTTGGCCAAGACAACTCACATAACTAAGCTTGTTGTCCAGTGGGAATATATCTTTCCCCATGTCCCCACCCCATACAGCAATATAAGTCACATGGCAACACACATGGAAAGAAGAATTGGGCACAGTAATAAAATCTACCACTCCATCAACGACATGGCTTAATAACATTTCACAATCGCTTCCTCACCGGCCAAGTAGATACGAAAACAGGAAACTCTGTCCAAAAGTAGATATATTCATTATGAATGTGCCTTAAGTGGCTTACAAGAACTCAAACAGTAGTCAGATCAGTGATCTACCTTGAAGTTCAAGACCCAGCAGGCTCTCCCACCATACTCTGATATTCATGTACTCTTTGAAATACAAATTTGAAAGTTAACGATTCTTCTGAGCTCTTCAACCAGTACCAAGAAACTTCACTATCCAGCAGTACTCCCCTGTTCCTGGACCAGCAGTATCAGCATCACCTGGGAACTTGTGAGAAATGAAAGATTTCAGGCTCCACCCCAGACCTGCTGGATCTGAAACTCCAGGTAATTCTGATGTACATTAAGGTTTGAGAACCACTGCTTTGTCATTAACAGCTATTATCAGATGTAAAAACAATATAACCAGGTAGAAAGTAAACTAAAGGCTGAATTTAGTCTGTGACTCAGAAGTTGCCCTTTTCTAAATCAATATTTTAGAAGAGCAGCATTTTTACTTCCAAACTTGAAAACCTGACAGTCTGTTTTAAGAAAAACTAAGCTCAAGGAAGAAAATAATGCATTTTCCTCCCAAAATTATTTTTCAGTGGAGATAAAAGCCATATAAATAGATCCATATAATTGTGCATATCATCCACAGAACCCGTATGGTTATGTATAGTGTGTATTATTTTTTATTGTTAAGTAATATTTCATTTTATGAATTACCACCCTTAACTCACCCGTAAGTGTTTTTTGCAGATATTTATTTTGGGTTAACACCTAAGTGGCATAGAGTTACTTTTTCCAAATTAGCTGTTCCATTTTATACTCCTAACAGCAATGAGAGTTCCAGGCTTTACATCCTCACCAACATCTGGTGTTTTTAGTCTCTTCAATTTCATCTATCCTATTGGTTGTACAGGGGTAACTCACTGGGGTTTTCATTAACATTTCCCTGATAATGATGTTGAATACTTTTCCATATGGTTATGCCAAGCATATGTCTTCTTTTGTGAAGTCTTATCAAGTCTTTTTACTACGTAATTGAGTTGTTTATCTTTAATACTGAGTAATAAAAGATGCTTATACATTTTAAATACAAATAAGTTACTGTCAGACATATGTATTGAGAATATGTTATCCTATGTGTGATTTTCTTTTTCTTTTTATTAATAGTGTCTTTTGATAACTAGAAGGTTTTTTTTTTATCATGAGGTAGTTCAATTTATCACTATTTATAGTTTTTGTTCTTGCACTCCCTATAAAAATCTCAGCCTAACCCAAGGTCACTAAAATACTGTCTCATGTTTTCTTCTAGAAACTGGTTGTTTTAGCTTTTACATTTGATTATGTATGGTGTCCAATCATTCTTTTTCATACATTTATTCCATTATTCCAGCACCATTTGTTGCAAGGTTTCCTTTCCTCATTGGCTCACCTTGATGGCCAGCTGTACCTGTGCTGTAGTTAGTTACTTTGACATCTCTTAGCACTCTTGCAATATTTCAGTGTGACCTAGGATAGTATGATGTGTGTGATAAATGTTTGCAATTTTCTCCTGCAGTTTCTCTTTGTGGGTGTCTGAAAATATATCTAACAACCTCATTAAATGATTTTCATCATTTAAAGAATTATAAGATATTTATATACTTAACTTCTACATATTAGTTTTACCTAACAAGAAAAAACATTGGGCAACTCCATATCTCTATTTCTTTTCATTTGTAAAGAAACCCTAACTAAATATAAAATCATAGTAAATTGGCCTAAAGTGAAAATGAGTACTAGTGGATAATTATAGCAATCAAAGGATTTCTCTTGATATTTACAGATTATATAATGATATATGTTTAGCCATTTGTGGTCAAATATAATTTCATGAAACAGGCTCTGTGAGATGTTTTGTTCTAGGATCAATTAAAATTTTAGGAGATATTGGGTTGGAGAGAGTTGAGGAGTGTCCTTACTGTGGGATGCATCAGTGCCTTTAGCAAAATGATGGTTGTTGTGTATTTCTAAAGAGGACAGAGTAATCCACAGAGGAACAATAAGAATAACTACAGAACAAGCATAGTGACAGTCAAATTCAGAAAAACACATGCTTCTAAAAACTTTTTTAGCCCTACAAGATTTTTTTTCTTTGTTGATTGCAATAAGAGATATAGCTTCAATTTTTTAAAAAAAGCCATGCAGGAGAGCTAAGATAAAAGGCAGCTGGGTGAGAATGGGAGAAGAACACAGAAAGTCAAGCACATTTGTAATATTAAAGTCTCTAATGAAAACAATAAAGGGCAATACTCGCAAGGGGGATCAGTTTAATCAGTGGTTCAGAATAGAAACTTGACAATATTTCCAAAAATGCCTAGGAAATGAATAAAGACAAAATTACTGGAAGATGATGCTGGCTGTAGGATTACCCAATCTAAGAATCATGGGTCTTCCTAGGAAGAATCAAGTACAATGGTATAGAAGTGATATTGAAGAAATCATTGACAAAGGTATTTTGACCCCAAAATCAGATCTCAGATTGAAGCTACAAACAATCCACCATGCTCCATGGAAAGAGCAATTGAAAGAGATTCACATAATGATAGAATTTAAATATACAGATGTGAAATAAATGTAGATCACCTACAAAGGAGCAGATTTATTATAATTAAAATATCAGAAGGAAATGGAACATTTAGAGATAAAATGTTATCACTCAAGGTAATGATTTCTAAAGGGAACTTGATGTTTAGGTTTGGGGGCAATAGAAAAATAATCTTAGATATTCAAGGTTTTGAAAAATAAACTACCCAAAGAAAATTCTTTGGGACTTCCCTGGTGGCGCAGTGGTTAAGAATCTGCCTGCCAATGCAGGGAACATGGGTTCGAGCCCTGGTCCGGGAAGATCCCACATGCCGCAGAGCAACTAAGCCCATGAGCCACAACTACTGAGCCTGTGCTCTAGAGCCCAGGAGCCACAACTACTGAGTCCATGTGCCACAACTACTGAAGCTCACATGCCTGGAGCCCATGCTCTGCAACAAGAGAAGCCACCGCAATGAGAAGCCCGCACACCACAACGAAGAGTAACCCCCGCTCGGCGCAACTAGAGAAAGCCGCGCGCAGCAACGAAGACCCACCGCAGCCAAAAATTAATAATAAATAATTTTTTTAAAAAAAGAAAATTATTTAAGAATTTACTTCAAAGAGAATAACAGAGAAATGTGAATAAAAGGTATCAAAAATATGGGAGAAGGGGAAAATGGGACTGGTTATAAGCACTGTAATCATTACTTATAGTAGTTAGATCTAATGACCATTACAGCTCAATGAAAATGTCAAAAATAGTGCTTGAGCTCGGCGCTTTGTGACCACCTAGAGGGGTGGGATAGGGAGGGTGGGAAGGAGACACAAGAGGGAGGGGATATGGGGATATATGTATACGTATAGCTGATTCACTTTGTTATACAGCAGCAACTAACACAACAATGTAAAGCAATTATACTCCAATAAAGATGTTAAAAAAATTAGTGCTTGAAACAGAAGCACTATGAAATAGTCGTAATTTAATTGTATTTAATGAGTTCTAAAATCCAAAGTTATAATAATAATTTCCTGTAAGTAAAAATGAGAGGAAAATAAAATGAAGTTAAATCTTTCATTTTCAATAGATGAAGGGCACATGATACCATTTACTTGGAGACCTTGATAACTGCAAAAATTTATACTATGTTCTAAAAATAATATAAGGTAACCATTCAGAGACATAAAATCAGATATATCTATTTGCAAAGCATTGGAGATTCAAACCTACATAATGTGTTTGAATTTCTACTGCTTTTAACTGTAGAAATTGCCGGGTTTCCTGGAGTAGATGGTACTTTTAAAAACTAGGTGATTTGCTGTACAGGAGAAACTAACAACACTGTAAATCAACTATATTCCAATAAAAATTAATTTAAAAAAAAAACTAGGTGAGAGAGATGGGACTGATTCTTCAAAAGGACCATCACTCAAGTACTAACACCAGTCAGTGACTAACTTTTAAGGTCAGCTCCTTGTCTTGGAGAAAGCTGTTATTCACTTACAATCACTTTTTTCAAAAAATGAAATGCCCACAAAATTCTGTTATTCTGTTTTGCACCATGAAACTAGAGTGTCATTTTCAAAATGCTTAAAAGATCAAGGATTATAGGAAAGGCTATAAAAATGTATGGATTATAATGATACATCTTTTAAAATAGCAAAAAAGTTATGAAGAATTTGTAGGTACTATTCATGAAGAAGGCTTAGATTTGTTGTGGATAATAAAATTGATAAATATTTGCTAATTTTAATTTTTTTAATGTGTACATTTTATATAACATTTCTACTCCCCAAACCATTATTTACATACTGCCAGTCATTGGTCTGCTTCATCACTGAATGTCTTAGATCCAGAAAATAGGTTATGCTAGGCATATCAGGATGTAAGCACCTCTTCTGGACCACCGCTGTCCCTTTTTAGACAACTATCAACAGCAAGGAAATTGATATCCAGCCTTTTCTACCTGTTTCTAAAGTTTCAATTTGTGGTTATTTCATTGAACACTCCAACTCAAATTTACTCTATTAGGATGGTGATATTAAAGCTGACAGGAGCTTTAATCATCACAGAGCCTGAAATATCAGTTTAATTTCTACTGAGTGTTCAAATAATTAAAGTGAAACAAACATAATATTATGAAAGATGATGAAAATAATTAGGCTTATTTTTCAGGATGTGCACATACCACCTTTAGTTTCTGATATTTAACTGTTACTTCTAGGGTCTGTGCAAAATACTGAACAGAAATACTACCCCATGATGAAAAACCATTTAAAGTATATTTCCTGGCCTCTCCAATAATTAATGCAATCTTTCAAAATTAAAAAAAAGTGACCTCCTTTTTAAACATTAATTTGTCAAATGCTTAAATATCAACCTTACTTTGTTGCATCTTGAGAAAGCATTTCAGACCGTAAAGGTTAAGTATATTACTGGCGTATTTAAGTTACAAATTTCAATTTCTTGTACAAATTTACCGTCCAGCTTAGAAGAGGCCAGCACACCTTAGTCAGTAATCTGGTTCCATCAGGTCTAAATTCAGGCCCTCATAATGACCTTACAAATGTGTTTGCAGTGGGAGGGAGTATAGTGCCAAGACATGAAGTAGAATGATCAAGAATCAAAAGATGTCACGTGGTGCCAGGAGAGGAAATGATTTAAAAAATAGGCTTGGGTACCTCAATACATCTTCCTGAATTTATTATCATTAATTTCTTTTAGGGTTTCATAGGGATACTTCCCAGGGCACTCTTTTGCCCCTTGTCATTGAAACTAGAAGAATCATTTTCCCACCAGGCTCAGAGAAAAGTCTCAGCCTCGAGGCACTGCTATAATCTGTCACAGATTCTCCAAAGCAGACGTCATCACTCACCCAGACACCCTAAACCCTTCCTCTCTTAGAAGCAAAACAGGTTGGCAAACCTGTAAGAAAGGAACGATGCAGCCCTTATTAATCCTTGTGGTGAATACCAATCACCTGGGGATGGCATTACAATGTAGATTCTGATTAAGTAGGTCTGGGGTGGGGTCTGGAATCCTGCACTTCTGATGAGCTCCCAGATGATGTGATGCTGATACTGCTGGTCCAAGGACCACACTTTGAACAGCAAAGGTACAATGGCTGAGGCCTGGTCAGTCAAAATTCCACCATTTATCTGATATGAGATCTTGCACAAGTCATTCTTCTGAGTGTAATTTCTTCCTGGGTAGAATGAGAATATCCACTGAGTTTTTTGTTTGTTTTTTTTGCGGTACGTGGGCCTCTCAGTGTTGTGGCCTCTCCCGTTGCGGAGCACAGGCTCCGGACGCGCAGGCTCAGTGGCCATGGCTCACAGGCCCAGCTGCTCCGCATGTGGGATCTTCCCGGACCGGGTCACGAACCCATGTCCCCTGCATCGGAAGGCGGACTCTCAACCACTGCGCCACCAGGGAAGCCCTGAGTTATTTTTTTAAATGTTATACGATTAATGATAAATTTATGTGAAGTCCTTGGCACGGTGTCTAACATATTGTAAATGCTCAATAAAAGTTAACTATTACTATGATTGGATATGAATACAAAGATGGGCCAGATGAGCTCTTTTTTTTTTTTTTGGCTTTGCACAAGATAAAAACCTTTATTTACAAATATTCTATTCCTTTAAATATATATATATATATATATACAGAGAATAGGATTTGGATAAAATATGATAAAATCACAGGAAGCAAAGGCAACTTCTGATAAAATCAAGGAGAAATTGGTGACATCCAGAAAATCAAAACCAGTTCTAACAGTTACAAAAGGGTTAGGGCAAATAGATTGCAGGAGAACAAACCACACCAAATTTCTCTTGAACCCTCTACCCAGTATTTTTGATCCATAAGTTAACAGCCAGCTCAGAAATTTCAAGTTATACAGAGTCTTATTTCTACCCACTTCACATAATGGTGAAGTCATTTATTTAACAAATACAAGATCAGAGAAAGCGATTGTCTCCATTCAGAGAATACTGTTATAGAGTTATCTAGCCCTACAGGTAACCCTCGAACCACAGATGAAATGGTGTCATCCCCTGAAATCAAACGAAATCTGTCATCTCATGGGTTACTACCCAGCTGAATTTTCATTGTCAAAGCAAAGACATATTAAGTCTTAACTGGTAGGAATATAACTAATTTAGAATCTTAGAAGGTGCATAATCAAGAATCTACCCGTTTATAACTAAGCAGTTCTTCCAAGTCTGCACCAAGACTGTTTACTAAGTCAGTCTGCACACTGCAGGGTATAGTCACTTTCTGTCACTTTGTGACATCAGTTCTCCATCAGACACAATGATGATTAAATCTACAGCCTTGGAAAAAGCATTCAAAACAAGAATTGAAGCTTCAGCCAAGATTATTAGATGTACATCGTTGGAAAGAAATCACGTCATTTCTCTAATGTTGACCTGACAAATAAGACACACCCCTCCACTGAACTTGCTTATAATAAAGTGATGAAAATATCAAAAAAAAAAAAAACCTACAACCTTTCATTTGGTAAAACAGGAAAGATAATCACAAGAGCTGCAACTGTGTCACCGAAAAAACAACTCTGGCTTTAAAAAATAAGTACACTGCCTCTGCCTCTACATTTATCTATCAGCAGGGGACCATTATGGGGTGACAACATTCTGTTCCAGAAGCATTATCTCTGAATAATTACCTGCTTCTTCTCTCTGTGGACTGATGTACCGGCAGCTCTTTTAATCTGGTATATGGCAGGATTCACAGACTGCACCTTATTACTATAAAAAAAGATGCCTTTTCCACCCCTTACAAAAATGAGGGTAACTGTTAGCTACCTCGTGAACCGGCTGCAGTTCAGTTCATTTACAGCCTACTGATAGGGAGGGTTTCCCTTCCCTTCCTGAACCACTTATCAACAAAGGAATCTGTGGGTGGCTCCAGCTGGTTGCAGCGACCAGGATTTGAAGGCAGAGGAAATCCTTGATGCCGGGCTCTCCTGCCTGAGTCTCAGTAGAGGCACTGATTTAAGAGGAATAAAATGCAGAGCGGCTTCAAGCCACGCGTCAGTACTGGACACAAACGCTCATTCTTATCCTTTTGATTTTATTCTTCCTCAGCTTTTGGTCTCAATCCATGACCGACCCCAGGTGAATCTATAATCCTCAGCCCTCCCCACTCTTCTTGCACAGACGCTTACTTCGCTTCCTTTTGGAGTGACAGTCTATTTTTAAATAATTTCAGGTGAACACTGAAAGGCTCAGAGCAGGGAAAATGAAATGCACTGTAGTTACTGGAGCACAGAATATAAATGTTTGCCTAGACTGGAGATGAATTCAGGAAGAAATGGGTGTTTGCTTTCACTAAAGCAAAGGTTTTCACACTTGAACAACAACAGCAACAAGAAACCAGCAGAAACATTTTATTCCAAATGAAATCATTAATAGATCCTTACTAAATAAAACATATATAAGTGAAATTTACCTGGAAGAAGCAAGGGGTAGAGCTAGCCAAAGAGCAACAAATCCAGATTTTTTTTCTCTCCAAAGTAACCTTTCCAGGATCCCTCCAGGATATCTCTAGGAGCCCTGGGGGCTCTGGGCCACCCTGTACACATGACTGCTCTGAATGAATACACGGCCCCGTATATATTGCTATTTTCAATAGACTGCAGATGAGCATGTTTAATCAATCTAATGGGATATTTATGAAATTTGTTCCGTTAGTTGTTTTATGCAATGGGGTATTTTGAAATGAAATTTAGAACAGACTCAAAAGGCTAGAGTATATATTCAAAAAAGTAATATCTCATTCCTTTATTCTACATTTTTAATTGGTGCAGCCACTATGGAAAACAGTATGGAGGTTCCTCAAAAAACTAAAAATAGAATTACCATATGATCCAGTGAAATTTACCTGGAAGAAGCAAGGGGTAGGGGTAGTCAAAGAGCAACAAATCCAGATATATGCCCACTTCTGTGCATATATCTGAACAAAACTCTAATTCAAAAAGATACATGCACCCCTATGTTCATAGCAGCACTTTTCATTATAGCCAAGACATGGAAACAACCTAAATGACCATCGACAGATGAATGGATAAAGAAGATGTGGTACACATATAGAATGAAATACTACTCAGCCATAAAAAGGAGTGAAATAATGTAATTTGCAGCAACATTGATGGACCTAGATATTATCATACTAAGTGAAGTCAGAAAGAGAAAGACAAATGCAATATGATATCATTTATATGTGGAATCTAAAATATGACACAAATGAACCTATCTATGAAACAGAAACAGACTCACAGACATAGAGAACAGACTTGTGGTTGCCAAAGGGGATGGAGTGGGAGATCAGGGTTAGCAGATGTAAGTTATTATACATAGAATGGATAAACAACAAAGTTCTAATGTATAGCATGGGGAACTATATTCAATATCCTGTGGTAACCATAATGGAAAAGAATATAAGAAAGTGTATATATATATATATATATATATATATACACACACACATACACACACACACACACACACACATATGTAAAACTGAATCACTTTGCTGTACAGCAGAAATTAACACATTTTAAATCAACTATACTGCAATAAAAAATAAACTGTTCTACATTCAGACTATTCATTAGACTGCCCTGATGATCTCACCCAACATGAAGGAGAAAGTTCTTATGTTAATTGTCCGTTTTAAAATCTTGCATCTCCCCTTAGATGCATGCAATGTGAAGGTTAAATGTGATTGCAATGATTTTCTTTACATCTTTGGAACTACAATGACTCACAGCTGAACTCATTACCTGTCGTTAGATGAAAGTCAACAGGAGACGTTAGGTTTTATAATTTTATAGGATCATATTGTCAGGAATCTGTGTGGAACCATACCTGAAGGAGTAACTAAATGCATTTATATACCTTTTATAAAAATAATGACAATGTTTCTCTATGTGGAGTGAGAAATAAAATAGAACTCTGCATTAGGTATTTGGACAGAAATAAGAAAAGAATTTCAGTATAAGAAAATATGAGATGATTCAATAAACAAACGTTTTTTTAGAGAAACCAGTAGGTAGTTAACACCCTAGAATAATTTAAGAGGTAATCTCTAAAAATTTCTTACAGATTGATCATATGCTAAATATTAGATCACTATATCATAGGGTCAAGTTAAATTAATAAACAACAGGTTGCATTATTGTATTAATTTTTTAAGTTTTCTTCAAATTTGTGAGGAGGTATTTTTAATAGCAAAGATTAAAACACACAAGTTAAATGGAGAATTAAATCCATCTTAATAATGTTAATATCAGTGACATAGAAATAACATATTATTAACAAATTAAAATTTTGTTCATCTGTCTGCAAAATGTACATATAATCTACTCTCAGTTAGAGAAAAAATCATAAATAATGGGAAATTCCCATATTATTGCTAATTGACTTTAGAATTAAGTCACAAGTACAGGAAAATACACACACATACACACACACACCAACCTCATTCTAGATTCAATTTTTCTTTTCCTTTCCAGATGAGTGCCAGGAATATAGAACTAAACCCATGGGAAGAAGGCCCTGTATTCACTGAAATAAACATTTTCCATTCATGGTTCTCTAACAGCTTAGGAACTCATGCTTAGAATGAAGTCTTATTTTTTGCAGATGATTTTTTTAAATTGAAGTATAGCTGATTTACAACGTTTCAGGTGTACAGCAAAGTGATTCAGTTATACGTCTAAGAACCAATTCTTTAATTACTTGTACATGATCATTTATTTAAAGGAGAAAACACTGGATTCGTCTGTGCGTTCACTTAGTCATTTATTTCACAAATCATTGCTCTTTACTCTCAGCCAAGCACTTCTTGATGCTAGAATCTAGAAATACAAAGAAAAACATGGCTACTCAAGGAGACAACAATAAGAGAGACCAATGGAAACAAATAGTTATAGTAAAGTAGTGTAGTTGCAAAAATAAAAGTGTACACAGGGTTAGCTGTAGCACGGAGAAGGATATGATCACAACTACATGCGAGGTTTGATTTACCCCAACAGATGATGTGTCCGTGGATATCCTAGGCAGAGAGAAGAACACACACACACAAGAACCTGGACTAGAATAGTACTGATGAAAATAGAAATAACAGAATTTATACTGACAGAGAGAGACAGATGTTACTAGCTTTGTAGAGATAAATAACTTATTTAATAAATATTATTTATTAAATAATATATATGTATTAACAATACGACCATTATAAGGTCATGAGACTATTAAGTGAAACATATCAAGCACCTAGCACAGTGCCCAGCACACAGTAAATACTCATCAAATGTGAATTACTATTACTCATTAAATCTTCAATATAATATTGGATGCACTGCATTAGAACAAAAATTGAATCATACAGATTTTTGCATATGGGGAAAGGTTAATTCAATCAATACTTAAGCGTCTAGTACATTCCTATACACACACACATACACACCACTATCTTCAATCTAGTAAAACATTTTCTCCCATTTCTTCTTCTTCTGTTAGATTTCTTTACTCCCAAGCAGCCCAGGCCCTTGACCTGAGGGTGCACATCTTCACTTAAATCTGTGCTGCCTCTGGTTGATTTCCTTGTCTGATTCAGGCTTTGGGGATAATCCACCAAAGTTTTCCACTGCCTGATTTCAATTATCCCCTCAAACCTGAATTTGTCATGACCAACAATCTTATTCCCTTTTGATGAAGATAAAGGTCTGCTTTTTCCCCCCAGAGAAGTCGTAGAGAGTAAAAGAGTTTTGAAAAAGCTTTCTTTTCATATTATCTGCGTATCAATGCATTAAGACTCTGAAAATCTCCAGTCTCCGAAGTCTTGTGGAGATGGACAGGAGCATTTTAAAGGTGGAATAAAGGCTCTAGAGTGTGGGAACACTTTTCAATGAGTATGCAAAGCTCGTTTTAGGCTTAGCATCAATCTGAGCTGGATCAACTTCCTTATCTCTTCTTAAGTGAGGGGAAAAAATAGAAGGGCTCTAACTCTGAATTTCCATCACCTAAAATCTAGCTTTTTATGGACTGTGAAACCAAGACTCAAGGTCATGATTATATTTTGCTGGAAGATCTTGATGTGTGTAAGGAGATGAGTAGCGAATTGGCATCCTGCATGACAAACAAAAACAGAAATACTGAGGCTTCAGGCTACACACTCCCAGGTTTTTAAAAAATGTATTTGGAAGGTGATAAGTGAGAAACAGTTCCCATACCATGTAGACCCAGGGAGTGGAAAGATTCCTGGGCTGGAAGCATCTACTTGTATAGAACTATCTAAACAGATACTTTCCTGTTAATAGTTCAGAAGAATATTTATGATATTAACATCATGAAACAGCTGTCAGGCCACAAAGATGTCAACAGTCCCTTGGGGAGCATCATCAACAGTTACAGGTGGCCTTCATCTTTTATAGTGACATAAAGAAGGGCTGGGCTTCCCTGGTGGCGCAGTGGTTGAGGGTCCTCCTGCCGATGCGGGGGACGGGGGTTCGGCCCCGGTCCGGGAAGATCCCACATACCGCGGAGCGGATGCTCCCGTGACCCATGGCCACTGAGCCTGCGCGTCCAGAGCCTGTGCTCTGCAGCGGGAGAGGCCGCAGCGGTGAGAGGCCCGAGTACCGCAAAAAAAAAAAAAAAAAAAAGAAGGGCTGAAGCCACAGCAAGTGTTCCGCATTTGCAAACGATTTGCTTAGTATTCTTTTGGAGAGGAAAGCATAGAAAGTCAATGACAGGACGTAGAAACCCACTATTCCCTACTTTGGGTACAAGCCCCAAATACGTAGGGGTCCCTTCTACAGTGCTGGGGAGGACCCTAGTAATAGGTGACATATATTTTTGAAATTTTCCAAAAAATAAGACATTTTACCTGAATTGATTAAGACCACACTTTCTTTCTATTCCAACTTCCACTCAGCCACACTTCCCCTCATGTCAAGTGGCACTTTGGGGATTCAGCCAGACCGAAGTTGAATCAAGGGTACATCGACTTTGGGATTAGTGGGGGAGAGTCATTTCCATGGCTTTTCAGGGTGTAGGAATGGCTTCTAGGAATACTAGGAATAGTATTGGGTCATGACAATGTAAGGCCAGAGATCAAGTCATAACAGTGATGCATTCCATAATGCCCAGCCCACATTTGGCAACTTCCACATTAGGGAAGTTGAGAAGAAACAAATTTTGATGTATATAGAGCCATTTACAGAAGATGCATAAAGTTATAATTCCATCATATTCCAGACTTTATAATGTTTGTGGTATTTGTCTGCTTTAAAAAAAAAAAGTATGTTGATTTCCCTTTTCATCCTAAATAAAAATTCACCTTAACTAATTTTGTTCTTGTAATTTTGAATTTATTTTATTAAAAAAGACTCCCAAAATGTAGGCCCTACAAAACTTGGATCTATTTACTTTAGATAATGATGTACACCCAGAATTACAATATAGAAACAGGAAAAAAAATTCAGACCATAATATTAAAATCGTATAATTGTGTTCATGGGCCATTTAAGTAGAATAATGCATTAAATGATGAAATAAAGATGAATATTATTCTTGCCCAAAAGATCTTACTTAATACAGTATATAGCCATTAAAAACAATATATCCAGACTATATTACAACATGGAATAAACTGTAAAATCTCATATAATTACAAAAAGAAGGATATGAAGTTGCGTTTAAAAACTAGCTTCCATTATTTTAAAATGATGCAAGAGGAAAGTCAATGAGGAAATTATACTTTAAGCTTTTTATGTTTATGCTGGTAGATGAAATACTAGCAGTAAAAGAAATACCTTTTTAACATTGTTTTTTTTCCGATTGTCTGTAAGAACTCTAAAAAATTCACGGGAATACAAAATTCACTCAGAAAAAAATTCTGATTTATATTCTAGTAACTAGGCCAAAGAATATTTCCATAGATCACTGTTTTCTATCACTGCTATAACAAAATACCACAAACTTTGTGGCTAAAAGCAACACAAAATGTATAACCTTATAGTTCTGGAGATCAGAAGTCTAAATGGATTTCACTAGGCTAAAATAAAGGTGTCAACAGAATTGTGTCCTTCTGGCTCTAAAGGCAAATATCCCCTTGTATTTGCACATTTCTGGAGGCCAGCCACATTCCTTGGTTCTTGGTCCCATCCCTCCATCTTCAAAGTCAGCAACAGAAGGTTAAGTTACCATGTCACATCCCTCTGATTATGACTCCTCTTCTGTCTCCTCTTCCCCTTGTAAGAACCCTTGTGATTACACTGGGCCAACCCAGATAATCCACTATAATCTCCTGATTAGCAATCTTAATTCCATGTGCAACTTTTTCCCCTTTCCCACATAATCTATATCTAACATAATCACAGGTTCTAGGGATGAGGACATGAATGTCTCTGGGGGAGCATTATTCTGCCTACCACAATCATTAATGAATTGCCAATCATGGTGTGCTCTCCCTAGGTTATGAATCTGGAAAATATGCTATATATCATCCTTGCTACACCAAGAAGGCTCTAGATGTAATCAAAGATTCTCAAGACCAATACCAGCCTGAAATGCAGTTATGGCCAGTAAACATTCTTTTGTTGGCTCAGAAGGGCTCTTTGAAGTCTGAAAATCTTACATCTCACCACTCCAGCACTGCCCCCAAGTTGAACCAAGTTTAATACTCCATCAACCCCTTCTTTGGAAATATGAACTGGCTCAAAATTGATCATGGTTCCAAGCTAAGGTAATCCGCCAGTTATTTTTGTTTCTCCCTTGAACTGCCAAGGCAAAGTCTCTTATTTTCCTTGGTCAGGGCACGGTAAAAATACAACCCTAGGTGATGCTAAAACCCATGACCCTTCTGCATGGAGAAAAATTCATCTGCAGTAGGCAAGATTAAGAGCAAAATTCTGACAGAAGCAGAAATGTGTGTGCTGGGGGCAGCTGAGGGGGGACATGTGCCTGCACACACACACACACACACACACACACACACACACACACACGTGTGTGTGTGTGTGAGGGAGAGAGAGCAAAGAGAGAAGGAGAGAAATCCCTTTTCCACTCCTCCTAAAGGTCATCTGTACTCCCATCTTTCTCGGTTAGGTAAGCACATAACTCATTTGTTTGTTTCTGGTTGAACTGGGATTCTGCCATTTGCATCCAAATGACTCAATTAAAATAGATGTTGTGTAATATTGTTATATCCTCAGCACTGTAATTAATGACAAAGGAATTGAAAACATAATTAAGAAAGCTAGATTTCTTTCAGGACATAAAAACCAAACAACTCTTAATATGTCCACAACTGGGGATCTCTCTTAAATATAATCTGGCAGCAGTAATGCTCCACCTTTTTGTTACTGAGAGTCTCTGATCTACAGTAAGCATCAACCAGGGTCTTGTGAACGCTTCCCAATGTATTGCCTACATTGAACAGATAATAGCCAATATTCTCATTATGCATCATTTCTCTCAGTGAAGCCAGTTTATACATAGAAATAAAGCCCTTGGATTCAACCAGAATCTAGAAGCAACATCAAAATTAAAATAACAGCTACCCAAATTATTCCATTAAAGTAAATATTAGGGAGATCCTCCTTGTCATTTTATATTGTCAATATAATTAATTGCATTGAATAAAGAAATGAATACATGAATGGATATATGATGAACAAACAGTTACAAGCCCAGGAGGTAGCGCCTGAATCATTCAAGCTTAATAATCACAGAAGTTATTGCTGCTCCATGACCTGTTTTTCTATCTACTCTACTGTTTCCTCAGGTTGTGTGCTCTGTCACACTGCTTGAAATTTTCTTTGATAATTTATCCCTATCCCTCATATTTCTAAGACTCGTATGGATATTAACTAGCCAAAGTTAAAACAGTAATAATATGACTGAATGTTGATTAGAAAGAAGTTTATAGACTGGCTAAATCTTAGTTTGGAGCCATGGAGGTATTGCAAAACACCAATTGTATTTCTGTATTATATCTTTACATATGTTAATAAAATTCCGAATAGAACTTGATTAGCATACAAATTAAATTTCCTTCTGTTCTTGTTCCTATACTCCTGTTATTTCTAGAATGGCAGGTTATACTCTTATGAGCATTCCGGACAGCAACATTTATTAATCAGAATGGACACCTGTCATGAGCAGAGACTAAAACCCAGAGCATTACAGAAGAAATGTCATTCTGTTCTGAGAGAAAAACAGGAATTTAATTTTTATTCTCTGCTTGAAATTTCATCTGTGTTTCCAATTATCCTAATAAGAAACTTCAGTGACAAATTCTCATGACTTAGAATAAAATGGTTTTGGGTTTGGTCCATCTTTTTGTTCCAAACTTGAATCTTGTGAACACATTTTTTTTAAAAAAGCCAAGACAACCTACCGAATGGGAGAAAATATCAATGTTTGCAAATGATATGACCGATAAGGGGTTAATACCCCACATATATAAACAGCTCATACAACTCAACATCAAAAAACAAACAACCCAATTAAAAAATGGACAGAAAACTTGAGTAGACATTTTTCCAAAGAGGAAATGCAGATGGCCAACAGGCAGAGGAAAAGATGCACCACATCGTTAATCATCAGAGAAATACAAATTAAAACCACAATGAGATATCACCTCACACCTGGCAGAATGGCTATCATCAAAAAGACCACAAGTAACAAATGTTGGCAAAGATGCTAAGAAAAGGGAACCCTCGTACACTTTTGGTGGGACTGTCGATTTGTACAGCCACTATGGAAAACAGTATGGAGGTTTCTCAAAAAATTAAAAATAGAGCTACCATATGATCCAGCAATTCCACTCCTGGGTATTTATCCACCCCGCAAAAAAAACTAAAACACTAATTCAAGAAGATACATGCACCCCAATGTTCACAGCAGCATTATTTACAATTGCCAAAATATGGAAGCAACCTAAGAGTCCATCAACAGATGAGTGGATAAAGAAGATGTGGGGGTGTATGTGTATATATATGCACACACACCCATATATATGCACACACACACCCATATATATGCACACACACACCCATATATATGCACACACACCCATATGTATGCACACACACACCCATATATAAACACACATACACCCATATATATACACACACAGCCATATGTATGCACACACCCATATGTATGCACACACACACCCATATATATGCACACACACCCATATATATGCACACATACACCAATATATATACACACACACCCATATGTATATACACACACACCCATATATATGTACACACACACCCATATATATGCACACACACATCAATATATATACACACACCCCCACATGTATGCACACACACCCATATATATGCACACATACACCCATATATATGCACACACACACTCATACGTATGCACACACACCCATATGTATGCACACACACCCATACGTATGCACACACACCCATATGTATGCACACACACACCCACATATATACACACATACACCTATATATTTGCACACACACACACATATATGCACATACATACAACAGAACACTATTTAGCCGTAAAATAAAAAGTGAAATTTTGCCATTTGCAGCAACAGGGATGGACTTGGAGAGTACTATGCTAAGTGAAACACAGTAGACGGAGAAAGACAAATACTATATGTTGTTTATATGTGGAATCTAAAATATAAAACTAACTTGTGAATATAACAGAAAAGAAGCAGACTCACAGATATAGAGAACAAACTAGTGGTTACCAGTGGGGAGAGGGAAGGGAGGAGGGGCAAGACAGGAGTGGGGGATTAAGAGGTACAAACTACTGTCTATAAAATAAATAAGCTACAAGGATATATGGTACAACATAGGGAATATAGCCAGTATTTTATAATAACTATAAATGGAATATAACCTTTAAAACTGTAAAACACTATGTTGTACCCCCAAAACTTACATAATATTGTACATCAACTATACCTCAATAAAGAAGAAAAGAAGCCACATCATAAGTTACAAACACAACTAGATATCACAAAGTATTTCTATATTTGATTACTATTTGGATAATTTACTAGTTCAACTATTAAACTACACAATGTCTAGTTAAGGCACATCTACCTCAAAATACGTTCCTTAATAATCTACTGTAACACCTCTTTAAAAGTGTTTGATTTTATGCAATGGTTTCTAAATCACTTCCACCTTTTGTTGATATCGTGCAGCCCTTTTATCAACAGAATCTGGTAAAAGAAGCCACAGACCCTCTCTTTATAAAAATATAAAAGGAATGTATAATATATTTGTGCTATTATAAGAGGTGCTTATTGCCCTGGCACCCAACCATAAACCTCCAGAGTTGTTTGAATTTCAGGTAAAGAATCCTTGGGTATAGAATTCCAAAAATCCCTCATTACAATACAAATATTCTGGTTGAAAAAAACACATCACAGATTAGTTCTCAGAAAACAATCTGTGAAGCTTGAAAGCAGGTCTAGGCCTCCGGACAATTGAGGACCATGGAAGGATATTTCTGTGAAATGAGGTTTACCCCCCGCATTCATACCCAAATGCTTCGTAATTTCACTGGATCTATTTAAAAATACAGATTCTCACTCCCACCTCAGATATACAAAAACGGGGATGGAGCAATTCCCTGAACAAATATACCATCTTCTTTCATATTTCTGTGCCTCCTGATGGGCCTTTCTGTTTTGAAAATTCTTTATCCCTTTCTCCAAGAGCATACCTTCCCCCCCGCCCACCCATTGCCTCATTGCTTTCCCATCTATTCAATGGAGCATCAGGCAAAGACACCACAGGACAGTAATTTTTCTGCAACTCTTAAGCACTCCCTGAAGCCCGGTTTGCTCTGCGGGAAGTAGGGCAAAAGCAAAAGTGTCCGTCCTCCTGCTGCAGGACTATGCCCATTACACAACTCTGCAGAGCAGGGATTCTAAATGTGGCTGCATAGCAGAATCACCAGCGAGCTTTTAAAATCCCTGACGCCCAGGCCATCTCACAGACAAATTAAATCAGGTAGGAGCTCACACTGGTACTTTTAAAATACTTCTTCAACAAATTCTAAGTCTCCTCTCTGGATTCTTTTTTTTTTAATTGAATTTTTTGGCCCCACCCCAAGGCATGTGGGATCTTAGTTCCCAGACCAGGGATCAAACCCTCGCCCCCTGCATTGGAAGCATGGAGTCCTAACCACTGGACCACCAGGGAAGTCCCTCCTCTCTAGATTCTTAAAGAACAAAGCCCACCCAACTTTGATCTCTTCCAGAAAACCTTCATTACTTGAGTATGAAATCTGGTATAAACCTTTTTTTTTTTCTGTTTTCCGGCCATCTTCCCTCAGTTCGTATTTGACCCCTTTTCAATACTCAGATCTGGCCAAGCAGGACTCCTCAGAGAGGGTCACTGACCACCTTATCTGGGGCCGGCCCCATACCCCACCTTGGCCAAATTATCTTGATTTCCTTCTCCTAGCACTAACCAAAATTATTTGTTTTCTTGTTTAACTTCTCTGACCAAACTTACCACAAGCTCTCTGAGAGCCCTGACTTTGGTTGCCTTATTTATTATTCTATCCTAAGCTCCTAGACTGGTTCTAGGCACATAGTAGGATCCCAAAAAATATATGTTGACTGTATGAATTAATGAGTGAAGGAACATTGATCTTGTTTTCTCTCTTAAATTCTATGGCCTTGAGTTCAGCTGCTATATCGTCTGCTTAAACCCTTGCAATCCCTCACAACTGCATGCTGGCTTTAAAGTTAACGAAACAATTTCCTATGTGCCATCTTTTTTTTTTTTTTTTTTTGCAGTACGCGGGCCTCTCACTGTTGTGGCCTCTCCCGTTGCGGAGCACAGGCTCCGGATACGCAGGCTCAGCGGCCATGGCTCACGGGCCCAGCCGCTCCGCGGCATGTGGGATCCTCCCGGACCGGGGCACGAACCCGCGTCCCCTGCATCGGCAGGCGGACTCTCAACCACTGCGCCACCAGAGAAGCCCCCTATGTGCCATCTTAATCGCCCCTCACAACACTTTAGAGGAAACAGCCATTATAATAATACTGTTTTTAGAGATAACAACTGAGAGTCCATAAAGCTAAAATACAACTTTCCAGCGCCACACAAACAATAAGTGGGGTGAGCACTTCTGCCCCGAGAGGCTTTCATAGACCATACGGTCATCTCTCGAATTCCTGCCCCCGCAGAGGCACACGCCCTGAGGATTGGAAAGTGACTGACTGGATGAGGCTATAGATGCTCAAAGGAAGCACAAGTTGGCAGCATTGTGTGCGCCTCTCGACCCAAACAGGAAGCAGATGCCTGTCGAGAGTTTTCCCAGCAACCATGCAAGTGAAGGATAGGAGTGGTATCTGGGAACAGGGTTGAACAATGTCAGCATGTTCCAGCCCTGTCACACCTCTGTGCAGCCACAAGACTTCAGGCCTCCTACTCCATCCAGGATCTCATCTACTAATAATCCTTCTGGGCTTCTCTCTTCATGTCGCAGAAGCATCCAGAACAGTGCCTTTAGAGTCAAGCACGAATTACACCTCTTGGGTTTTGCTACTGTCTATGATTACAGTAAACTATACTCAAGCGTATAAGTTCTGCAATCATCTCACTGTTATGACTATAATTTAATAGTAACATTAATGATACGCACACTGCCAGCAAGTTAATCAAGTGAAGCTGTGTGAGACACCTTTCTAGTCACCGTATACTCTATATCTGTTGGCGATCTTTTTTTTACATTTCTTTTAAGCTCCTTCAGTTAACTATTGTGCAACACAGGGCCTTAAGAAAAAATCCAGAGAAAGAAATCCTGGCAAGTGATTTAATGTCCTTATAAAGAACCTTACATATGACCTCAAATATTTTCTGTTTCATCCTTGGGACCATTCAAACCTCAAACGTTCAAACCTCAGACTGTACTATGCCAGACCATTTGGTACTATTTACAAGCATCCACATGGCATGGATATTTTGAGCAGCAAAGAGGCCAAAATTATTTAGAAACTTAAATAAGAAGCCAAAGAATCCTGTCTTTCCTCCTTTATCCAAATGAAAGGCATCACATAAGAAATAAATATTTATGAAGAACCAAAATCTCATCCATCTTAACTGTTACACTGCAAATGAAAGGATTCTGTAACTGAAGAATATATTAGTTTGTACCCAAAACAGTCACTTGGTAGAAAGCAGACTCCAGAAAACAGCTTGGCTAGTTACCTGATTCCCCTGAAGAGTAGTCAGCTATCTAGTTAGCTATGCAAAACCAGAGACGAAGTCTGTCAGGAAGGTGAGTCATAAATGAAACACATGGGGCCCGTGAGAGCATACAGAATCTACGGATCCAAGTGAGTCAGAACACAGAGTCAAGTTCACTTGCTGCAGAGAAAAGTGAAGGAGAGGAAAAGTAGCCTGAAGAAGCTAAGTTCAAAGTCACCATTAAGGTAGCCTGTGACTTGCTGGATCATACACCTGGTTAGTGGCAGAGCCCAGACTCAGTCTAGGGTTTCTCAGCCCAAACCAATAACCCACCATCTTGCCTCACTACGACACAATGTCCCTTTGCCATTTAAAACATGCAGGTATGACGTTACAGATAACATGACCCTCAAAATACCAATCCAACTGCTCAACTGCTGTCATTTTACTTTGCTAATATGAATGACTCAATATAACAGCCACTTCAGAATTGTGTTTGTCTTCTCCTATTCCCTCAGTAGATTAAGGTATAGGATTGGAGGTATAGGAAAGAGGAAGAAAAGCACAGGAGAGGATGTTAGCATACTTGTCTTGTGTATGGGAAGGTTGGATTTTGGTCACTTTAGTTACATTAAACTTGGTATTTTAGCAATGATGCACTGGGGTAGGCACTAAGTAAGGTTAACCTGGCATTTCTATGATATCACTGCAGTGTATTTAAAATCTGTACTTACAATGTGTGTCCTTCTTACTAACATCAACCTCCTATGACAATTATGAGAACAAGAGGTCTGCAAAGAAGTTGTTTTTTCTGTCTCAAACCCATCACAACATGGAGAGAGGGTAATGGGGGATGGGAGAAATGGCATTTGTCCCCAGGCTGCTTCCCACCACTGTCTGATTCTTCATATATCATCAAAAGTGAGTTTGTCTCCTGTTCCCTGAAAAAGTTATTCCCTTGTTAACTCAGTGTTTCTCTCCATGGTGTTCCCTCTAGCGGGAATGTTCTTTTTTCTAAACCAGTATCTGTCTAATGCTACTTACAGGTAAACTCAGTTTTAGCTTCCTCACTTCATGAAGCCCTATATGCCCCCAAATTTATTTAGAAAATAGTATCTTCTTCCCCTGACCCTCAAGACACTCAACCTGTTCTTTGGCACTTTTATCACAAATGCTTAGCATAGGAACCAGCAAACTCCTTCTGTAAAGGGCCAGATAGTAAACATTTTAGGCCCTGTGTACCGTATGCCTCTGTGGCAACTCTGCCATGATAGCCAAAAAGCAGCCATATGTAAACAAATGAGCATAGCTGTGTTCCAATAAAATTTTACTTACAAAAACAACATGTGGGCCTCCTGGTCCTAGTTTCCTGATCCCCAGCTTAGCATAGAGATACTTGGTAAGGTGATCAATAAATATTAGATTTATTAAATTCGATGAGCAACATCACTAATGAAAATACGATGCATAAGATGTCAGTGTGCTCTAGTATGACTGTACATTGTACATACTAATTTTCATTGAATATAATATTTGCATATATATTCATCATGCAAATATAACACAATGACCAGCCTTATAAATTTTTAATGGCATCTTATGTATCCAAGAAAGGAATCATAGAGTTCTGATCATCTACATGACCCTAACGCCTAGACAAAATAATGACCTTCTGCCTCATTGATTTTCTATTAAAAAGAAAGTCTGTAGACTGTGTAGTTCTACGAAGATTACGGCTGATAGCAGAAGAGATTTTTTTTTCCCACTAAGAATATCTGGTTTGCTTATTTATACTGAATAAAACCAATTAAATAACCACTAGAGCCCCACATTACATCCTTCACTGTGTGCTTAATGTTTTAATAGAAAGAAATATATAATTAAAGTAACAAAATTGTCATAGTTGTCACACGTTTCATTTTAAGGTCCCTTATAGAAATCGGGGTTGAATTCATGTCCAATATTCTACTTTCATTTCAAATAGATTTTGACAATATTCATTGCAGCCTTTCCTAGGAAGTTTTCTCAGCCAAAAAATTTCACCAGCTTTCAATTTACCACATAAAAATTATGCAAAATGTAATAAAAATTGTCCTTTTATTTGGATCGATTCCTATCTTTGACACAAAGTGTTCTGTTGCCATAGATAAAGCATTTAGGCAAGATCGCTGACTGGAACACGAAAAAAATATTCACTCTGTCTTGGGAGTGATACAGTTTTCTGGACTATGGATTAGAAAATACTCAGGTTATCAAAAAAAACCCACTATGTTTATTATTTTCCATTGAATTATTTTCCACCGTCTTTTTAAAAGATAGACAAAATTATTAAATTCAGCTTCTGAATTTTCTTTGTGCTCTGCTGAATATAAAAATAGCAAGAGGAAAGGCGAGATGAAAAAAGAAGGTGAAATAAGGAAGAGAGAGAATTACCCACTGGAAAGGGGAGTGCCTACATAACCGTCTTGCATGAGATCTTTTCTTGGCTTGTTTCCATTATTTTTAGCAGTTTCCTTCAATGTACACAAATTATGCCTTTAGTAAATGCTGCTTCTTCATATGACTGAGAGGTTAAATACTGGATTGAATCAGGACCATCCAGAAAAACACCAGTTCTGGGCACCTGCACCTTTGGCTTCCTCATGAAGGTAGAAAATGCCCCACCAACACACAGAAGTCCCAACACATCACGAGGACATAAAGGATGCTAGAGGCCCCATATTTAGTTCTCCCACTTGATCCCACTCTTTTTGTCTCTGTACTATCTTCAATAAAGTCATAAGAAAGAGTATTTACATTCCTGAGGTTTTGTGAAGTGTGGATTGCATATACAGTTTAAAGACATTCTAATACATATTTTCTGAGTACAAAGGAAGCAAATAACAAGCAGGTTTTTCTCTTCCTAGATACCATCTTTCTATTGTGGGTCATTCCATGATAATAGAGCACATAAGAGCCATAGCAGAGAGCACTGTAAGTTTAAGATGTGCTCAGAGATCCACAGAAGACTCCCTGGGATCCACAGACTGATTTCTCATCATCTAATGTCTATAATATGACAAAATATAGACTTTTGCTTCTGACATGATTTCCCAATTCACTGATTTATCCCCATTCTGTACATCACTGAAAGCAGGATGATTCTTTCTGGATAAGGAAGAGTAAAGCAGTTAATTTTACAGGGTCATTTCTTCACCTTCTTTGGATGTTATCCTTAACAACTACATTTGAAAGGTCATAATTCAGTGTATGACCATCCCAGGGTTCTCAAGCAATGACAGATGGAGTGGATCAATCAATCTGAATGTCTAGAAGAGAGGAAATCTGAATCCCACTCTCCTTCTCAAAGGACCACTGGAAGAACACACTGGGTTCCCTTGCCTCTTGAAAACTCTACACATTTCCCACTTCAGTTAACTTACAGTAAGATATCTAATTAAGCCACTGGGGATTTTAAAAATATAATCAAAATCACAGTAGGTGGTGGTGTACTTAATCTAAAATGTTTGGAGGTCTACCCTCTTAAATTTTTCAGGGTACTTCCCTGGTGGCACAGTGGTTAAGAATCTGCCTGCCAATGCAGGGGACATGGGTTTGAGCCCTGGTCTGGGAAGATCTCACATGCCGCAGAGCAACTAAGCCCTGTGAGCCACAACTACTGAGCCTGTCCTCTAGAGTCCGCGAGCCACAACTACTGAGCCCCCGTGCCACAACTACTGAAGCCCACGCGCCTAGAGCCTGTGCTCCACAACAAGCCACCGCAATGAGAAGCCCACGCACTGCAACAAAGAGTAGCCCCCGCTTGCTGCAACTAGAGAAAGCCTGCACGCAGCAACGAAGACTCAACACAGCCAAAAACTTTTTTAATTAATTAATTAATTTAAAAAATGTTTTCCAGTCCACAAAACCACACAAAAAAAGTTAAAATTGTTAACTACAGACACTCTGTGGTACAGCAGATCTCTAGACCTTATTCACCGTGTATAATTGACACTTATACCCATTGAATAACAACTTCCCCATTTCCTCCTTTCCCCATCCCTGGCCACCACCATTCTATTTTCTGCTTCTATAGGTTTGACTATTTTAGATCTCTCTTGTGTTAAACATTCTTACACACACACACACACACACACACACACACACACACACACACATACATACACTACACACAAAAGCAAAGGGATACAAGGACATTTTGGGAGGTAATGGATATGCTTATCACTCTAACTATAGTGATGGCATCACAGGTGTATACGCATGTCCAAATTCATCAAATTGTATACATTAAATATGTGCAGTTTTTGTATATCAATTATACCTCAATAAAGCTGATAAAAATTTAAAAAAAAATTAAAACACTCTCCTCCCATAAAATTTTTAAAAAAGTTTTAGAGGACTTCCAATTAAAAGAACAAAAGTTATGTTCCAAATAATAATTGTATCTCTGTATACATGAATAAAAAAAATGATTTAGTTGCCAAAAAAATCACAGAGTCAAAAACACGTAGGTTAAAAAAATACATGCATCATAGAAAACTTCTCTGATTAATAAAAGCAAAAGAACTTAAAGGTGTGCTTTGCCACTAAAAAGGAGAGGTAAATTACAGCTTAAATTGAAAAATCTCCAGATGGTGAGAATTTGGCATGCTATCATTCTTTGAAAGTATGTTCCTAGGTGAGGAATTGAACCAACTTGCTTAATTAATTAAAGCATACTAATTGATAAAAATGAGGACATGGTTCCTATTTCCTGGAAGCCACAATATTAAATAATTAGCTTCAATTTGTCATTCTTCTTCCACTCCATACCTCCCCTTGTGGAGGTGTATGGGTATGTGTGTTGAAGGACCAAAACATATGCCATACCTCTTAGAACAAGTCTGATGAAAGAAAACCAAAGGGCACAGAGGACAGACAACAAAAACACATGGGAGTACAATACCAAATAAAAAGATGACTTAGACATAAGGACAAATGATGATCAAAGAAGGCAAATACTGCAAACACAAGCTTCTGAATATTAATGCCTGCAGATAAATCATTTGTTTTGATGATTATAGAAGTCAGTGAAAGGAGTTTGATAAAGTAAAAGTTTACAACATGAAGAGCAAAATACACCAGGAAAAGTGAACTAATTATTTTAAATTGTCACTATTGGTGGGCAAAGGGAACCCCTCTTCCACTCCTGGTAGGAGGGTATACTGGAACAATTTTTCTAGAGGCTATAAATTGTTTGGGCAATGTTTTTATTAAAAAGTTTTAATATATTTTTATTCATTTAGATCTATGGAATCCACATCTAAGAATTAATACTTAGGATTTATGCAAATATTCCACTTCAAGAATGTAAATTATAACTTGAATAAAATAAGAGACAATTCAGATGTCTAATAAAAGAGGGTTGATTAAATTCTTTTGCTACAACCATTTTATGGAATAGTATGCAGCCATACCAATAATTTTGCAGAAGAATATTTTATAACAAGAAAATATATTCATGACAAGTTGTTCAGAAAATTGACATGTTAAAAGAACACGTTAACAAATTGTGGCATGTTAGTAAATTACCTAACCTAAACTAAATTACCTAAATTTAATACAGGCATCAGAGGGCCTGTATTAAAAGTTCCTATTAAAAGTTGCACATCTGGCACCTACTGTGTAAGATGGTAAACTGTTCAAATTTCCAATTTCTTCTTTTGTAAAAAGAAGAATTCTATTTCTTCCTGTCTCATTGTGTTTGGGGAATATTAAAAAAGATAACACATTCAATGCTCTTAGCATTTAACTTGTCGAATAAGTGCACATAAATGCTGTTGATAGAACTGTATAAAAACATCATTTATAAAATATATAGTTATTTATGTTGATTTAGATATTAATACTGATATGATATACATATATAGTTATAAACCTCAACTTTTTTATGCTTATCTCTTTGGATTGAGTGTGATTTTTGTCACGTTTGCTTGTTTGTTTGCTTTGCTTTAGCTGTGTTCCCTAATTTTGTATGCAGAAGAGAGCATGAGCCAGGAGTTCTGAAGCCATAACAAACAACCCCAATATCTCAGCTGCTTAAAACAACAAAGGTTTATTTCTCACTCATGCGACAGAACCCGGTGGGTCAGCAGAGGTTTCTGCTGATCATCCTCATTCAGAGACCCAGGCTAATGGATCTGCCACCATCTCAAACTTCAAATCCCCTTGCCAGGGAAAAAGAGAGAATGGCAAATCTCTCACTGCCTCAACTTCTACTCTGAAGTGACACATTTTGCTCACATTTTCTGGCCAAAGCTAGACACATACTCAGGAGAACCTCAATAATAATAAAATGCATTTTTGGGCTTCCCTGGTGGCGCAGTGGTTGAAAGTCCGCCTGCCGATGCAGGGGACACGGGTTCGTGCCCCGGTCCGGGGAGATCCCACATGCCGCGGAGCGGCTGGGCCCGTGAGCCATGGCCGCTGAGCCTGCGTGTCCGGAGCCTGGGCTCCGCAACAGGAGAGGCCACAACAGTGAGAGGCCCGTGTACCGCAAAAAAAAAAAAAGACAAAAAAATGCATTTTTAATCAAGAAGAGTTTAAAACTAATAGACTATCATAAGCCATTTAAAATTTTTAAGCAGAACATTGATAGGAGAATTGAGAAAGCTGTGCCCACCTTCCAACCCCATGGGTAGGATGAATCACTGTATATCAATATTGTCTTTATGAGAGTCATCTAACTAAATGAAGGAACAGAAATCAAGGAATCACAGGAATTCAGAGAATTTAAAAGATCCTCTAAATTATTCCCCTACCTTTAAGACATAATGATCACACTTAGTCATCAGCAGCAGAAGCAAGTAATCTAATCTAATTCTACCAGGAGAATTGTTTTTTTTCCTTGGCCCCAGCTAGCGAGCTGCTGAGGCTCTCCGGCTGGAGAACCAATGAGCCTTGTAATTGCTTTCCTCACTCATGTAACCACAGCTGCTGTTGTCATTCATAAATTGCAAAACTAATCCTTTGAAAGTTTTCATATTGGCCATTTGCTTTAAGACCTCCAGTGCCCAGGAGTTTGCAGATGTAGCCCTATGAAAAAGGAAGTCTCTAACCACTGGTCCGAGCATTGGACTGCCTGTCATAAATCCTTGGTCTTCATTCTCAAAATTCTTATATTTTGTTACAGTTCCCTGGAAAATCACTTCACTCATCAATACTTCCGTTTCCCTGTGAGGAAACTAGAGAAGCTTATATTTATCTGTAAAGGGCTTCAAAAGGCTTGAATGAATTACAAAAAAATAAAAAATACAATTCTATACATATCAACACCTTTTTAATAAAAGACTTTAAATATAAGCTATTGTTTAAAAATGGTAGCTAAATAACTTAATGAATCTCTAGAAAGGTAGGAGACAAATATGTGTTTGTCAGAGTTTATTAAACACTGATATATAAAGTCCACAGATAATTCTCTTCCACTAGCATTATATAAAAAAATTTCAAGATAAATGAGAAACCACTGGCAAATATATACATACACATATATGTGTGTGTATATATATATCTACTTAAAGTCATTTTCTATGTTTGAGATATGTTTTATATGCTTTTAAAATTTTTCCATTGTATAATTTATTTTTATTTATTTTTTTAAATAAATGTATTTATTTATTTATTTTTGGCTGCATTTGGGTGTTTGTTGCTGCACGCTGGCTTTCTCTAGTTGCAGTGAGCGGGGGCTACTCTTCGTTGCGGTGTGTGGGCTTCTCATCACATTGGCTTCTCTTGTTGCGGAACACAGCCTCTAGGCACGTGGGCTTCAGTAGTTGCAGCAGGCGGGCTCTGTAGCTGTGGCTCGTGGGCTCTAGAGCACAGGCTCAGTAGTTGTGGCACACGGGCTTAGATGCTCTGCAGCATGTGGGATCTTCCTGGACCAGGGCTTGAACCCGTGTCCCCTGCATTGGCAGGTGGGTTCTTAACCACTGCGCCACCAAGGGAGTCCTATAATTTGTTATTTTTAGCAATAAATAATACCAGTAGTCCGAGGAATAGTGATTTTTAGTCTTTGTTATTTTAAGAGCATAATAGGCTTACTCAAGCACTATAATCACAATATTTTATTAACGCTGGTAGAACACTGCTTCCAGCCTGGGAGTATTAATGAAAGATGGGGCAATTCAGAAATGCTTCTGAAATTAAAAATTCCTTCTACCAATATCCTACCCTTCTCCTTATAATCATTAAGGATGAATATCAGAGTATGAGAAAATACTATGTTACAAATAATCTTGGAGACTTTAGGAGTTTTCTGCACCCCCCCCCAAAAAAAAACAACTATAAGTAATGAAAAAGACATATGATAACAAATAATGGTGAGGATGTTGAGAAATTGGAACCTTCATACACTTCCGGAGGGAATGTAAAATGGTGTAGTCACTTTAAAGATAGTTTTGTGGTACCTCAAAAAGTTAAACATAGAGTTACCATATGACCCAGCAATTCCCCTCATGGGTAGATATCCAAGAGAAATCAAAAGCACACGTCCACACAAAAACTTGTATATGAATATGCACAGAACATTATTTACGAAGGCCAAAAAGCAGAAACAACCCAAATGTTCATTAACAGATGAATGGATGAACAAATGTGCTATATCCATACAAATGAATATTACTCAGCCATAAAGTGAATGAAGTACTGACACATGTTACAACATTGAAAACATTAAGCTAAGTGAAAAAAAAAACAGGAGAAAAAGAACACATATTTCATATTTATATGTGAAATATCCAGATTAGGCAAATCCACAGAGACAGGAAGTAGATTAATGGTTTCTAGGGACTAAGTGGAGAGGATAGTGGGGAGTGCCCAGGAAGGGTACAGAGTTTCTTTCTGTGATGACGAAAATGTTTAGGAATGAGGCAGTGGTGATGGTTGGGTATTCTGTGAATATACTAAAAAAACCCCACTAAGTTGTATACTTTAAATGAGTGAATTTTATGACATTTGAATTATATCTCAATTAAAAAATTCGCTTTTCAAAAAAAAGTTTCCCTTCAACATAAAATTAAATTTCTGATCTAACATTCAGATAAAGGAAATCTTTCTCCTTTTCCTCTTTCATGAATAAAATTTGTAATAACTTCAATTACCAGTACCTCTGAAAGCAAATTTCACATTAACTTTGCCATTTTCATGTGAGAGGTGAAATTGTTATTTCTTATTTTGATAAATCAAAAAGAATGAAACCAGCTTTTCCCTAGATGAATTCTTCCTTCTCCTCCAATTTGTACTGATCTGATAGCAAGAGCACACCTGAGGCTACATGCCGTCTAAGACAAGAAAAGCTTATTCCGAGCTATCTGTCTATACAATACATTTTCAAAAGCCAACAGTACAACTGTTTTTTTCTTTTTTAATGTAGCATTGAACTGAATAGAAATTGAACAGACCTCAGAGCTAAAGTAGACTGATGTGTGTGTGTGTGTGTGTGTGTGTGTGTGTGTGTGTGAGACAGAGAGGGAGAAAGAATGAGATTATATTTCTCCATGTACTTTCACTCATGGATATTGGAGTCATTATTAGTTCTGAAAAGACTAATCTTTCCTCATTCAGGAATCTCAACTACCTTTTAAATAAGATACATGTGAACTAAATTCATTTGACTCACAGGAGGCGATGGGTCACAAGGCCTGAGACCCTCACTTACCCCTTCCAGAGCAAGGCAGAGCAGAGCTTCCCTGGCATTTCTTGATGCTCTCCTCAGCTGACAGCGGGCAGGAACGTGGGTGCTCACACTTTTTCCCATACCAGCCTACTTTGCAGTCACATCTTCCACAGTTACACTGCCCATGACCTTCACAATGGGAGTAATAATATATATATGTTATTGTATTTATGAGCCATACATATATATATATATATATATATGCACATGTATATGAGAAAAATATACCAAAGCCAGAATTAACTTTCATTTCAACAGTGAATGTCACAAATGAGTCACGATCTCAATTAAACTCAATATAAAACATTAAGGCAAAAGCCCATTTTTCTCAATGTTCTTAAAAACCTGATCTAGGTATATTGATTGATCACGGGGAAAGAAAAACAACAACTCCAGATCAGATAAACAGGTTCATAGGGCTATCAACTTGAATCTTTCAAAATCCAAGTGCATGAGATTGAATTAGTCTGCTAATTTAGTCTGCTAAAAAGGAGGATTTGATGAATTGGGCAATTAATTCACGTGGAGGAGAGCCATAGGAAATGGAAAACAATTTGTTTTTGAAACAGGGTCTTAGTTTCTAGAGTCCCTCACACTTTATTTTCATTATCTTTTTACTACACATTACATGCTTAGCCTATAGACCCTTAGCTTAAAACCAGTAACCTGTGTGGAGTTCGCAACCCTTGAAGACTAATTTCCTATACACAAAAGAGGTCAGGAAAGATATTAAATTTACGTGGGCACAGAGTCTGTAAAGAACTGTGACAAGTACTGATATGGTATAGCATAAGATATCAATCAAATAAGTAGGTTCAAATCCTGACCCTGTTCCCTACAGAGTAGGGCTGCTCAAATGACAACCTCGTTGAGGTTTAGTTCTTCATTTTAAATCAGATTATCTACCCACATTTATCAGGAAGTACATAATATATCTTAAAATGCTACATAGAAGTGAGCAATTTTTATTTTTATTCACTTGAGCCCACATATACAACCAAGTAGAAATAGAAAGGAAAGGAAAGCACGATAATTTAGCTGAGCTCTTCCTAACTCCTAATAACCATTCAGATACTCATTACAGATACAATGTAAAGTAGATTTCTATAATTTCTCCAAAAATGTATGAAGAATTTTAAAGAAAGTGGAATCACACTTTCTTTAAGCAAATCAAATATAATGCTAATGAATAACAATCGCTGCTATTCTGTACTTGGCATCTGATATTAATATATATCACACAATATGGAAACCGGTATGGACCAGTCTTCAGGGAAGGCTGGTCTGTTTTATCAGTATTCCATGAGGTCTGTGGTCAGATGTCCATCTTTTGAGTTTGAAGTACTGGACAATTCACCTATCAGGAAGCTTTTCACTATCTATAAATCTGGTTCTTCACGGAACAAATCATAAAACCATAGGTCAAAGTAGGATGAGCTATTAAGGATCACAGAGTCCACATCTCTCATTTAACACTAAATTGAATTCAATGCACATTTATTGAGCACCTACTACGTAACAAAGTCTATACAACAAATTGCTGTTAATACTTTGCCTTAGAGCTCATCATCTTAAAGGAAAAAACTTCTGATTGCTAATAAATACATATTACGTGACTATGATCATTTGGACTTTCAAATATAAGAATTTTTATTACAATAGTTTGACTTAATAGCAATTATATCGCAGAGATTGTTGGGTTCCATGGCTTCTTGCCATTTATCCTGGCTTAAGAAGTTCCTACCCATCTTCCCAATCCTCGTGTATTGGGTTGGGCAAAAAGTTCATTTGGGTTTTCACTTAACATCTTACAGAAAAACCCAAATGAACTTTTTGGCTAACCCAATAATTTATTTATTTGTTTGTTTGTTTGTTTTTGGCTGAGTTGGGTCTTCGTTTCTGTGCGAGGGCTTTCTCCAGTTACGGTGAGCGGGGGCCACTCTTCATCGCGGTGCGCGGGCCTCTCACTGGCTAACCCAATAATTTAGAGCAAAATTTGCAAACACAGGTATGTTGCAAATGTATAGATAAATAACAGTTTTTAAAACAAAATCTTTAACGTTTAAAGTACAATCAATTCTGCTGTTTTATGGGAGCCAGTGGCTTTGAAATTCTTGGAGACAAGAGGTTTCATTTCAAGGTCAGTTAGATCTACCATGAGGAGGCTAGACAAAGTACAAAACATACTGCCATTTGTGGAAAACAAATTGACACTTCAACAATAAAAGTGAAAAACAGAGTTAGATTGAAAGGGGAAAAAAGCTTTACTCTTGAAACTTCAAAATAGCTGTGAAAGTTAGAACAAAACATCCAGTAGGTGAGGATGCCAGGAAATCTGTGACTACCCAAGAGGATGCCACGTGCTGCTGCAGGTGCCTGGAATTCACAGGCAGGGACGGTCCTAATCCCTTGGCACGTGGAATAAAGTAGGAACCTGTGAGGAGGGAAACGGGGACTAAAGGGAGAACGTCCTCAACTTCTGTAGTTGGTTTAAGAGCAGCCATTACCTTCTATCTGAGATTAATTCACATGTCAACATTAAAAAAAACTGTGGAGGGCTTCCGGGAAGATGGCGGAGGAGTAGGACGCTGAGAGCGCCTTCCTCCCCACAGATACACCTGAAATACATCTACACATGGAGCAACTCTGGCAGAGCACCTACTGAACGCTGGCAGAAAACCTCAAACCTCCCAAACAGCAAGAAACACCCCACGTACCTGGAGGGAATTAAGAACGCTGCTTAAAGGAGCTCCAGAGACGGGCGCGAGCCGCAGCTAACAGCGCGGACCCCAGAAACGGGCAAGAGACGCTAAGGCTGCTGCTGCCGCCACCAAGAAGCCTGTGTGCGAGCACAGGTCACTGTCCACACCCCGCTTCCGGGTAGCCTCTGCAGCCCGCCACTGCCAGGGTCCCGTAATCCAAGGAAAACTCCCCCGGGAGAACGCACGGCACGCCTCGGGCTGGTGCAACGTCACGCCGGCGCAACGTCACGCCGGCCTCTGCCGCCGCAGGCCCGCCCCGCACTCCGTGCCCCTCCCTCCCCGAATCAGCGGCTCCTTTAACCCCGTCCTGTCTGAGCAAAAAACAGACGCCCTCAGGCGACCTACACGCAGAGGCGGGGCCAAATACAAAGCTCAGCCCTGGGAGCTGTGCGAACAAAGAAGAGAAAGGGAAATCTCTCCCAGCAGCCTCAGAAGCAGCGGATTAAAGCTCCACAATCAACTTGATGTACCTGCATCTGTGGAATACCTGAACAGACAAAGAATCACCCCAAATTAAGGAGGTGAACTTTGAGAGCAAGATTTATGATTTTTTCCCCTTTTCCTCTTCTTGTGATTGTGTGTGTATGCTTCTGTGTGAGATTTTCTCTGTATAGCTTTGCTTCCACCATTTGTCCTAGGGTTCTATCTGTCCGTTTTTTTTTTTAATAATTATTTTTTTATTTCAATAACTTTATTATATTGTATCTTATTTTATTTCACTTTATCTTCTTTCTTTTTTCCTTCCTTCCCTCATTCCTTCCTTCCTTCCTCTCTTCCTCTGTCCCTCCCTCCATCCCTCCCTCCATCCCTTCTTTCTTTCTTTCTACTTCTACTAATTCTTTCTACTTTTTCTCCCTTTTATTCTCAGCCGTGTGGATGAAAGGCTCTTGGTGCTGCAGCCAGGAGTCAGTGCTGTGCCTCTGAGGTGGGAGAGCCAACTTCAGAACACTGGTCCACTAGAGGACCTCCCAGCTCCACATAATATCAAACGCCGAAAATCTCCCAGAGATCTCCATCTCAACACCAGCACCCAGCTTCACTCAACGACCATCAAGCTACAGTGCTGGACATCCTATGCCAAACTACTAGCAAGACAGGAACACAACCCCACCCATTAGCAGAGAGGCTGCCTAAAATCATAATAAGTCCACAGACACCCCAAAACACACCACCAGACGTGGACCTGCCCACCAGAAAGACAAGATCCAGCCTCATCCACCAGAACACAGGCACCAGTCCCCTCCACGAGGAAGCCTACACAACCCACTGAACGAACCTTAGCCACTGGGGACAGACACCAAAAACAACGGGAACTACGAACCTGCAGCCTGTAAAAAGGAGACCCCAAACACAGTAAGATAAGCAAAATGAGAAGACAGAAAAACACACAGCAGATGAAGGACCAAGATAAAAACCCACCTGACCTAACAAATGAAGAGGAAATAGGCAGTCTACCTGAAAAATAATTCAGAATAATGATAGTAAAGATGATCCAAAATCTTGGAAATAGAATAGACAAAATGCAAGAAACATTTAAAAAGGACCTAGAAGAACTAAAGATGAAACAAACAATGATGAACAACACAATAAATGAAATGAAAAATACTCTAGATGGGATCAATAGCAGAATAACTGAGGCAGAAGAATGGATAAGTGACCTGGAAGGTAAAATAGTGGAAATAACTACTGCAGAGCAGAATAAAGAAAAAAGAATGAAAAGAACTGAGGACAGTCTCACAGACCTCTGGGACAACATTAAACGCACCAACATTCGAATTATAGGGGTTCCAGAAGAAGAAGAGAAAAAAGAAAGGGACTGAGAAAATATTTGAAGAGATTATAGTTGAAAACTTCCCTAATATGGGAAAGGAAACAGTTAATCAAGTCCAGAAAGCACAGAGAGTCCCATACAGAATAAACCCAAGGAGAAATACGCCAAGACACATATTAATCAAACTGTCAAAAATTAAATACAAAGAAAACATATTAAAAGCAGCAAGGGAAAAACAACAAATAACACACAAGGGAATCCCCATAAGGTTACCAGCTGATCTTGCAGCAGAAACTCTGCAAGCCAGAAGGGACTGGCAGGACATATTTAAACTGATGAAGGAGAAGAACCTGCAACCAAGATTACTCTACCCAGCAAGGATCTCATTCAGATTTGATGGAGAAATTAAAACCTTTACAAACAAGGAAAAGCTGAGAGAGTTCAGCACCACCAAACCAGCTCTACAACAACTGCTAAAGGAACTTCTCTAGGCAAGAAACACAAGAGAAGGAAAAGACCTACAATAACAAACCCAAAACAATTAAGAAAATGGGAATAGGAACATACATATCGATAATTACCTTAAATGTAAATGGACTAAATGCTCCCACCAAAAGACACAGATTGATTGAATGGATACAAAAACAAGACCCATATATTTGCTGTCTACAAGAGACCCACTTCAGACCTAGAGACACATACAGACTGCAAGTGAGGGGATGGAAAAAGATATTTTGTGCAAATGGAAACCAAAAGAAAGCTGGAGTAGCAATTCTCATATCAGACAAAATAGACTTTAAAATAAAGACTATTAGAAGAAACAAAGAAGGACACTACATAATGATCAAGGGATCGATCCAAGAAGAAGATATAACAATTGTAAATATTTATGCACCCAACATAGGAGCACCTCAATACATAAGGCAACTACTAACAGCCATAAAAACGGATATCGACAGTAACACATTCATAGTAGGGGATTTTAAAACCCCACTTTCACCAATGGACAGATCATCCAAAATGAAAATAAATATGGAAACACAAGCTTTAAATGATATATTAAACAAGATGGACTTAATTGATATTTATAGGACATTCCATCCAAAAACAACAGAAAACACATTTTTCTCAAGTGCTCATGGAACATTCTCCAGGATACATCATATCATGGGTCACAAATCAAGCCTTGGTAAATTTAAGAAAATTGAAATTGTACCAAGTATCTTATCCGACCACAATGCTATGAGACTAGATATCAATTACAGGAAAAGATCTGTAAAAAAATACAAACACATGGAGGCTAAACAATACACTACTTATTATGAAGTGATCACTGAAGAAATCAAAGAGGAAATTAAAAAATACCTAGAAACAAACAACAATGGAGACACGACAACCCAAAATCTAAGGGATGCAGCAAAAGCAGTTCTAAGAGGGAAATTTATAGCAATACAATCCTACCTTAAGAAACAGGAAACATCTCGAATAAACAACCTAACCTTGCACCTAAAGCAATTAGAGAAAAAAGAACAAAAAAAACCCCAAAGTTAGCAGAAGGAAAGAAATCATAAAGATCAAATCAGAAATAAATGAAAAAGAAATGAAGGAAACGATAGCAAAGATCAATAAAACTAAAAGCTGCTTCTTTGAGAAGACAAACAAAATTGATAAACCATTAGCCAGACTCATCAAGAAAAAAAGGGAGAAGACTCAAATCAATAGAATTAGAAATGAAAAAGGAGAAGTAACAACTGTACTGCAGAAATACAAAATATCATGAGAGATTACTACAAGCAACTCTATGCCAATAAAATGGACAACCTGGAAGAAATGGACAAATTCTTAGCAAAGCACAAACTTCAGAGACCGAACCAGGAAGAAATAGAAAATATGAACAGACCAATCACAAGCACTGAAATTGAGAGTGGGATTAAAAATCTTCCAACAAACAAAAGCCCAGGACCAGATGGCTTCACAGGCGAATTCTGTCAAACATTTAGAGAAGAGCTATCACCTATCCTTCTCAAACTCTTCCAAAATATAGCAGAGGGAGGAACACTCCCCAACTCATTCTACGAGGCCACCATCACCCTGATACCAAAACCAGACAAGGATGTCACAAAGAAAGAAAACTACAGGCCAATATCACTGATGAACGTAGATGCAAAAATCCTCAACAAAATACTAGCAAACAGAATCCAACAGCACATTAAACGTATCATACACCATGATCAAGTGGGGTTTATTCCAGGAATGCAAGGATTCTTCAATATATGCAAATCAATCAACGTGATACACCATATTAACAAATTGAAGGAGAAAAACCATATGATCATCTCAATAGATGCAGAGAAAGCTTTTGACAAAATTCAACACCCATTTATGATAAAAACCCTGCACAAAGTAGGCATAGAGGGAACTTTCCTCAACATAATAAAGGCCATATACAACAAACTCACAGCCAACATCATCCTCAATGGTGAAAAACTGAAAGCATTTCCACTAAGTTCAGGAACAAGACAAGGTTGCCCACTCTCACCACTCTTATTCAACATAGTTTTGGAAGTTTTAGCCACAGCAATCAGAGAAGAAAAGGAAATAAAAGGAATCCAAATCGGAAAAGAAGAAGTAAAGCTGTCACTGTTTGCAGATGACATGACACTATACATAGAGAATCCTAAAGATGCTACCAGAAAACTACTAGAGCTAATCAATGAATTGGGTAAAGTAGCAGGATACAAAATTAATGCACAGAAATCTCTGGCATTCCTATACACTAATGACGAAAAATCTGAAAGTGAAATCAAGAAAACACTCCCATTTACCACTGCAACAAAAAGAATAAAATATCTAGGAATAAACCTACCTAAGGAGACAAAAGACCTGTATGCAGAAAACTATAAGACACTGATGAAAGAAATTAAAGATGATACAAATAGATGGAGAGAAATACCATGTTCTTGGATTGGAAGAATCAACATTGTGAAAATGACTCTACTACCCAAAGCAATCTATAGATTCAATGCAATCCCTATCAAACTACCACTAGCATTTTTCACAGAACTAGAACAAAAAATTTCACAATTTGTATGGAAACACAAAAGACCCCTAATAGCCAAAGCAATCTGGAGAACGAAAAACGGAGCTGGAGGAATCAGGCTCCCTGACTTCAGACTTTACTACAAAGCTACAGTAATCAAGACAGTATGGTACTGGCACAGAAACAGAAAGATAGATCAATGGAACAGGATAGAAAGCCCAGAGATAAACCCACGCACATATGGTCATCTTATCTTTGATAAAGGAGGCAGGAATGTACAGTGGAGAAAGGACAGCCTCTTCAATAAGTGGTGCTGGGAAAACTGGACAGGTACATGTAAAAGTATAAGCTTAGATCACTCCCTAACACCATACACAAAAATAAGCTCAAAGTGGATTAAAGACCTAAATGTAAGGCCAGAAACTATCAAACTCTTAGAGGAAAACATAGGCAGGACACTCTATGACATAAATCACAGCAAGGTACTTTTTGACCCACCTCCTAGAGAAATGGAAATAAAAACAAAAATAAACAAATTTGACCTAATGAAACTTCAAAGCTTTTGCACAGCAAAGGAAACCATAAACCAGACGAAAAGACAGCCCTCAGAATGGGAGAAAATATTTGCAAATGAAGCAACTGACAAAGGATTAATCTCCAAAATTTACAAGCAGCTCATGCAGCTCAATAACAAAGAAAACAAACAACCCAATCCAAAAATGGGCAGAAGACCTAAATAGACTTTTCTCCAAAGAAGATATACAGACTGCCAATAAACACATGAAAGAATGCTCAACATCATTAATCATGAGAGAAATGCAAATCAAAACTACAATGATATATCATCTCACACCAATCAGAATGGCCATCATCAAAAAATCTAGAAACAATAAATGCTGGAGAGGGTGTGGAGGAAAGGGAACCTTCTTGCACTGTTGGTGGGAATGTAAGTTGATACAGCCACTGTGGAGAACAGTATGGAGGTTCCTTAAAAAACTACAAATAGAACTACCATATGACCCGGCAATCCCACTACTGGGCATATACCCTGAGAAAACCATAATTCAAAAAGAGTCATGTACCAAAATGTTCATTGCAGCTCTATTTACAATAGCCCGGAGATGGAAACAACCTAAGTGTCCATCATCGGATGAATGGATAAAGAAGATGTGGCACATATATACAATGGAATATTACTCAGCCATAAAAAGAAACGAAATTGAGCTATTTGTAATGAAGTGGATAGACCTAGAGTCTGTCATGCAGAGTGAAGTAAGTCAGAAAGAGAGAGACAAATACCGTATGCTAACACATATATATGAAACTTAAGAAAAAAAAAAACTGTCATGAAGAACCTAGGGGTAAGACAGGAATAAAGACTGTGTCCTACTAGACCTACTAGAGAATGGACTTGAGGAGATGGGGAGGGGGAAGGGTAAGCTGTGACAAAGCGAGAGAGAGGCATGGACATATATACACTACCAAACGTAAGGTAGATAGCTAGTGGGAAGCAGCCGCGTAGCACAGGGAGATCAGCTTGGTGCTTTATGACCGCCTGGAGGAGTGGGATAGGGAGGGTGGGAGGGAGGGAGACACAAGAGGGAAGAGATATCGGAACATGTGTATATGTATAACTGATTCACTTTGTTATAAAGCAGAAACTAACACACCATTGTAAAAAAAAAAAAAAAAACTGTGGTGGCCTAAAACAAATCCGTGAACATGGTCAAAAGCTATCAATAGAGATTTTTAGAATTAAAATCTGGTCCAGTTAATATCTAAAGAAGTCAGATTAATTGTGGGTGCTTCAACAAATTTTGCAAAATGTACAGATGCACTAGCTAGAAGAAATCTCTGCAAGTCTTTCCCCTTTCTGCCCTCATATTCACTCTGTTTTCTTTTTATTCTATCTTCCTCACTCAGTCTTTAATCTCTGTGCTTTTCCCCGCTAATGTTATGCAGCTTCACTTTTCTATCCCTTTGCTATTTCTGTGCACTACTACAAACTCCAGAGGTAAATGTGGCCTGTAAGGTCTTCACATCTACTCCCTGTGCATTTAATGCAGCATCACAAACATTCTCAAGGATTACTCCTATAAGTGTCCGCGTCACCTCCAGGCATCACCAACTCCAAATAAAGTTGGGAAGACGATATAAAGTGTGTCCTCACTTTTACCATGTGTGTGATGATCCCTAAGCTTCCGTGCTTCTGCCTCAGGCTTGTACCACAGCCCCTGCTTCATTTGATCAAAAGATGCTCTCAAAAACAGCTGCAGGGGCTTCCCTGGTGGCGCAGTGGTTGAGAGTCCGACTGCCGATGCAGGGAACACGGGTTCGTGCCCCAGTCCGGGAGGATCCCACATGCCGCGGAGCGGCTGGGCCCGTGAGTCATGGCCGCTGAGCCTGCGTGTCCGGAGCCTGTGCTCCGCATCGGGAGAGGCCACAACAGTGAGAGGCCCGCGTACCGAAAAAAAAAAAAAAAAAAACAGCTGCAGTCAATTGTGTACACACTGGAAAGAACTGATGAGATCGTGTCATTGCTGTGTTTGGCTTGCGATAAAAGGTTTGGCCTTTAAATAGGAAAGTATCAAAGTGGGAGAACATCGCCTAGTTCAGGACGGCCACTGCTCCTCAAATCAGCCACTGATGTGTCTTCTACACTTTGCCATTAGAAACCAACATCCACTGAACAAGTTCAAGCTGAGGAAAGAAGGGTCATGGCAATATGGATGACTTAAAGTAAACCATCCCTAATGAAATTCCTGAGAGTCAGTGAATATATGGCAACCAGGTTAAATGATGAAATAGTGGCATATAGAGTTTTTTTGAAGGTGTCATCGTTTTGGGAAAGTAGGAATACCTAAATCAAAGACCCCAATGAAGATCACAGAAGAAGCAAATGTAAAAGTAACAGAGAAAAATAGTATCGACAGTGGTACTGCCTAATCTAAATGTTGATCAGAGATTAATTTGACAAGTTAAAACATAAACATAACTTTACTTTTACAGTAACAAAAATTAAATATGTTCTACATCTTTTAATAACTCAAAGTCACACGTTGTCAAAAATATGTTATGGATCCCACTTTAAATGAAACTGTACTTTTTCTATAAAATCCTTCATGGTATTTTATCAGTGGAGTTAGGAAAATCAGTTAGAAATGCAATGTATTGATACCAGATTCTGAAGCAGGTATTTAGCCTTTCAGAAAAGGCAGGAAATCACAAATTGAAACTGCAATTGCTTTTCTGAGGTGACAAGTTTCTCAATTCCAGCATAAAAGTTATGCCAAAGAGAGAGAGAGAAGGAATCATTTTATAGCGATAAAATGAAGATGAAAATGCTTGGTTTTGATTTATAAAGTAGAGTTTAGAAATGATAAAATCTATTTAGCATGAAAATCCTTTAGACTGCCATAACATACTATATCAAGGTCTTTCCTAAACAAGTAGGGAAAAAAAGCATAAGTGAAGAAATTAGGAGGCCTGTGTCTTCCATCTAAATGTGCCACTAAGGTGGATGGACCTAGAGTCTGTCATACAGAGGTGAAGTAAGTCAGAAAGAGAAAAAAAAATACCGTATGTTAACACATATATATGGAATCTAAAAAAAAAAAAAGGTTATGAAGAACCTAGGGGCAGGACAGGAATAAAGACACAGATGTAGAGAATGGACTTGAGGACACGGGGAGGGGGAAGGGTAAGCTGTGACAAAGTGAGAGAGTGGCATGGACATATATACACTACCAAACGTAAAACAGATAGCTAGTGGGAAGCAGCCGCAAAGCACAGGGAGATCAACTTGGTGCTTTGTGACCACCTAGAGGGGTGGGATAGGGAGGGTGGGAGGGAGGGAGATGCAAGAGGGAAGAGATATGGGAACATATGTATATGTATAGCTGATTCACTTTGTTATAAAGCAGAAACGAACATGTCATGGTAAAGCAATTATATGCCAATAAAGATGTTAAAAATTAACTAAATAAATAAATACATGTGTCACTAGTTCATCTTTCTGGCCTTTATCTCAGTTTATCTTGAAAATGAGAAAACTAGAAGAAGTGAATTTTACCACACTGATCTGAAATGTCATGCTTCAGTGCTAGTTTGTCAAATCTAGGTGTGTATAAATACACATATATTTGGCCTGCAGGAGTTAATTTCATTGATTCTAACAAGGATTCCTTTAAACTCTGTAGGCAGAGGATCGACAAAATAGAGATTAAAGGTACAGAATGTTATTGTTTATCCCTGATAGCAAATATGCAGAACATACATTAGAGAACTGCTTTCAAAAGGTCTATGAGCATTGTTTGAACAAACACACACACACACACACACACACACACACACACACACACACACACATCCATGACAATGAAAGAACATGGTGTCTAGTTTTGGTATGTAAATGGGATCACAGCCTGAACTGCATCACAAGGGCAGGAATTTGGCAGCAAGAGACACATCAAGTGGCATCACGCCCATGCTGAGCTTTAAAGGCTCTCAGGACATTATAGGACAGCGTGCTGACACCAAAACTTATTTTTTTCTTTGTAATCATTGAGCTCTTTTGCATTAAGCTATCTAGCCTCAGAAACATCAATGCAGGACAAATGTAGTTCTATCCATTCCAGAACACTCTTCTTCCATAGAGGATATTTCTTGCCTTAAAAATGATCAAAAAATGCTCATGAACTGGAATCTGATATTTACAAGTAGCTTCCTACAAAGTAATATGAAGACCATCAAGAGAGAAAAGTTGGCGGGGGGATAAGTTAGATCTAACTAGTACTTGATTTTTTTAAAAAATCCATTTGATATATTATTTTCCCTTTCAAGACAATGCAAACTGGATATACGTAATCATTTCCTTCAGTTTCTTTCCTTAATGCTTTGGTAATCCATAAAGGCTAATTTCCCCACGTAATATGGTTCTATCAAATGATTCCACTTTCCAAACCAAAGGAACTCTAAGCCAGGACTAACTTTGTATTTTCATCATGTTGATAGGCAGGAACAAGCTGAAAAAGTGGAAAGTCACACTGCAGCATATTTTTCCTATTAAGGGATTTAGGGAAATAGACCAGAGTGATAAACAGCCATCAGGAATAAAGTTGTTACTTCCTAATCAGAAAGTCAAATCAGGGGAGCAGCTCATAGAATCGAAGTAATAGAGTAGTTGGTTCACTTCAGGATGGCTGGTCATGCCCCTGCCATTTTAGTCACACTCAAAAGTTGTCAACAGTATCATCTTTGAGCCGTGTGTGTGTGTGTGTGTGTATTTTTCTGAGTATATGAGTCATGTTTGTGTGTGGATGAATTCATGTGTCAGTGAACAACATTTAGGAGTGAAACGAAGAATGAATACAACTGATTTATTTGGAAGCAGGGAACATGTTTCAAAATTTGTATCCCACCCCCTATACCCATGATGCCTTAGGCACAAAATATTTACATTTAAGTGCGTTTTTGAACAGGTGAACGCATACAGTGGGAATGAATGAATAAAATAAGAAGGTCAATTAAACAAGATAACTATAATCCAATGGGAGATTTCCCTTGGACTTAAATAAGCTCAACACTCTCAGGAGGGCAAGAATGGGAGCTAAAAATAAAGCTGCGTTTCATCTGAGCCTTATCACACTCCAGCCCGGCATAAATCACTAGACAATAGCCATGTACTTGGCGTACTTCCGTCTTATTATCACTAAGGTATTAACACATTCAGTAATCAACTGCATGGCTCCCTTCCTGTGGTTCAACTTCGACAGGCAATTAGGAAAACTGCGAAGGCTAATAATTCACTAAGCATCATATATGGAATTCTACAGATATAGTGGGAATGAAGAAATACTCCAGAGGTTGATGCCTGCCCCAGATCAGAATGATGTTCAGAGAAGCTTAGTTTTATAAGAATTTTGAGCATCCAGAGGACAGCTCTTCCTTACCAAAATAAAGTAAAATTGAAGAATTTTATTTGTATCACTCGGAGATTAAATTACATGAGTATTTAGGCTCATGTAATGTGTTTTCAGATGACGCTTAAGGGCAGTGTGAACTTTGTCAAGTTGCTTAATTTCTCTGAACATTTCCTCTTCTGTTAAAATGTGGCTAAGAAAAAAAAAATGTGGATAATCACGTCTCCTTCTCTGAGTTAGGGCGAACATAAAATGGAATGAGGTGTGTGAACGAACTTGATGGGTATCTAATAGAGCAGGATCTCTGTCAACGTGTTTCTTCTTTCCTAAATTTCTCATTTTAAGTCTGGGAGACAGGCTGTGGAGAACTGTCCACATTTAATTCACTTCAATAAATAAATAAAAAAATCATAATCACAGCCTGATGTTTTATTGCTCAAATCACAGCCTATTACCCCATCACCTCTTCCCACCCCTACCTGTCTACATCCAGGGCATAGAGACCACGTACAAATTCTCTCCTAAACTCTTCCCATGAGAAACTCTACCAACCACACAACCATAACTGCCTGATCACTTAACTTTCTCTATAATGTTCTAGCATAGGGAAGAATGGAAAATGTGAGAAAGAAGAAAATAGGGAGCAGGAAGGAGGGATGGATTAGATGAAGTGGAAAATTTCAGATTCCAAGGAGACCTCCTCAATGGCTTCCACCTGCCCCACCTATGTAGTAACTCTAAGCCTAAATAACGTGCATCAGGAATTGTGAGCTTATGAAAGGATCCAAGTGTCAGCCTAAGTGTCAATGCCCATCTTCACCCCACGGCCCCGCTCCTCACGGTGAGATGGACTAGCTCACATGACCCTGAATTATCACTATGACGTAGTGATAATTCAGTAGTGTAATTTGAATTTTCCAACCCCACTCCAAAATCAGGATCATGGGTTTAACAAGAAAGAGTGTTCCCTATGCTTAAAAAAAAAGCATCCTATCAGAAAATCACAAAGTTAAGATTTTTATATGTAGTCTGATTATCTCTTTATTTTCCTGTTTTAATGTATGTGAATTCATGTTTTATCACACAATCTTAAAAATGACAACCTTAAATGGTGTTCCCTGAGCCCCGGTATAGTTTTCTACTGACAACTCAGTGTTTATGACTCTGTAAATTCTCATGTTCAGCCCTGATCCTTCAGAGTCACGTATTCAACAGGCTGAAAAAAATGATCGGCTTTGGTTTGCCATTGGTCCTCTATGCCTGATATGTCTAGAAACGAATTTGACAATGTTCTTCTATATTCTCCATTTCAGTAAATGGCACCAACATTTACCCAGACAACCAGACTAGAAACCTGGTGACTATAGCTCTCCACTGCCTAAAACCATCTCTAGCATTGCCTTTAGAACAGAGTCTAGTTCAGCAGCAAGGTAAAAAGTCCTTCAGTCCTTATTTCTTGCTAGCTTTACCCTTCGTTACTTGTACATTCTGGTAATAACCAAGTTGATTCTAGGCCCCTGCACAGATCTTATGCCTCTTTCCCCTCTGCCTGGGATGCCCGTCGCAGAACTGTACGTGCACAGTGATCCAAAAGCATCATGCGATGCATGTCACACATCACCACCTCTGTGAAGAGCCTCACCCTCCTAATTAAAATGTCAAACAAGCCCATGCCCTGAGATTGTCAACCCCTTTCTCTGCTCATTTTAGTCTATAGCACAATGGCCATGAAAATATATAGCACTGACCTACTATACATTTTGTTTGTTTTTTTGTCTCTCCAGGCCCACCAGGATGTAAACTCCCCAAGGAGAGGACTTTTATCTGTTGTGTTCATTGCTACGTCCCCAGTATAAGTAAACATATGCATGAATATGCCAATCTCCCACACGATAGTATATTGAAATGCATGTTTATGTGGCAGTTTTCTTTGCTAAACAATAAATTTCTTAAGGTCAGAGCCTAGGCTTTTTTATATTTTAATCCCCTAATATCTCACACAGTGCCTATAGCATAATTAGCACTCAATCAATGTTATATTAAATTGAAGTTTAAGTTTAAACAAAGATTCATTCACTAAAGAACGAACCTTTAGATTTCTTCAGATTCAGAGACCTTGTTAACATTTTGATTTTAGCTGTTAGTGGTGGAGCCTGCAGCAGGTTATGGAATTCCCTGAACCTCAGTTTCCCCAGCTGTAAAATGAGAATAAATATGTTCCCTATGTCATAGTCTTTTATGAAGAATAAATGCAAATCTGGGAAGTGCTTTACAGATTGTCTGGCATACAGAAGTCACTGAATAGTTGTTAGCTGTTTTATTCCCATGGTGTTGACAATGAGGATAATAAAGAACACTTACCCAGAATGAATAACAGAAAAACCTGGAAAGGGCATAGTCTTTGGTCCTTGCCTTTGGCATTGGACTGACCCCATTCCTGGGGTGGGACAGTAAAGACAGTGCCACCAACAACTGCACAGAGCCCTGGGATGGAACCACAAATGAAAGCAGCTGCCTTGTGAAGTGTCTTTTTGAGAATATGGCCCCCATGAGCTACATGGTATACTTCAATTTCTTTGGGTGTGCCCTGCCAAAGGACAAAATGCTTAGGAAATGTTTTAGGAAATTCTCCCAAGCACAAGGGATCATCAGAAGAGGGAAATTCTTCTGCAGTGGGAAGCTTTAGCAGCAGGCTCTCCTCAGCCAGGACAGAGAAGTCTTTGCAGTTGCATAATCATAATTAAATAGGGCAGCTCTTTTATCTCCCTTTGCTGGCAAACTTTCTGGAGACAAGCGGCGTTTCCTCTCTATATCCCTGTACCAACCAAGCAGTCAAGCATAAAGACGTGTATATGCCCATGTCTCTGTCTTCTCGATTGTCCAATATAACCAGACTGAAAAGGAGTAACTCTATTTTTGCTAAATGACACTTTTTCAGATAAATCTGACTGCCTGTTTTTTTTTTTTCCCCTTTGCACTATTAGAAATTCTGGCAGGATGTATTTTTTTTTTTCCTTTGCATTTAGATTACAAACTCCATAATGTCAAGGATGTTTGTCTCCTTCACTGCTGGTACCAGTGGCCCAGAGGCCACTGGCAAATAGTATCGAGAGCCTGGAAAATAGTATCTGTTCCATAAAAATTCATGGAATAGAATTTTTTTTTTCTTTTTTTTGCATACACGGGCCTCTCACTGTTGTGGCCTCTCCCGTTGCGGAGCACAGGCTCCGGACGCGCAGGCTCAGCGGCCATGGCTCATGGGCTCAGCCGCTCCGCGGCATGTGGGATCTTCCCGGACCGGGGCACGAACCCGTGTCCCCTGCATCGGCAGGCAGACTCTCAACCACTGTGCCACCAGGGAAGCCAGGAATAGAATTTTTGAAACCACTAATTGATATTCAATTGTAGGCTGCACTGCAGAACAATTTTAGTATATAAATCATACCAAAGAAGCAATGCATTGAACTACCCATGAGAACTATATTGTCCTAAGTCTCGTACTATATTGATATGGCTGCCATAATGGTACCTCTCCTGTTCATGGTCAGGTCTGCTAGCTTTGTATTCTCACGGTTGTGTATTCAATACTTGGAGGTAATAGTTCTTCTTGGTGAGGAATTAGACGAATTTTCAGAGAGCAGGTGCATTTTCCTCTCAGATCTTTGCCCAATGTGTGATTCCTCTAACAGTTTCCACGTTGCTATTAGGAGCCCTATGGATACCGAATGCTTTAGAAGGCGCATTCCATTCTTTTACGGTTTCTGTGAGAAGCCGAATAAATCTTGAAAATGGGGAAATGACTATTTTCTTATTTAAAAACAGGAGTTAGGCAAGCACTTACCAGAACAGAAGTCGTCAGAATATCTGTCGTAGACAGCCTTGCAGTCCCTTTCATCACACTCACAGGTGTCCCCATGAATATCCCCCCAGTCTCCAGTCGGGTCAACATCATGGCAAGAACATTCACCACACACACAAATCCCTAGAGGGTAAAAATAATTTTAAATGGGTCTAGTGAAGAAAAATCATGAGAGAAAGCATCTTACACATTGCTCTTTTTTTTTCTGTTGTTACTTTATATTTGGAAAATACACGTATTCAGGAAAAATATTCTATAGAGGAAAACACCATCTAAAGTTAGCAGTAGAGATTCTTTAATAAAAGTTATTATCTATGTCTATACTTATGTGCGATCGCAGGATGTGAAATGAGCACCGTGCTGGTTTGACTCAAAGATAATACCAACACAATTAACGTAAGATGTAATCCTTGCTCTCAAGAAGCTTATAAAAACGCTAATGAAAAACAAACAAGCACCTAAAGTACTAATGTTTTGTAAACTAGGACATAAATACTGTAAGAGTTTGGGGAAGGGGAAATCAGTGTGGGCTGAAGTAATTAAGGTAGATGGCTTGGATAAGCATAGAGAACGGGAAATGTTCTAGGAGGACTGAAGGTAGAACAACTCAAGGAAAGTCAAGAAAGCAAGAATAAGCAAAGGAGGGTGGGAACGGACGTGGGGATCCTAACTCATTGGAGCAGAAGGTGCATATTAGGAAGACTGAGAAGTCAGGTTGGCTGGATCAGATGAGCTCAGGTTATAGAGGACATTGGTGTAGACGGAGAGATATAACTTTGGTCGTTGGGAGATTTGTATAGGAGAAATGCTTAGTTGTAAATCATATTAACTTTGTGTGAATTTTAGTAATCATCTTTAGGGTAACCAGTTAATCACTGTGAAAAAAAAAAAGTTAAATCCCTTTCTTACCTTTTAGATCAAAGTAAATTCTAGCTAGTTTAAAGATTTAAGGATATAAAATAGAACCATAAAATATGAAATAAATTTATTTTTATTCAAAAGCCTCAAAGCAAGTTATTTAAAGGAAAAAAGAAAAAGCTTTAATGACATAAAAATCTAAAATTTGGGTTGGGGGCAAGACACCAGAAACAAACTAAAAGATAAAAACAGCTAAAACTGTTTGGTCATATGTCTGGTCATATGTATGTACAAGACAAAGCTACTTTCACAAACATATAAACAATTCTTATGAGTTCATATCTAAAGACAAATATGCCTACAGCAAAACAGACAAAGGCAAAGGACACCAATTGGAAATTCTGTGGAGAGAAGTTATGATGATAGATAAACATAAAAATGTTTACCACTCAAGCTACCATGATGAAGGGGTGAGGGACTTTTAAACAATAGTGAGTTAGAAATTATTTCAGACATACGACTGACAGAAATAAAAAAGATTGTTAGGATCAAGAGTTGGTGAAATGTCCAAAATGTCCAACTTTCTGGGTGGCAATTTCACAACATATACTTTTTAAATGTGTGTTACATATAACATAACAGCACACTTCAATTAACATATCTAAAGGAAAGGAAAAGTACATGTACAGGGATATTAAATATGGTGGTATTCATGTTATTGAAAAACCACTAGTGACCTAAATGTTCATCAATGGGGAATTCATGAAGTCATGGCCCATGCAGAGCTTATATATTAAAGGAAAATACAGGTGAATTAGCAGGATATATAATCAGATCTACTCTGCAAAAATTAAAGAGAGGACTTTTCTTTATAATTTTGGTCCCAAGGTCAGGCCTTTTGCTTTCCTTTCCATGTACAGAAACCTGGCGCATTTCACTCTTCTATGACAGCCTGTAAAAAAGATAAAGTTGGTTGTGTGCCCAGGATTTCATGTAAGCATTACCTATTAAAGTGTATCATTCATTTAGAGAAATGAAAAAAAAATAAGTTTCCAGCTTTCTAGGTTTTTACTACTGTATAGAAGGAAATTGACCACTCACTGATATCTTCAAGTAGTCAGAAGAGTCCAACATGGCTCTTTATCTACCAGTACAGCTGACAAAGGGAAAAAGAACAAGTATTTGCAAGGATTTTCCTAAAAGTGTTTAAAACTATTTGATTTGATATCAAACGCTTAGTTAACTCGCGTTAAATTATGTTAGCAATACTAATATATTTTTTAAATTCCTGCTTAAAGTCACTCTCAATTCCACATGGCTATATTTTGTTCAATATCACATTTTTATTACTGCATATAAAAGTTAAATGACTCCATATCAATTCTGTATCGCAACACAGCCCTTCAATTTACTCATAATTAAGATGAGAGTTTTTTTTGGAATGCTCTCCGGATAATTAGATGCTCATGCTGTAGATGGTTCTGTTAGTCAAGAGACATTCAACAGAAATATCTACAAGAATTGCCTTTTCCCTGTACTATGCCATTTCTGGATGGCTGCCAAAGAAATTACAGTCCCTGTGTTAACTATCTGTTCAGTGAAGCTGAAAGTATGACAGCAACTTTCTTATCTTTCTGCTTTCTACCCAATAAAAAATAAGAAAGAGAAGCTTGTTGGTATAGGAAATGTTGATTTACATCAAACAGTATAAAAGATGACTTCCACATGGAAGGAAATATAGAGAAGCGCTGGGTTAATAATTAAAGAGGTTTGTTTTTTTCCCAATTACATAGTAACGAGTATGAAAGACACACCTCTGTTACTGCAGACTCTGCCATCTGGAGATGTGCATCTTCGCTTGCTCTCCCAGGGGGTGATGTCACACTGGAATTCGCATTTATCTCCATGCCAACCAGCCTGGCAGTAACAGTTTCCACAGTAACACTTTCCGTGGCCTTTACCCAAAATGAATTTTATACGGTGAGGAAAAAAGCAACTTTTAAAAGCAGAATTAACTTTCTACCTCTTGGTGATCATTTTTGCCTTTGGAAATAATCCACCTGCTCCACAGCCCTTGCTTAAAATAATCATATTATATAGTTTGCCCCCAAAACATCATAGGTGTGCCTATACCTACCTAATTACACACATAAAGCAAGTCAAGGCGTCCTCTAACGTGTCCTAGCCAAGTGGCTGATTAAAATGACAGAATTTTAAAGAAATGGCATGAAAGACTGTGCAAGTCTATTATGTTCCGATCTCAGATGTGTACATCAAACTCAAATGTATATAAGCATTCACTCTGAGAGCATTTCCTGATATTTGAAATGAACCATTGAGAAAGCAATGGTGCATACGTCCTTGGATGCACATTATTAATGGCCATTGCTTAAACCAGAGAAAATATTTCATCTTTTCATTCAACTGTGTCCTGCAAGCTGTTGTGTCTTACCACATGGAAAAGAGGTTTTCTGCTAAATCAGTGTTTAGTAGTCATTTAAACTACTAATTACAAAGAAAATACCACGGACCCTTGGCCTTACAATCAAATTCCCCTCCTATCTATCAAGAGGGTACAAATGCTAGGTAAGGACAGCCCATCATTTTGTGTCCAGATGCCTCCACACAATTTCAGCTCCCTCCATGCTGTAAACTGTTACTCTGCTTGTTTGTACTTATGTCCAAACAATCTGTAATGAACAGTCACCTCATCGCTTCCTGCACCCATGTCCAGCAATCCTACAAATTCCCAAAAGATGACAATACCTTTTATCCCAAATCACTTTTTATATCCTTCCTTTTTGTAGTTATGCCACCCAACCATGAATGTATGTCCTTGTTCTTGCAAATCTGATGAAAACCAGGGCCACTTTGGTTTTTAGTCTATTCTTTCTGGTTTATAGGAATTTATGTTTTATCAGAGTCTATGACTAAAGTCTTTGTTCTTGCCTCTCTCTTCTCCAACAGTCATCATCCCAGAGGGCCATGGGAAACTAATTGTGAGGCTATTTTTCTTTCTAAACACTATGGCATATCTGGCCAATGGCAAGAGTGTCAGTAGGGCCTGAGACACTCACATATGAAGGGAGAAATACAGTAGAATATTCTGGTCTCATGACATTCTTGTCTCTCAGATGAAACTTCCTGCCAGCAAGCATACATGAGAGAGACAGAGCGAGAGATGAAGAGAAAGTGCTATAGTGAGATAGAGAGAAAGAGACAGGGACCCAAGCATACCATGCCATGTTTTCTGTCTAAATAAGCTGTAATCGGGGTATCCACACAAAACCTCTTTTTAAGCTAATAGACAATGATCATTTCTACAGCAAATTTTAATTTGTTCACTTAAGCAGACATAAAGGCTATCAAATGAGTTCATCAATAATAAAATATTAAAGCTATACTTTTTTTTATAAACTTCAAAATATCTCTATATGTATACACACAAAAAAAAATCACATTCCAGTATTACATCACAAGCCTTAGGAACTTGAGGATTACACTGGAAGAAAGCAAGACAACTTTTCCTAGGAGTCAGGTTTTTTTTTAAACTTCAAAAAGTAGAATTTCTGCTATAATCTCAGAAATCTTCAGAAATTTATTCCTCTGTCATTGTAGGAAATTTATTTAAGATGCTACCTATGTAAGGCTTACCATGAGATTAACAAATGATCATAAATCTTCATTCTTCAAACTCAAATTCTTTGTATGTTTATAAAATTCAGCATTGAATTGGGGTTTTACTAAAAAATCACTGAGGTAGAGGCGAATAGGATTACTAGGATAAATCATGTAAGGCTATACTGTATGCAGATATAGGTGGAAAATCAAGCAGATATATTCATAGCTCAAATGAAAATACTGTAATAAGACATATCTTAATAATTGAGATAAAATATAAGCCTCAGGACAATACACACTCCAGACAAGGAGCATCATTCTCTGCTTTGTGCAAACTAATGGTGTAAGAAAATCTGCTTTTGAATTGCTCCATTATTGGGCTGTAGGATCACCTCTCAACAGACTGGTTTTATGTGAATGACACACGGAAAAATCTAGAATCCCAGTCAAGGTCATCCCCAGAGGCTGTTTACTGGAGTGCTAAGTATCTGTGGTCAGAGACTTTGCACCATGAAATTGCTTTAGCCTGGAACCAACGGAAATAATGAGTGGAAAGCTTGAGAGTTAAACACTTCCTGTTGTTTCCAGTTCAATGTTTATATTTACACATGCAAATGGACTTTGCTTTGGTGGTGTGCATCAGAAAACACTGACTCCACACATGTTCCCTTCCTCTTTTTTGATCTGTAATAATTGGAAATAAGATATCAGGACAAACACATAATATCTGTGGGTAGACTTATCTAATTTTTCTAATTATTTTGGAATGAGCCCTTTAGCAGAATTGTCTGAGCAGCATCCAGCTTAGGTCACTGGCTTGAAAAATGAAGGTTCGTGTTTGTTGGTTTTATCTTGGTTGGTTGTACAGCAAGGAAACCAGAGAGAAAAAACCAAGCTGACCTAAAATAAGAGCATCTGGATGACCACAGGAATTGAAGCCACAATTTGTTTTTGTAAACAAAAGGACAGCTTAGTGACACTGTATGGCCCTCTGGCTCCCCCTCGCCCCATTTGCTCCTGATCCTTGAAGGGAAAATACTCCTCTGATCACCCATCTGGTATGCACGATAGGATTCCATGCACGGAGTCTTTTCAGATTTCAATGAAAGAAGCAATTACTGCCGGACAGAGAGATGAGGCCAGAGGTAACCAGGTTAAAATGTTTAATAACAGCAGAGAAGAATTTACCTAAATTGAAGGGATTCTCACTGCTGTTTACTTTCCTCTCCTGTGCCAGCACGACTGAAACTCTCTCTCTCTGGGCACAAGCTTGCATACAGATAAGCAGAAGAGAAGGGCACTGCGGGTGGTGAGAAAGGCTTTTCTCACGGAGCTCCAAACTCCAGGGCAGTTCTCTATGGTGAGGGGTCAACAGCACAGTCTCTGGCATCAGACAGACAGGAGTCTAAATTCCATTCAACCCTGGTAAGTCATTCCAAATGCTGGTAAGTTACCCAATGAATGTGAAGTACTTATTGCAGTGCTTGACATTAGCAAGCACGCAATAATTGGTACAACAGAAAAATGGACTGAGGTCATGGTGGTCTGTAGAAACAATCATGAAAAAAGTTATCTGAGTGTGTGGTGGGGAGGGATAGATTCTAGGCTAATAATCCTATTGGCCTTCAATGTCCCCAATAGGACATGAGACTGTTCAAAGTTTTATGGTTCAGAACGGGAAAGACAATGCAATTAAAACATGCAATGGAGAGACTGGAATAAAAGAAGCAGAATAAAAGCAGTTAAGGTGAGCAGAGAAGACAGAGTCCAGCTAGGACCACTACAGAACCATGCAGTTGGCCTGTCGCCATATTGATCTGGCTTTCCTTGGGGAACAATCTGATTTTGCATTTAAAAAGTACTAGTCTGCTCTAAATATCATATGATATCATTTATATGTGGAATCTAAAAAAATTATACAAATGAATTTATTTGCAAAACAGAAATAGATACACAGATATAGAAAACAAACATGTTTTACCACAGGGGATGGGATAAATTAGGAGTTTGGGATTAACACATACACACCACTGTATAAACAGATAAACAACAAGGACCTACTGTATAGCACAGGGAACTATATTTAATATCTTGCAATAACTATAATGGAAAAGAATCTGAAAAAGAATATGCATATATATGTGTGTATATATATATATACACACACACATATATATATCTGAATCACTTTGCTGTACACCTGAAACTAACACAACATTGTAAATTAACTATACTTCAATAAATAATGGTTAAAGAATAAAATCTATAAAAAATTTTTAAGATGTACTAGTTAGCTCTGAATGCCTTAGTCTAACTTTCCCTATATGAAGTGTATTCCAAATAAACATAGGTTCAACTTAAATGAGTAAACTTAGCACAGAAATTCATAGAAATAAAAGTGCAATGAAATAGGTGAAAAAATCAAGTACTTTTATTAATTTCTGCAAAGTTAATATACATACCTCCACATATTTCTTCTGTTTCATCATCTATGCATTCTCTATCATCACACTCACAAAATTTACCATAAACGAGTCCATTTCCATCTGAATTATCACACTTACACCTGCCACAGTGACATGTACCTAAACCATTAAAACAGAGCAAAATTATTTAAGTGCATATAAATTATAATTAATGAATTTGAACCTATCTCTTTCATAGATAAAGCCAATTTAAATCAATTTAATATTCCAATTAGGTTTTACTGTGGGTATGATGAGATAATGACATTCTTTGAGATTATTGTAGCCCAGCAGTTATGTTTTATAGTACACAGCTATTATGATTGACCTCTAATAGTTTCATGAATCTGACCTTCCCAAGAGCAGAGCTACTTTATACATGTCCATCTAATCAATGCATGAATGAGTATCTTCTAATTACACCTGGGTCTTAGGTGAACTAAAGCAGAAAATTCTAAGCTTTGTGAGAGAAGTAACCTTGCTTATCTTCCTCACCAGTTATTTATTCAACGCTTTGCACAATATTTGAACATATTATTTATATAATGAATATTTGTAGAATTCATTATCAAATGCATAAATGAAAACCTTAGGTGTCCCTAATAATTTCATACCCACAGTGTTAAACTGATAGCCATGTCATTATGACTATGGGACCAGAGTGGGTTTTCTTATGCATAGAGTCCTGGGACCTCACCAAAACCTCAGGGCAGCTCAGGGTGATACAGAGGCACTGGAGTCATCTAGTCTACCACACACAACATACCCAGCCAAGTTTGAGGATTTGACTACAACCCCAAGAGTGATTTCACTGACAATAAAACAGCATTCAAAGGATATTGAGAAGTAGAATGTCCATTTGAGGAGCTTCCTTTTTAATGCCTATTTTTAAATTTTTAATCGATCATCACAGCAGTCACCATAGAGTAATTGAGACTTTGCCATTCACCAGTATCATCCTAGACTCTGGAAATGCAACAGGAGATGGATTCAGCCATAATCCTCCTCTTAAAGTTTTATATGAGTAAAAAACAATGTGATAAAATCAGGGGAGAAGTGCAAACTGCTGCAGAAACACATAATAAGGGGATTTAACTGAGACCTGGTAGGCAAAGATAGAGTCCCTGGGGAATGGCTCTTAAACTGAGAACTGAAAGCAAAGTAAAAATAATAGCTAAGAGAATTGAGAAGGTGAAAAAGCCCACTTCCAGCAAGAAACAACAGCAAAAGCTCTGAGGTAAAAGAGGGAATAAGGGAAAAAAGAAAAAGACAGCTGGCGTATAGCAGAAAATAAAGTGGAAAATGTCATGAAAGGAAAAAGGCAACTAAAGATGCAGTTTACGGAAGTCTAAGAGGTCACATTAAAGATTTCCAACTTGAATCAAGCAGAAAAATGAGAAGCCATTGAAATATTTTCAACAAGGGAGTCATGTGATCAGGTATTCATTCCCACCCTGTTACTCTGGTTGTCATATGGAGAATGAAATGAAATGAGGCCAAGTGGATATGAGGGAATGTTAGTTCATTAGTCTGCAGGAAAGAAAATAGAGGCTGACCCAGGTCATGGCTGTGAGTTTAGAAAAAAGCAAACACACATGGTGATATTTTCAGGAGAAAGAAAAGATGACTCGGTGACTGGGTCTGAGAGGTAAAGGATGGGAAGGAACCAAAGATGATACTATGGATATTTGAAATATGGATATTTGAAATGAGCTACTGGATACTGGCAATTCTGTATGTGGTGTACCAGAAAGAGCACAGATTTAGGACTGAGGTAGATTTGCAGGCATATCCAGGTCTTAATCCCCACTAGCTATACATATCTGAGGTCATTACTTTTATCTTTAACTGAGGTCATTACTTTTATCTCTAACTCTCAAATTCCTTATCTGCTCTTCTTCACAGAGCTGCTGTGTGGATCAAGTGATAAATAGATCACCCAGTCACCTATCTAAAAATGCTACTGTGTCTAGCACACTGTAGACTTTCAGAAAATGTTGGGTTCTTTGTCATCTCCCATTAAGACATCGAGTGTATCAGCCATATTCCCAAATATTTTCTCCAGACACATTTTATATTTATGGATCCCACTACTTCCTGGTTCCATACTCTCTGCATGATTCTGTTACACAGGTCACTTGTGATTTGCTATTCTCTGTAAGTGTTCTTTCTCTCACAGTCACATATAAATGGTGAGTCTGCAGAATTTGAGCTTGTTATTTTTCTTCCTTGAGAATACTTGTGTGAATTTTACTTCCATTAAACTTCTTTTTATAAACGAAGTTTATAAAATAGTTTATAAACTTTTATAAACTTTGTTTTATAAACTATTTTAATTTATAAAAGGTCATTTCCAATCTAACGCTACAATTCATGGTATTGCGTCATCTCATTTTGTTCTCTAATTATCATCCGTCTTTTTCATTTTCACATTTATTTATGCTGTCTTTCAACCATCCACGTATCCATTCATTAAATTTTCTCATTGCTTTATTATATTATTGGTGAAGTCATAAGTGCTATAGAAGATAATAAGATGGATAAAAACTAAGTAAATCATAGACCAAGAAGAAAGAGCAAGGTGATTGATAATTTTTACATATACATATATCTATATGAAACCAGATGACGCAAAGGCATTTGCAACAGATTTGTGACAAATGCTATAAAGATAGTATAAACCTCAGTCTGGCTCTGTGAAGGAGGAAAGGCACAGTAAGGGAGTAAGTTCTTGAGTTGGCACTTGATGTATAGATAGAATTTCAACAAGTGGAGATGGAGAAAAAACTTGTGATGTTGAAGAAAGAGCCTGGGCTAAGGAATAGGGATGGAGGATTTAACAGAGAAGAGTTTGGCTTTAGTTTGGAAAAAAGGGTAGGCTAAAGGCAGACAGTATAGGATCAAGAATATTGGTCAAGAATTTTAGAATTTATCTGTTGGAAGACCAGGAGCCCTTCATGGGTAGGGAGAGAGGTGCAACATAGTTAGGGCTACGTATGCAGTCATTGTTTTCAGGAAAGATGGGAAGGAACAGCCTCTGCCTCTGAATTCTACAACTTCTCACTGACGTCCCCCACAGGCTGGCTCACTCCAATCCACACATCTGAACTGTTCCTGGGTGATGCAGGAAGTTTACAACAGTTCAGAGACTTCCTGTCTTACTCATCAAGTAGAATTCACAACTGAGGCTCCAAGATACGGCATATGGAAGCCCAGGCAAAAGTGCCAGACTCGCGTGCTCATGCTGTGTCATCCTGCATCTCTTTCTTGGTTGCCAGTTAACTCATTCTCTAGGATTGGTCTTCTGTTTTATGCTAGATTATTTTAGCTCTGACTTTTCATTCTGCCTAATATAGCTGCCTCTTTCCAGGATGACTCCCTGTCTTGAACACCAGCATATACTCCTGATGCAATGGTGCTGGAGCCTTGCTTTGCTCTGCAGACTGTGCCTTGCCATTCTGTGCCCCTACGGAGTCAACTTCTGGAACTCCTTTAGTCCCCAGCTCCATCTCCATCTCCCCCTGCCCTTCAGTCTTCTGCCCATTCCATACACCTCCTCTTCCCCTTCTGTTCCAAGCTGCTTCCTGCAAATCACACTGCGATATGAGGGGGAAAAATTAGTATAGAGAGCTCAGACACTAATGCAGTTTGGGGGCAGTGGTCCTGAACTAGGGCTGGTAGAAGTAGGCATTAAAAGAAAGCTTTGTGACAGCAAGATCCCCAAAGTAAACCTGAAAGGCTTAGAAACTGAGAAGACAGTAAGAGACAGAAAAAAAGATTGTGCTGCCTCTGGAAACTGTCTAAAGACACATTAAAGGATGTCAAAGAGATATGACAGCCAGACGTAACACTGCCCCTAGACTGGATCCTATACAGAGGTGGTCGCAATGATGTAAAGGGCATTGTTGGGTCAATTGACATAATTGGAATATGGACAGTAAGATTACATAAAAGTATTGTATCCATGTTAAAAAAATAGAGGTAGAGATATCTTAGAAACGTATTTTATATCTTATCCAATGTGTTTCATCATCTATTGAAACAATTCTGTAAATTTTCTCCTTTAAGATGTGTTGATGTGGTGAATCATGCATTTAGATTCCTTAACACTGAAACATCTTTGGATTCCTAAACTAACCCCTATGTGGTTATAATGTGTTATTAAAAAGAAAAAAAATCCTGGATTTGAAAACCAATCAATCAATCAATCAATTAATCCATCCATCAATCTGAAAATAGAGTACAAAGAAACAAAACTGAAATTGATTTCAAGTCTTATTACTGAAAGAAGTTTGGAAAGCATGAAGTTTTCAAAACAAAAGCGGCTATATGGTGAGTGTGTGTGTGTGTGTGTGTGTGTGTTTAGAGGGTGTCATGAACCGGAAGTTGAGAAATTCTACTGAGATGAAAAGAAAAAAGGAAGTGCTGGAGAGAAGCCAGGAGAGTATCAGTGAACAGAGAAAGTAACCTGACCATTAGCACTTTCGTCACGGTCCCCAGCTGCTCCACTCACAGCTTGCCTTGGCAGTAGACCTGATTGCTATTAGCAAAACACCCTACTGCACTGAATCTACACAGAGCAACTCCTGTCAATCAAAGACTGTGGAAAGCTCCCAGCTCTGAATGCAGAAGGACTCTACCAACAATGGGAGCTTCAGGGGGGAAGATACTCATTTATGTAGTCAAACCCTGGCCTTCAGCATGCAGAGCAAGAGGCTCACACCCCTGGATCTATGTAAGAACTACCCAGAGAACTTTTAAAAAAACCCACTATAGTCCATATCAGACCCCAAAGCAACTAAATCAGAGCCTCCAGTGTAGGACAGGAGCATTCTCAAGTTCAACCAGGGCTGAGAAAAAACTGACTTTGAGGTTCTACGTGCCCAACTGTTAAAAGAGTATTTAATTATAGTAACACTGGCTGAACACCACTGAAACCAAAACCACAGTTGTTGTGTTTTATATGATTTTGGTAATTAATTTTAACAGCTCCTCTGTAAATTTCTAAGAAATATTTTTAAATGATGTCTACCAGATATACAAATATTTTAGTCAAACAAAAATCTTGCTATCACTATATTCTGCAATGGTTTTCACATCCAGGGCATTGGAAACCCCCATTAGATTTGAAGAGTTTGGTTCTTTTTGATGCCAAGGTATAAATTCAAAGCACCCTTGATCCGTAACAGAAGATAATTAAGTAAGTTTATACAAATCCTTTTTAAAAGGATTAATCCAGCATTCAAAATCATGGCTCACAATTTACCTAAAATGTTGTCAGGGTGTTGCTTCCAGTGACTATCCTACTTGAAGAAGGCATTTGGAACAGCTGGAGAGCATCAGACTTGCCAGTCTCAGCAAGAGGACATTTTTCCCAATTGATTTATCTGAATTTCACTTCAAAAAAATATGCTCAAAAGCAGTCCCACTCGGAGGTTCAACATTTCTCAACGCCTACATATTACCATTAAAATTATTTCATTTAAGAATTCTCAGGGCATGAAATTCTTACCTGCATTAGAGCAGATGATATCTTGAGAATTCTTGCACATTTGGTTGCTCTGTTTCTTTGTCAGGTCACAGGTCTTTGGGTACTGGCAAGCGTCCCCAAACCATCCTCCATCACATCTGCACTTTCCACAGTCACACGTACCGTGGCCTGAGAATTTAACAACATCCCGTTAGACTCAAATTCTTTTCCAAAGGAAACCATTACTGTAACTAAGGATCTTAAGAGTGATGTTGGTTCTGGACCGAGCTATAATCAATTCAAACACAGGTAAACGACAGTGACTGAGGGGTAATCCTATTTATATACCATATAATGAAGTATGTGGATTTTATTTTCATAATCAACTTCGATATATCATTCTAAAAACATTCACTTAACTCATAGAGACATTAGGATAGATAATAAACCAAAGGTCTGAAAAACCGCATGCTCAGAAAATTTAGCACTTAAAGGAGTCCACCTAGCACTGGCATATTTAAGACACAAAAGCCCCGTAAAAACAATTTCCATTTAACTGCATTTTATAACACATGAAATTCCACTAAACTAAACATTGGCCTGATATTTATTTGAATTTTATATGTAATAAAATTGTATAGATATATTAAATACCACCTTGGGATAAGATTGACATGAAAAATAAGTATATATTTTGTTTCTTGATGGGGTAATCTGGTTCAAGAGTCAAAAGGATAAGAGCCATATTCATCTACTGCCACAAAAATTTCTCAACCTTCCATGCTCTCAAATCAACATTTTGCTGTTTTTATTGTTGTGGTTATTAATTTTATTAAGTCCTGCTTGAAGAATCCTGCTAATGTTTTATTGACTACATATTAGAAAGAAGTACAAAACACATACAAGCCTTGGTCTTTGCGCTCAAGGACCTTACAAACTGAAAAGTTGAGGCTAATATGCAAAGAGAATTGTGTTATCTTCAGCCAGAAATGTTTGTTGGACCTTATATTAAGTTGAGGGAGGTAGTCTACAACCTATAGAAATAAGAGGGGAAAGATTTTCTACACTTCCTTGACTTTTAACTGGGCCTTGGAAGGTGAGTAGAGTTTGAATGGGTTACAGAGAGAAAATTCGTGTATTATTCAAGGTAACAGTACTACGTCTTAATGGCTGAAATTCATAGCCACAGTGGAATGGAATCATTGATCTCGGGCCAACAATCATTCGAGGTGGCAGCCAAAATCCACATGATGAAATCCAGATGGCCTGTCAGAATGAATGGCTCAGAGGCCTGCCATTTGGGCATGCCTGGCAGAGCCTGGATCTGTGATTGGCTATGACTTTAAAACTCCCCTGCATGGGGCCCAGTCCATGTAAGTGTTTCTATTCCTGTTGCATTTTTCGAATTAATTATTCTATTTTACAAACAAAATCTTGCCTGTACCCTAATTGCGATTCATTTTATCAAGTGCACATTATTCTGTCAAATTGATTGTATCATCTTGCATTCCTGTCTGGTCCTACATGATATTGTCAATCTCAGCCAACTTGGTATCATTTACAAGCATAAGTGATCTCTCCTGCCAACCATCCAGTCTATTTATAAAAGGATTAAGCCAAATTCTTGAGGTGGCTAAGCCTCTTTTGGTGAATTAAGTATCTCAGTAACTGTAACGATTCTTTAATAATATTAGTGTATTAGGTTAAACCACATGAAGTAGCCACTTCTATAAGTTAAATGTCAGTCATGGTTCATCCCAATAAAAAAGCTCCGTATCAACTGCAAAGAAAATAAAAATGCTTTAGAAGAAAATGAAGTATCTAGAATAAAAGAATACTCAGTGCTTCTTCTATATTGGATAGAACATCTTAAACTCCAAACTAAGGTGTATATGACAGAGGTGGGTAATGGTTTGTGGGTCAAAGGTTACAGATTTTTGAAATGGAGGGAGATTTGGAAAAATAACGAAAATGTACACAGATGATAGGAAAAGACTCATTCATCCCACACTGACCTAATGAAGCATCAGTAGAAGCAATATTTTAGGTGCTTACAACCCAAAGTTAGTCCATGGAGGTCCAGTTTCAGAAACTTCTTCCATAAAAGGTTCTATGATAAAATAAACATGGAAAGAGACATGCTATATTCTTCTCTTAGCGTGCCATGATATATATCAGCACACTGAAGCCCGTCAGAGGTCCTTTCATGAAAAAGCCATTTAACTTTATGTGGCATATACAATTTTTTTGATTAGGGGGCCCTTTTTCCTTACAACTTATACTAATATCTTGGGCACACACTGTGTCAGGTAGTGTGTTTTCAGCTTTTCCTGTAGCATCTGATTGGAGGCAAAGATGACAGACAATGTAGGACAGGGTCCTCTGCCTTTATGTTCTTTCTAATCTTCATGCCCAGTAGGGCCTTCTTGATTCACTTTCCTCCATTTAGGAAAGTAAATGAGAACCGATTTTTTTTTTACCGTCAAGAATTACCAAGTAATAGCCTGTACAACCTTACTTGGAGATAAATGTATAATTTTTTTTTAGAAAGAAAATAATCTTCTATTTCTACTCTTTATCCAAGGTTAATAAGAGCTTTGGCCAACCTCAGGGAATGAGGTTGCTGTATTATCCAAGCAAGGTAATCTCCATTACAGTGTCAATAACATGGCTTCGGCAAACATCTCGTTTTGCAAAATAATTTATCCACTGTGTATTAGTTTGCTACGGCTACCATCCAACGTACCATAAACTGAATGGCTTAAAACAACAGAAATTTTCTCTCTCCCAGCTCTGAAGCCCCAAAACCTGAAATCACGGTGTCTGCAGATCCATTCCTCCTGGAGCATCTGAGCAAGAAATTCTTCCATGCCTCTCTCCTACCTACGGATGGTTGCCTGTGATTTTGGTGCTCGTTAGCTGTGAAAGCTTTCCAGGCTCTGCTTCTGTCTTCACGTGGCTTTTATCTCTGTGTGTCTGTGTCTTCACATCTTTCTCCTTACGAGGGCACCAGTCATTGGTGCCCATCCTACTCCTGTAGAGGCTCATCTTAATTACACCTTCAAAGACTCTCTTCCCAAATGTCACATTGACAAGCGCCTGGTGGTGGGATTTCACCCATCTTTTAGGGGCACACAATTTAAACCTCAACAGCTGCAGACAGTAAGCCCTGATTAGCCTCTTTCCTGCTGTATAGTCATGGACGAGATGGGATCATTTTTCTCTCTTAGATATGCAAATAAATGGGCTAGAGCTGGCAGCAAGCCCCCTCATCCCCGTTTCTATCCTACACAGGGAGGGCCTGAGAATTCCCACAGACAGCCCGGCCCAGGTCCACATGTGCTTCCACAGCTCTGCCAGCCCCTCCCCTGCCCTCTACCTGCGGTGGCTGCTCCCTGACCACCAGCCCAGCCTCAGGACATCTGCACTGCCACTGACTGGGGGGAAAGCCACAGCAGGCTCTGGAAGAGATTTGGGGACCTTCAGGGTAGAAGGTCCTGGGTCCCAGGCACCTCAGCCTAGGGGAGCAGAGGTGGCAGGGCCCAGGGCTCCAGGTGGCGATGTCCCCTTGGCCTCTCGGGCATCCCACCCCACTCCGCCTTGGGAAAGGATGGCAGAGGAGGACCAGAGCAGAACCCCTCCTATTGTCCAGGTCGAAGGGTGGCCCTTGCCCAGGGCAATATGAAGTCCTAACCAGCAGAACATCCACCGTTCCCGGCTGTCTAGACCACTCCACTTCTGGCTCTTCTCCAGATAACTCTGTTTCCACAACTACAAAATACCGTCTTAAAACGAACCATCCAACATCCTTGAGAATAAATCTGTTGCCCTTCAAATATGTTCTCAAGGAGTCAAGAGAAAACAAACACACAAAACAAGAATGTGAGAGAAATGCCAGAACCACCCCCCACAAAGCAATAAGGATGAAAAAGCCAAAGGCTATTCGCATTGCTCCCAGGGCTGTGAGTAGTGCCGCCAGTCGCCAGAAAGGGAAGACAAGTCACGGTGGAGGGTAAAGTCCAGTAGTTTAGTCTCCTTTTTGGGTAAGAATATGGAGGCCTGGTCGGCTGGCTCCAGTGCTTCCGAGGTGGGCTAAAGCCTTGACCACCACTGAGCAAGGAAGGGCATTCCAACAGAGACAGAATAGAATGGGGTTTGTGACTCTTAAACAAACAATGCAACTGCAGCACTGCCACCACTACTCCGTGATCCCTTTTACCTGGGTAATGCAGACACTCATCTATTCCACTCGGAGTGATGATAAGATACACTAGTGTACGGTGGAAGAGAAGTTGATGCTTTTTTTAAAAATGAAAACAAACTGTTTCCAATTGGAAATACTTTACCAGTATTGAAGAACTTTTAAAAATCAATTAGCCATTTGCATATACCAATGAAAAGTAATAGCACCTTTCTTTGCCAAACGAATAAACAAAAAAAAGCTGAAGGGGACGGCACTTAACTCTCCTCCAAGTCTACTGATACTATGGATGCAAATAAACTGCCAAAATTAACATGCCTATTGGATTAGCTATGTTTTTGGCTTCAAGTCTTTTTGAAGTCTTAAAAAGGTAGATAGGTAGATAGATAATATATGTAGACATAGGTAGGCATAGGTATAGGATAAATGGATAAAGAAGCTATAGTGTATATATATATATAATATATATGTGTATATATATTATATATATATATATAGTATATATATATAATGGAATACTATTCAGCCATAAGAAAGAAGGAAATCCTGCCACTTGGGACACATGAATGAAACTTGAGGGCATTATGCTAAGTGAAATAAGTCAGATGCAGAAAGACAAATACTGTATAATTTTACTTATATATGGTATCTAAAAATAGCCAACCAACCAACCAAACAAGCATAAAAACCAAACTCATAGAAAAAGAGATCAGATTTGTAGTTAACACAGAGGCGGGAATAGGAGGGGAACTGGATGAAGGTGGTCAAAAGGTACAAACTTGCAGTTATACAATAAATAAGTACTAGGTATGTCATGTACAACACAATGACTATAGTTAATATACATACAAATATACTGTATAGCATATTCCAACATTAAGAGAGTAAACCCTAATAGTTCTCATCACAAGGAGAAAAAAACTTTTTCTTCTTTTTTTTTGTATCTATATGAGATGACAGAGGTTAACTAAAGTTATTGTAGTTATTATTCTGGAATATATGTACATTATTATGCTGTACACCTTAAGCTTACACAGCGCTGTATGTCAACTGTATCTTAATAAAGCTGGAAACAAATCGTGATGATTAATTATTATTCCATGATTACTACTGACAACAATCTTATTATCTAGAGGAGGATGTTAAAAAGTGATTCTCTCTGGATGTCAGATAAGCTAGGTATTCCACTGCTAGAGCCACATGGTAATCCTGAAATAGATATTTTAATTTGAGCACTCAGTTGGCCCTGCAAATCTATTTGGTTTGGTCAAATAAGTAAACTCCCAAGACCTGCATTGTCTTATTGTCCAGTGGATTCAAACAAGCTCATTTAATAAAAGACACACTCAATTTTTGTCCTGTTCTTTCTGAGCCACTATAGATCTCCCAGCCTCTCTAGGTATAAGAAACTAAAGAACAATGCCACATCTAAAATTCTAAGACAAGGATCCCTTAGCTAACGTTACAATTACTTCATGGTTTGCAATAGAAACTTGACCGTTTTCAAGACAGAGGTACAAGTCCCTATTTTGCTTCTCAGGCTAATTACAAACTGACTTCTTAGATATTTCTGTTTCCCATTTCTGAGAACATTACTATGTGAATGATGGAAGAATTCTGTGTAGAAGAGAGTTTTGCCCCAGAAATGGAAAGATCTGGGCTCTAGTCCTGCCTGGATGCTAATCCACCACGTAACCTTGATCAGGAAAATGGAAAAGAAGAGAGGAAAGGAAAACTAACAATTACTGGTTTGCAGGTAGAGTGATAAGTACTTTATACAGGCTAGTCTTTGCCATAAGAAGCCAGCGAGACAGATTTTTGTTTCCCTGTTTTACAAATAGGAGGAGCAAAGGGTAATTAGCTCGCTCAAGGTCACACAGTTTATTAGCTGAAAAGCTGTGTTTTTCCTGTTACAGCCAACATTATCCATTTAGTTGCAACGTAGTAAACGTGAGAACACCTGCTTGCTCTAGGAAAAGTGGTACCAGTAAAATCTATGGATTAGTGGCTTGATGACACTGTTTCCTTTTGTAACTCACATGCTCAGAACTGGATTACTCAATACACGTTGAAAGAATTCTAACAGTAAAATTATCAGATTTCACTATTTAAAATTAAATAATGCTAAAGATGGCAGATAGAAGAATTCAGGAATCTAGTTATCTAATTTCTCTAGACCTCAGGGTGCTGATCTGCAAAATTAAGAAAATGGCTGAATAACCCAAAGATTCCTTTCATCTTGAAAATTCCATACTATAGCCTCAATCATTTTCTTTTTCTTACAACAAACCAAAGTAGTTCCTTCAAATGGGGCATTCAACATATTAAATCAGGGTGGTAGTGGTGGATATTGTTACCAAATCTTGTTTGCTACTGAAAACAATCATGAAACAAAATCCTGTCTGTTATTCAAAGTACCCATTAAAATACCACAGATTATCCTGATATGTTTATTTTTAAAGTGGGTTTGGGTTGAATACTGCTACAATTGGGGGATTTAACATTAGAATTCTGGTAACCTGAGACAATTATAAAACATAAAATATAAATTATAGCAAATCAAGACACAATGTTTTAGCCGAACCTTAGGTGGCAAATTTCATAAAGTCAAACCTATAATATCATATTCAGGCAAGAATTATACAAACACACTCAGACACAAGCACTAGCTTGGAAATTCAGGAAACCTAGGTGTTCATACAGATTCTGCCCTAGTTGGACTTGTGACCTTCAACAGGTGAGTTAATCCTCGAACTTTTCAGACTCAATTTTTTTTTTTGGTCTGGTAAGTTAAACATGTACATAAACTCAGTATTTCTCGAGGGTTGCAGAGTATCTGTCTTTAAGGGGGAATGATTAGAACTGTCTTCTCTGCCGTTTCATCCACATTTCTCGAGAAGCTCGTGTTCCCTACTCTGCCCCATAATTAGAGCATGTGCTGTATTTCTCAGATGTCCTGAGAAGGAAAAGAGAGAGAGGAAAGACAATTGGACCAGATGATGGAATCTTTCAGTCCTCTATTCCTCCAGCTCCCAGTTCTACAAGTTTATTCATCAGAAATCTTTACAGAGATTCCTTCATTTTCTTCTGTGAAAGAAAAATAAAAGGAGCCCTCGCTTCCTTTGGTTTCTGTCTTGGTCTTTTGTCCTGTCTTGGGGTATTTTATTCAAGGGTGTCTCTTCATCTCAAATACACCAAATGACAGAAGCCACTCAAGCCTTAGACACAATATCCATCAACAGTATTTCTTAGCTGATGGAAATGAACTTAATCGAACTGGAATCTAAGAATCTCAGAATATTGTAACCAGACTAGGAGATCAGAAGTGACTGAAATCTCCTCAGTTTTACTAAGAACAAAATGAAACTCCCTGTTCACCATCACCTCCTCCTCATTATAGATAAATATGTATGTCAAGGAATCTGGTCAATGGAGATTTGTGTATATGTATGTCTGTGTATATGTATGTATGTGTTTATTAATACACATATATGTGTGTATGTATATTTATATATGGGACTTAGCAAGACTCTAAACTTTGTCTTTTAATGTGGTTACCAAGAGCACTGGATGATTGGATGGTATTTATCAGCATCCCTCTCAATGTCGAGATTTTTTTTTCAGAACTCTGTGCATGTGCTGGGCTTCCCTGGTGGCGCAGTGGTTGAGAGTCTGCCTGCCAATGCAGGGGACACGGGCTCGAGCCCTGATCCGGGAAGATCCCACATGCCGGGGAGCAACTAAGCCCATGCGCCACAACTACTGAGCCCACGTGCTGCATCCACTGAGGCCCGTGCGCTCTAGAGCCCGTGCTCCGCGACAAGAGAAGCCTGTGCACCGCAAAGAGGAGTAGCCCCCGCTCACCGCAGCTAGAAAAAGCCCGCGCGCAGCAACGAAGACCCAACGCAGCCAAAAAATAATAAAATGAAAATAAATAAATTTATAAAAAATACTATATCAATAAAAATAATATGTTTTTTTAAAAAAGAACTTTGTGTATGTCTGACAAATATTAATAATATGCTCCATCTGGTTATGTTAGCCTTCTTCATCTCAAGCTGTGCTGGTTGTCTGCAGAGCAAACTCTGTTTATGCCCTTACGGCTCACAGCCAACATGGGGATGCCCTGTGTCCTCCAGAGGGCTGTGTAATGCCCTCCTGTGACAGACTGCCTAGGTTCAAGTCCCACGTCCAGAACTTGCTAGCTGGGTAAGTTTGGGCAAATACTTAGGCTTTTCATTAGTTTCCTAGGTTTGTGACAAAGTACCACAAACTGGGTGACTCCCAACAATAGAAACTTACTGTCCTCATGATTCTGGAGGCTGGAAGTCCCAAATCAAGGTGTTGGCTTGGGACTGACATGTACACACTGCTATATTTAAAATAAAATGCATTTCAATGGGGAAAAAAAAGTGTCAGCTGGGTCATAGACTTTGAGATTCTGTGTACAAGACTTCCTCATCTCTTCCTAGTTTCTGGTGGGGCTGGCAGTCCTTGGAGTCCCTTGGCTTGCAGCTGCATCCCTGCAACCTCTGCCTCTGCCATCACATGGCCCTCTCCCCCCTGTGCCTGTGTCTCTTCTTCTCTACTTATGAGGACAGTAGTCATGTTGATTGGTGGATAGGGCCACCCTAATCTTTCTTTTTCAGCTTCAGAACAAAGGTCCTGACACAAGCTCGTGGCTTCCAAAATGTGGTGCTCATCTCTAGATAAATTATAAATGAATACACAAATATAGGTAAATTCAATTTTTTGAAGTGTGATCAGGAGTTTGGAGATAAATGATTTAAGCAATGGATTTGCAAATGTATAAGAAAGATTCTATTTCTTAAGCTAGGTGGTGGAGACACAATATTGATCTTTTTAATTATTTTTTATACTTTATGATCATATTTTACCCAAAAATTTTAAAAAGAAAAAAACACCTCCGTTAGAAGCAATACTCCTACAAGGGATGATGTTAAAAGGAGTGTTGTTTTAGGACTCCAGCAGCACTCAGGAGATGTCACCACTCTGACTCATATTCATAAAACACTGCATGGAAGAGACAGTAGGGTTAATCTTTACAACCTGAGGGTCTGTGAAGAGCTGGTAGAATGTAGCTGCCAATCTGAATGGGAGGACCCTATTATTCAGAAGGGTACAGGCTAAGCCAGGAAGCAAGGTGCAGGGAAGAGCTATGCACTGTCTGGGTCTCCAGGAGAAGGCACTGTCCCCTGCCCCCTCCAGGGGGGGTCGAGTACAGGACACAGAGAGATAGGGTTGTGCCCATTCCAGGAGATGTAACTTGACTCTGGACCATCTTAGAACAGTTTCAATAGAAGAGAAATGGCTGTGAAGGTGCAAGTACCTGACACAGGCCACCACTGTCCTGCAGCAACTACAGGTACACCCAGAATCAAACCAAAAACCATTTGTATCGTAGGTGGAATGGGAGCTGTTATGAGTTGAACTGTGTCCCCACCAATTTTAGATGTTGAAGCCCTAACCCTTATACTTCAGAATGTAAGGTCACCGCAGATGTAATGAGTTAAGATGAGGTCATACTGGAGTAGGATGGGTCCTTAATCTATTGTGACTAGTGTCCTTATAAAAAGGGTACATCTGCACACAGAGAACACCATGTGAGGATGAAGACAGAGATCAGGGTGATGTTTCTACTAGCCAGAAAACACCACTGATTGCGGACAAAACACCAGAAGCTCGGGAGAGTCATGGGAAAGGTTCTCCCTCATAACCGTCAGGAGGGACCAACCCTGCTGACAACTTATCTTGGAGTTCTAGGGCCCAGAACTGGGAAACAAAATATGTCTGTCATGTAAACCATCCAGTCTGTGGTACTTTGTTACCGCAGCCCTAACAAACTAATACAGAAGCTCAAGGTATGGTTTTAAAGAATTATAGAAAAATGAAGGTGTATCATTTTACATTTCTGAGCTGAAGGTCTGAGGAAGTAATTGCCACCCACTGGCATAGTCAGCACATTTTAACCCACATGCTTAATAGATGACTCCATAAGTAAAGGCTGACATTTACCTGCACCTTGGCAGAAATGACTAAATCTGAATGGTACCTTGTACACCCAGGACCGTCCTAAAGGTGACATTAGAAGGCAAAAATCTCTAAACAAAAGTATATATTTCTCTTTGTCACCTTGTGTCAAAAGTCAATAGGAAAAGAATTCAACAGAAACCCCCATATAATGAAACACACTGCTTATGGAATCACTGGGAAATGGGCAAAATGATTCCCTACGGCTTATCTTTCTAATCATTCTGCTTAGGATTCCTCCATTCCCCAAACCCTGTTTTCTAGAAAATAAAACCACTTTCTTTGTCTGAAAAGAATACCGCACCTCTCCTGTTAGCCCTGTTGCATTATTAAATTCCAGTGGGCTGTGGAAAGCCTCCCCTCTACAGAGCTTCCAAAATATGCCCAGAAGTGGACTTTACAAAAAGCCTGGACTTTTAATAATATCTACCTTTTAAAAACCCTATTTTTTAAAAAGAACTCTTTTATTGCTCCTTAAAGAAGTCTGTGCGATGGCAAAATCAAAGATTATGATCACCTTATGGTCTTCAGATGTTATGATCAAGCAATTCTTTGGTTATTTTCTCCTCATCCAACTAAACAGGAGCAGCTGGTAACTACTTTTTAATTTCCTTCTCAGTTCAAAAATTAACAAACATTTACATGTTCAGTCAACTTTAATGTAAATCCTCTAACTACAAGGACTTTTCTGTTAATTCAGTAACTATCTAGGGTCCCTCTGATCTAAGCTATTATAAAGTGGATAGTGAATAAAAGTTGCTGACAGTTTGGTTCACTTGACTGGAAAAAAAATGAAACCACTCTCTTGTAAGCAGGTAAAAGGACTTTAAATCATGATGTTTTCTACAATAAAAAGATCAGTCACCAGAAAAAATATATATCAGTAGTTGGCATGGAGACTGAATTCAGTTCATTATTATTCATTTTTAAAACTTTTTAGGAGCTCATGAAGTCATTTAGAAAATTGAAAAAAGGAACTTGTGGACAAGGTAAAATACTTTTAAACGAGGTGTCACTTTTGGTTCCCTTTTAAAAAATTTTAAATCTAGATCAGTAGACAGAAAAATTAAATTGGAAATAAAGCCAGAGGGCAAGCAATGTTTTTTAGGATATAATACTCTGTCGCACTGTTCTGATAGCCCTACCTCATTTCGGGAAGAAAAAAGAAACTAGACACAGTTCCTTCGACAAGTAGCTCTTTTAGAAATCGTATATATTGGAAGAGGAGGGGCAAACTTTACTGAGGAGTGTGTTCAGGGTATCAGAAGGAAAGGAAAGGTTGCTGTAATAGCCAGTGCACTCATTTGTTTTGAAACCATTTAAAGTCAAGGTATTTGGAGAACTGGAAAAGAAAATAACAACAAAGGTAGCCTTTGCTCCAAACAGGAGGAATATCTTCACATGAAAACATAAACAGTTCAAGGGACTTCCCTGGTGGCCCAGCAGTTAAGACTCCATGCTCCCAATGTAGGAGGCCCAGGTTCGATCCCTGGTCAGGGAACTAGATCCCACATGGCACAACTAAAGATCTGGCGCAGCCAAAATAAATAAATAAATATTTTTTTTAAAAAAGAAAGAAAATATAAACAATTCAAAACTTACCGACTTCCAGGACCCCCTCCCTATTCTTGACTCATGAGCTATGTCATTCCCCATTCTGAAAGGTTATAGTTTTCATAATAGAAAAGTCTAACCTACCATTCAATTTTAAAATATCCCATTTTAATCATTCTAGATAATGTATCTTGTCTTCCTTTTTTACATTGGTATACAGATATTTACCCTGGAAAATAGCTTTACCAAACTATAACAGAATGCCTAAAATAACAAATATATATTAAACTTCTCAGTTGCAAATCACTTTAATTCATATAATCTTATTTGGTTATCAAAATGGCATGAAAAAATAGAAAACCAGTATTACCATCCTCACTTATAGAAAAGGAAATTCTTGGTTAATGTCTTTAAATGATTCCTCCAAATTTCTAACTAAGCTCTCAAGTCGCCCACTCAGCTTGGGTACCCACAACGCTGAACAAGAATGAAATCCCCTAACTTCCTGTTCTTTCTTCCTCTTACGTGACCCTCATCCACTCTGCCTCTTCTCCAGCCCCAGAGGCTGTGTGGAGGTCCATTCCTTTCAAGGAGCCTTGATTTCTTTGCCATCTGGTTCTCTGGGGGCCCTGCTTCCTCTCTCTCCTCTAGTTCAACCTCAGCTTCATTGTTAGCACCTTCCTCTTATACCATGAAATTCAACAAGCGTCTCCTGGTCTTTACAAAATGTAATCAACACTCCCTCTACTATACCCACGTCCCTATTTCTAGTCTCTATTCCAAGTCAATTCTCCCTTCCTTATTCAAAGCTCCAAATAGGCAGTTTTTCACTCCCAGTCTCACCTTTTATCTACAATTCGATTTCAAACCCACCATTCTACTAACATTTTTCTAACAAAGAAAAATTAATATGCTTTTTATTCCTTAATTCAATTAACATTTAAGTCCTTATCTTATTTTTTTTTTAAGTCCTTATCTTATTAGCTGCTTCTCAATCCTTTGGCATCTTCCCCTCTTTCTCCCACCCTCCCCCTCATCCTTCTCCACCTCCTTGCCCTCTTCCATCATGCCGGAACACACAGCATCAGTAAAATCATATTCCCCAGTGCATCTTACACATTATAAGGAAAATAAGAGGAATAAAAAATACTGGAATAGTTATTCTGAAGAGAGTTAATTACACCTAAGATCATCATTACATTACTGAATCACACTAAGTTTTAAGCAGGCTTGAACGAAGTCATGTTTAATTGTTTTCTTTTTTTTTTTTTTTCCATTGGCATTCAGTGAGCAGTTGGAAACTAGGAGGAAAGCTCACGAGGAATGTCAGAGAAAATTTTAAAAGGAATTAAAAGCAATATTTCCTTTGCTTATCCAAATATTCAAGCCAAGTTAAATAATGGAAAGGTAAATCTGCCACATACACTCATTTATCAGTTTTCTTAAAATTCGTGATGTACTTTGTTCTTACCCTTCATTTTATTTTTTCTACCTAAAATATATCTTGGAGAGATTCTGTCAAGAACTGCGAAGGGGGGCTGAGATTTGATTTTCCTCTATTTGAAACTAACAAATTAGCCTGACACTGTGTCATGGATTCTGGAAGAAGACATGAGACTCTTGGGTCAGAGTCAAAGGACTTTATTACTCATATCAGTAGCAGTAATTGAAATCTCAATTTGAGTCAGTTACCTAAACCCCAGTTCCCACAAAACAACACAGGAGAAGCAGGGCAGATTCCTGCACGTGTGGTGGGTTGCACTGTGGGAGAGAAACTTCCCGGATAGGGATCCTGACCCTTATATTGGGGAGTAAGCATGCCTGAACCTGCCACAGAAGGATACACTCTCTTATTACACTAGGCTATAAACAAACTTCCCTTTGCTCCAGAGGGAGACACCAGGTCTATCTTCCAAGGCTCTATGTACAAGCATCCATAAGAAGATATTCTTGAATGAAAGCGATCAGTACCTGTGTTGACAAAAAGTACAGTAACACAAGAGACCATGGAGAATTGTCTCCCAACACCTATTCATATCAACATCCCAGCCCATAGAGACCTAATTAACTCTTTCTAACAGATGCATAATATTCCACTGTATACACCACAACATGTAGCCATCCCTCATTGATTTGCACTTAACTAGTTTTGGTCATTTACCACTACAAACAATGTTGTCATAATGATTCTTCCTTAAACATGCATCTTTAAGCAGAAGTGTGAATAGATCTGTGGGATAAATTATTATAAGCAGAGTTTATGGATGAAAGGGTAGGCATATCATTAAAATTTTAATAGATGTAGACAGATTTGTTTCCAAAACTATACTAAATACACTCCCACCAACAATGTGTGAGGATACACTTGCCAACACACACCATAGAATATTATCAAGTAAACTGTGTCAATCTGAGCACCAAAAATTACATTGCATCATCTTTAATTTCTTTCATCAGTGTCTTATAGTTTTCTGCATACAGGTCTTTTGTCTCCTTAGGTAGGTTTATTCCTAGGTATTTTATTCTTTTTGTTGCAATCGTAAATGGGAGTCTTTCCTTAATTTCTCTCTCAGATTTTTCATCATTAGTGTATAGGAATGCGAGAGATTTCTGTGCATTAATTTTGTATCCTGCTACTTTAGCAAATTCATCGATTAGCTCTAGTAGTTTTCTGGTTGCATCTTTAGGATCCTCTATGTATAGTATCATGTCATCTGCAAACAGTGACAGCTTTACTTCTTCTTTTCTGATTTGGATTCCTAGGCCATTATCAAAAAATCTACAAACAATAAATGCTGGAGAGGGTGTGGAGAAAAGGGAACCTTCTTGCACTGTTGGTGGGAATGTAAATTGATACAGCCACTATGGAGAACAGTATGGAGGTTCCTTAAAAAACTAAAAATATAGGGAAGGTGGGAGGGAGGGAGACGCAAGAGGGAAGACATATGGGAACATATGTTTATGTATGACTGATTCACTTTGTTATAAAGCAGAAACTAACACACCATTGTAAAGCAATTATACCCCAATAAAGATGTTAAAAAAAAAAAAAACTAAAAATAGAACTACCATACAACCCAGCAATCCCACTACTGGGCATATACCCTGAGAAAACTATAATTCAAAAAGAGTCATGTACCACAATGTTCATTGCAGCTCTATTTACAATAGCCAGGACATGGAAGCAACCTAAACTGTCCATCGATAGATGAATGGATAAAGAAGATGTGGCACATATATACAATGGAATATTATTCAGCCATAAAAAGAAACGAAATTGAGTTGTTTTTAGTGAGGTGGACAGACCTAGAGTCTGTCATACAGAGTGAAGTAAGTCAGAAAGAGAAAAATAAATACCGTATGCTAACATATATATATGGAATCTAAAAAAAAAAAAAGGTTTTGAAGAACCTAGTAGGGCAGGACAGGAATAAAGACACAGATGCAGAGAATGGACTTGAGGACACAGGGAGGGGGAAGGGTAAGCTGGGACCAAATGAGAGAGTGGCATGGACATATATACACTACCAAATGTAAAATAGATAGCTAGTGGGAAGCAGCCGCATAGCACAGAGAGATCAGCTGGGTGCTTTGTGACCACCTAGAGGGGTGGGATAGGGAGGATGGGAGGGAGATGCAAGAGGGAAGAGATATGGGGATATATGTATACATATAGCTGATTTACTTTGTTATAAAGCAGAAACTAACACGCTATTGTAAAGCAATTACACTCCAATAAAGATGTTAAAAAAATTAAACATTGTATATTTTTGTTGACATGTGTCAATTATGGATGAGATTCAACATATTTTCTTTGGTTTATAAATCATTTTTATTTTATAAACAAAATCATTTTTGTGTCATTTTCTTAAAATTTTCTGCTTATATATTTTGTCTTTCTTTTGGTTGTTGGATATTTCCATCATTTTTAGGAGCATTAGGTTTTATGTTAAATAATTTAGTCTTTTTTCTGTCATTATAATGCAAATATTTTATGACATATATTGTTTCTCATACTTCTAAATCGTATGATCAAATACCCTCATGCTTTCTTCTTGAAAGTTTGATTTTAATGCATAAATTTGGAAAGTTTTGGTGTAAGAAGGTAAGAAAAGTTCAAATTTATTCTTCCATGTTGCTAGAGAGGTTTTCCAACACCATTAATGAATGGTTTATTCCTTTCCCATTGATTTAAAATGCCACCTTTATCAAATACTATATTCCTGATAATAAATTCTGATAACCAGTATTTTGATTATTTTTAAACTCTTGGTAGGCTGCAGTTTGGGTTTATTTTCCTTTTTGTAAGAGTTTCAAGAGAAATTTTTTAAATTTATAATCAATAGGGTCTTTTTGTGTTTTATTTTATTTTTAAAATTATACAGAACTATTGACCCTACAATAGTGAGAATATTTTTCTTCCAAATTCTTATACTATTTTTTTTTCTTACTTCACTTGCTAGCACCTTCAGTAAAATGCTGAAGTTGATTTTTGTTTGCTTGTTTATGTTTAGCCTGGTTCTCTGACAGGATTCTTTTCTTATCTTGCAAGTCCAATAATTCTGCCACACCATACTTTACTGCCGGCTGATCTGCATTTTCTTCTAGGACACGTTTTTCCCTTTCTACAGGTTAATGTGCAAATATTTTAACAAAGTAATCCTGAATTATCTATTTGAAAATCATTCTGTTGCCTGTTTTTTTCCTCTTCTATAGATACGCCAATTATGGTTATGTTGGGTCATTTTTTTTTCTTCTTCTTCATAAACCATTTTCTCCCTAATCTTTGATATGACACTTATTTCTAATTTCATTGTTAATATTCTCAAGCCTGTGTGCCTTGTTCCTCAGTGGCCTGGGGAGCATCTATTCTTCTTCTCTATACATTCATTTCTGTGATTTTTTTCTCTTATATTCCCCCACTCCCCCATATACTGTCAGATCATTTTTCCTTCTTAGAGGCAGCACAGTATAAAACGAAAAGTCATGGACTCTGTCACTGTACTGCTAGTGTACAAATCCCCACTACATAGCTTTGTTATGTGAACGTCAGCAACTTATTTAATCTCTCTACATATCCCAGAATTCTTATCTGTAAAATGTGAACAATAGTGGTATTTGCATTATAGAGTTATTATAAGGATTAAATCAGATGACAACTGTAAAGTATTTAAGATAGTGACTGTCACATAATAAACATTATGTAAATATTTATTAAATCCTTAAAATTTTTTTCTCTGTTTTCCTATAGTTTTCTCCTTGAGTACTTGCATCATTTAAACAGAAATGAGCTCTTTGAGCTCATTGCCTGGAAGCAATATATCCATTATAAAGAATCCTTTTGGGGCTTCCCTGGTGGCGCAGTGGTTGAGAGTCCACCTGCTGATGCAGGGGACACGGGTTCATGCCCCGGTCCGGGAGGATCCCACATGCCGCGGAGCGGCTGGGCCCGTGAGCCATGGCTGCTGAGCCTGCGCGTCCGGAGCCTGTGCTCCGCGATGGGAGAGGCCACAACAGTGAGAGGCCCGTGTACCACAAAAAAAAAAAAGAATCCTTTCTTTTTCATCTCATAACATGAAAAGTTGTTCATAATTTTTATCAGCTTCACAGTTCGATCTTTCAGATGTTGATTTATTATCTGAGTTTTATTATTTATGTTCTGTATTTCTTATATTATTTTTTTACAGGTCTCATACTAATTTCTTAGTTATTATTCATCACTGAATGAGAGGGATCTTTCCTGGAACAATTATTTTTGAAAGGATAATGTGGAAAGGAATCAGATAAGTGAACTTCTCTATGAATATTGCTTTGCACATACATGCAAACATTTTATTGTTAATTCCTAAAGGTAAATTTGATGAATTAAATGTTATATGAATATATAAGTTTAACAGATATGCCCATAGTGTTTTCCAAAATGTCTGTAAATGACTTTGTTTCCACCAACAGTTGTTGAGCGCCTCTTCTTGACTTGCAATGTTTATGCTTTCTCTTCTGCTTGAAATGCTCTCCGACCCTCAACTGGAAGAGAAATCATTTCCAAGCTCCCATTATACTATGTACGTATCTATTACTTCACTAACCCATAATTATCTCTTTACATGGCTTTCTGCCCCCCACTAAACAGTTACCTTCTTTAGGACCGTGACTGTGTCATCTTAATTTTATATCTTTGGTTCCTATCCGATTTTCTGGCACACAGTAATTGCCAAAAGTCTGACAAATATACAGATAATAAGGCAGCATAAAATTACTGTCCAGGGGCACACTACTGGTAAATAATAAAAGTAGCATATGAATCCAGTTTTTTCTTCCTGCAAATCATACTTTTTCATATATTCATAATAAGTTTCCTCATTTACATGAATATAAATTAGAGGACTCAAGCCTAGGTCAAAAACCTGTTTTATATACTTGAAATTATAATTATCCTTCAAATGATTTGCAAATGACTCATTCATTCTAATACTGGCAAAATTATGGTGTATGGCTTGCATAGACATTAATAATAAGCTTTAATTCATATGAGATTTTAAAGCTTGGTTCAAATGTAGTTTCTATCTATATAACCAAAGTTTGACATAGGATTAATAAACCCTCATAAAAGTATTGCATAATTCTTTTTTTGATTAAGCTGCAACTAACCAACTATAGATAATTATGACTAAAACTCAACTGCTTCTAATACAAACACTCTTATAGAATCCCTCTTTTTCAAATAAGATATAGACAACATTTAGAGTCCATTCTATGGTAAAATGCCTGGGAGTCGATTATAAAAATTTAATAGGCTGTGATCCATATGACAACTTTAATTATCTAGGTCGGACAGGACAGGAACATTTCTGTTTTATATGAAAAATGTGTATGTTTTTAAATTAATAATTTTATTTAATTAGGATTCTTGAATCTAGGAAATTCAGCGAGATTATCATAGTGCTGTTATGTTGAATGAAATAAGTTGCCCAGTTGTCAAAATTTATACTTTCATTTCAACTTAACTTTTGCCAAAGCCACACCATGGGCAACAGCATCCTCAAACTGCCATATATTTTCAGTCCTAATGGCTGAACTCAAAGCCATTCTTTGAAATGCTCTGTATCTCTAAAGACTAAGTTGTACATGAAATTATTTTAATCTAATATATTTTGATCACTTAATATATGTATTCTATTTTGAATATTGCCTAAATTTCTTGGCCAAAAAAAAAGGATAAGGAGGGGGTCTCAAGGAGGGCCTGGAGAGCCAGTCTCTGACTACCAAGATATGCTCTCTGGCAGTCACAGCTGATATAATTCTTTCATAGTCAGGGCTGTAATAGTCAACTTGATTAAAGTATTATGAATTTCACATATCTCAGGAGACTGATCATGGAATGCCACAGGAGGTATCACTTTAACCCTGTCTTCTCTATATGCTCACCGTTCTAGTAAAATGTGTGATCATAATCAGGGAAAGGAACATTGGATGCCAGAATAGGTTTAGGAAATAATTTATTGAAAATGTAGATTATGTTCCCCATAGGGAAAAAAAAAGCGTCTACTTCAATATGGAGATAAGCAAAGAAATGCTATATATTGAAAGTTTATTAAATGCCATTCGTTCCTTGAATATGCACAAATATCATTTGCCCTCAATGTTTTCCAGGGAACAATTATTAACATGTGATTAAAATAAGATAATTTGACCAGAAATCATCCTCTGTGATTAAGGCAATATTTGCCATTGAGATGACCATGGGAAAATAATAGAGGGCTTGCATCAGTTTACTCAGAAACTTTCATAAGGTAAAAACAAGGGTAAGAAAGGAGGAAATTAATTCTCATTGAGTACTTATTATATGTCAGGCTCTATGCTAGGTAGTTCATGTTCATTAGCATTAGGTTATTTACCAAAACCTTATGAGTTTAGAATGAGGAAGCCAACATGTAGGCCCATGGAGACCGACTGGCTTGTCTCAAATCATAAAATCTGATTCAAACCCAGTATCCCCGAACTTGCCATTTCTACCATACTTCTCAGCTTCAACACTCACTCTCAATTTTTCCTCTTTCCAACATAACTTTCAGGTACACACATGACTCCATGGTTCGTTATTTTAGAATAATGTCTTAAGAAAATGTGTTATATAATCTTACCTAGATTGATTATGCTAGAGAAACTGGATGTTGGTTTATGTATTTTCTCTTCTAGAAACTAAATGCTTCTAGAAGTTAAAAAAAAAATGCAACATTGTTCTAATAGTAAGCCTGACTTGGGGGAGAGAAAAGCAATTAATATTGCTCTTAGAGAAAATAATTATAGCCTTGTCTTCTGATTACTTGCCAGGCAGAGTCCTTTTAAATATAAGACCACCAGCCTTCTCCAGGTACCCATATTTAAGAACAAGAGAATAAAATAAACTGAGGACCAAAGGCAGAATTTATGTCAAGAAGCTAAACTATAGAACTAACCATGAGAAATATGCTTTAGAAACTTCTCAAAAAAATTAAGCCTATTGTCAATGTTTGATGTACACTTCCTCAGGGTCACATGAAAAATATTCAGCTGGAACTTTTAATAGAATGATTATGAAGAAAGCCTTCAAATTGGGAAAGCTTGCAAGGAAAATGTTTTTGTAACTCTCTCCACCAACGTTTTGAGGAATCAAATTGTCTTCAAAGAGCTTAAGGACAGTCTGGGACATGTTTTGTTGTTGTTGTTGTTTGTGAAGATTATGATAATCAGTGTTAACTTGTTTCCACTGGTGGACAGATCTCAGATGCTCAGGAGAGCTCTCCACCTACCCTTACGGAATGAGTCTGGACCTAAAGCTTAGATAAAGTTTCCACAGAAACACACTCCAGGCAGCATAGATTCCAGCAAGTCAAAGGAAGTTTAGAGAAATTTCTCCAGTTATGATTTTCATAGGGGTTCAAAGATATTTTGAATGAGGCTAAAAGTTCCAACTAAGCTAGTTTGCCCAGTATGTCTTTTGAAATTTGACCACTAAACCTTTCAATGATAAAATTAATAGAATTAAACTACTAGTCAATATTCAGATTTATTCTTGTCATTCTAAAGTTTGCTCTATGATGATGGTATTCAGTGTTGGCCTAAACTCAGATGAATGTTGATATTAACACCTACTCATTGGGAACATGTTACCTCAGTCATGTATTATTAATACTGCTTAAACAGGGTTTTTAAATTTTTCTATTCCAAATAATCCTAGGTTAGTTTAATTATATGCCTTTAAATAACCATGCAATAAAAATTGGACCTAATGTTAGGAGTTAGGACCTAATGCTTCTAGGCTTCTACTGATAACTGTAATCATCTTTATGACAGTGAAAGGCTATTATTTAGATTCATTAGTTTGATCAATCTTTTTACTTTATTACAATAGTGTTATGGAAAACAAAACATTTTTCAAGGTAACAGTTTAAAATTATTTTGCACTTGTACACTCTCACTTTATAATTTCATATTCAGAGAAGAATTTCATATGTTCAATAGTTTTCATTTCCTTTTCCTAATCTTAAGTGCCAGGAAGTGAAGAGGACTTTATCAGGAGATACACTGTTTAGAAAATCTGCAATAAGGGTGCTGTTTATAATCTATGGAGCTTACACTTTAATAGGAAGACAGATTAATATGCAATTAGCATCTAAATATACTGATACTGAATTCCAAAAATACACGTGAATATATATTTGGGCTAAAATTATTTAAGCATCTATTAAGCAGAACAATTGTGAACTTGATGATTTTTAATTTACAATGAATAAACATATCACTTGTCAGATAATGTACTGAATATTGATCCTCTGTATGCTCTTAAAATAGAAATTAGCATCTTAGAAAAGTAGAGAATTACTGCAAATGATTTTCTAGTGCTTATTTACTTTTTCATTTTTTAACATGCACTTAACAGTACCTGAATCATTTTTTTTAAATTAACATGTCTTCAAATAAACAGCTGCCTTCTAGGGAATAATTTGGAAAGATTAGTTCTTTAAGTAGGGTACATGCCTTATTTTAAGATGTAAACATTTGTCTTGAATCTTTGAGAGCAAATTAAAAAGTATGAAACCTTCAAGAAAAGTCCAAATCACCAATAAAGTGCCTAAATTACTGAATAGATAAGGTAGATTCTCAATAAAACCATGAAGCAAATGGGCATGGCATCTTTTCCAGTACCTATCACCCTTCCAATTTTGTGAAAACCTTCTCAATGGGCTTGACTTCACAGCTATTGTTAACAGCTAATTTTTTTAATCCCTTCAGAGTACTGCTTTAAAACAGCACAATATCTAACCCAAAGAAAATACAAGGACCTTAATTAATACTTAACAACTGAATAAGTGAATAAATATTAATGATTACAAAAAGCTTAAAGAGAAACTTGAAGCTACAAGAAGGAATTTCAGTCCAGTGGTGGTGGAACTATCAGAGCCCTGTAATCTTAGCTTGTAAGCAACTCTTCGTGTTTCCTATTTAGCGACATTTTTAGTCACATTTTAATTACATGAAGTAATACTTCTGATTTGAACCAACCAGTATAAGATTTTCAAAAATCAACAAAGATCAATTTATAGTTTAAATATTTCAGTTGAATTTCATGAACTCGGCCATCCTTTAAAGTTTATCTCATATACCTCCAAAGGTTTTGTAAGTCAACAAGATTGTCCTGTAATATATCTTAATAGAATGAATTGGAACACCTGTAACAGTTCCAATAGTAAAAAAACACAAAAAGCCCAGGATACTTTCAAACATGTAAACATGTAACTTACATGTAAGTTTACTTTCCTTAGTCATTTTTTGACATTAGCACTATCAGTCATTCTACTCTGCACAATACCATGTTCTATTTTTAAATAATAAAGTCTAGACATCAACATATTTCAGCTCAATGAAGGAAAAAACTTTCTAATAGCCGAAACTGTCTAAAATGCATTGGACACCCTTGTGATGCAAGCCTTCCTCTTTGCTAGAAGTGTTCCAAAAAATTTAGACAACCCCCTTAAACAGAAACTGCACAAAACTCTAGTTATAGGTAGTTAGCTCATTCCTTCAGTCTTTAACTCAACAAGCATTCAAGCGAGAGCCAGCTCTGGGCCATGGGCCATGTTAGGTTCTCTGCAGGGAACAGTGAGCCTGCACATCTGTGATTCCAGACTTCATACACCTTAGACTCTGGTATAGGAGTCAGTTCTTAATCAAGTAGTCACACAAACACAAGTAAAATTACATCAGTGATGATAGCTATCGAAATAAATAAATCAAAATAAATGATGATAGCCTAATGACCGTCCAAATCCTTCCCAAACATGAGATGGATTCATTCTTCTTGACATTCCCGATTTTAAATATCAAGCTCTAGTGTCATGAATGCTTTAAGAAGAATGAATGATTTAAGAAGAATGAATGAGGCAAGGTTGAGTTCTACAATCTGTCTTTCACCAATAAAAGCACTGAATTATTTCCTCTACAAAGTAAATCACAACTGGGGCAATGTGAGCAGATTATATATACTCTGAGGTACATAATCCGTGTATTACAATCAATGGTATTCATTGTTTTTGCTTTATATAGACAGGCTATACTTTTAATTGGGAGAATTTCCAGCAAGGTAGCAATAGTTCCCTGCTGATCACTTCTGCAGAATACTTTAACTTGTAGCATAGAGGAGAGGTGGTGAAAAAAAAGAAAATAGTTTTTCTTTTCCCTTAATCTCATTAGGAAGACAAAGATTAATCACACTTAACTGCAGTAGAAATGGTTCTGTCACCTTCTCTTTCTTGCCCACGTTAGACCAGGGAGTGACAACTCAGCTGACCATAATCCATAATTCTCAGCCATCACATCTCACCTCTACCACAACAGACCTGGTCTGAGGAGTAAAGCTTTGGGGGAAGTCATCACGGCCCATGCAGCGATTGCTCATGGCAGCGTGGAGTGGTTGTCCCTCCCACAAGCTGGTCCTGAATCACTGGAAGTGATGCACACTGCTTCTGGAACAAAACTGAAGATTCCTAGGATGGACCCACACAGGAGCACAGGGTTTTATTTTCTTTTTACAGCCACAGACATGCTACAAACTGTCTGATGCGCTTCCATATTTCAAGTTCAAAGTGTTGTCAAGAGAATAGAAAGAAGCAACCCTGAATATGAACTATACACACTCCCCTAGTGAATAAGCAATGTGTTCAGGTTTTGACATTGCAGAAGTCGCAAGTTTATGGGTTTCTGACACGAAAAACAAGCAGTCTTAGATGAGCATGAATCCAGAGCAGAAGGCTCCCTGTCAATAAAGGTACACGGAATTTTTGTCAAAATATGCTCTCTAGATAGTAAAATCTCATTAATTTGACATTCAGTTAGCAAAAACACTTTCAGTTTCCAATATGGTGGGTGGTAAGCTACACGCTCCAGGACATATTCTAAGCCAACTCGGTTGGCCAGAAAAGCAGAGCATTGGGTTCTCACAAAGAGCCCTGAGAGGGTTTGCCAAGGAGAGGAAGTCGTGGGAAGACGGCAAGGCTACTGTTTGCCACCCAGCCCTGGCCTTCTCTTCTTGTAAATAGGTAATGTAGGGTCATTCACAGATTGCTGAAACACTTCCAGCAATAAAACCTATTTCTTAAGAAATCTTGGATCTAGGACCATATTTATTTCAACTAGGATGGGCAATCACTTTTGGTTGATGGAACACATATGCTGCAGGAAAGGTAGCTAAAGAGTGAATTTTCATAAAGCAGCATTATTTCCATTTAGTTTACATTTTGAATTTATACAAAAGGAAAAAAAAAATCCCTGCATGATTGGAGGTGAAATCTTTGGATGAGCAGTGAATGTGTATTGTGTCCACCAGCACTATTTTGCCTGCAGCTGCATCACCAACCACTCTCTTTTCCTTTGAAGACATTACTTCATTTTCCTAACTCTAAGATTTCATGCCGTTGCCACTCTTTGCTCCTGTTCTTTGCCACTTTTCTGCCTGGATCAAAAAACTGTCTTCCGGGGGCTTCCCTGGTGGCGCAGGGGTTGAGAGTCCGCCTGCCAATGCAGGGGACATGGGTTCGTGCCCCGGTCTGGGAAGATCCCACATGCCGCAGAGCGGCTGGGCCCGTGAGCCATGGCCGCTGAGCCTGCGTGTCCGGAGCCTGTGCTCCGCAACTGGATAGGCCACAACAGTGAGAGGCCCGCGTACGGCAAAAAAAAAAAAAAAAATGTCTTCACGTGCCTGGGTTTAAAGCTTCTCAAATCTGACTTTTTGTGATTTTCATTAAATGTAAATATCATGAGTACAAGGAGCCCTCACTGGTTCTGGCACCTAGAACCCTGTACATGTGACACCATAGATATCAGGACATAGTAGATGCTCAATAAATTCTGCTGACTGGATGAACCTCCCTCAGTGTCCCACTTAGGAGCCTCCCCATGTTTTTCTTAGAGTACTTTTAAAAGCTGCTCTAATGGTCTCTGTGCTCCTAATCTTTCTGCCTCCCATGAAGCAGTTGTCCATATTATTCTTCCCAAATCATGCTTCTGGGGAAGCTTTATCTATCTCTTCTCACTTTTGAGAGCACTTTACTGGCATCTCACATCTGATCTCAAATTCCTCCATGATAACGCCATTAGAGCCATAGAAATCATAACCTCCAGGGCTGGGCCAATGGAGGTAAATTGGATAGAATGGTGGGAGTGTCATCTTTAAACATTTTCAAAGTTTTAAAAAGTTTTCTGGGGGCTTCCCTGGTGGTGCAGTGGTTAAGAATCCGCTGGCCCATGCAGGGGACACGGGTTCGAGCCCCGGTCTGGGAAGATCCCACATGCCGCAGAGCAACTAAGCCCGTGCGCCACAACTACTGAGCCCGCGCTCTAGAGCCAGCGTGCCACAACTACTGAAGCCCACGTGCCTAGAGCCCGTGCTCGGCAACGAGAGAAGTCACTGCAATGAGAAGCCCGCGCACTGCAATGAAGAGTAGCCCCCGCTCGCCGCAACTAGAGAAAGCCCGTGCACAGCAATGAAGACCCAACACAGCCAAAAATAAAATAAATTTTAAAATTAACTAATTAATTTTTTAAAAAAGTTTTCTGTATGAAAAATAACTAGTCTAGAGGGACAGACATAATTAACACAATGTTTTGATTACGATTTTACTTGAGCTCATTGTGGAGGGACAACATGTCAGGAAAAGGGATAGGGAAGCTCTTCAGCATCCCTAGGAGGACAAAGCCCTTCTTGATGCCAACGTGGGTGATGGGGCAATCTCCTTTGTCCAGGTCTACTGCTGTGGCTCCATCAGACTTTACTACATCCTCTGCCCCACCCACTGCTCCTCTGACATCATCTCCTTCCCCTCCCCCCTCACTCCTTCCATAGGAACTGCACTGCCCCCTGCTAGTCCTTGAATAGAAAGGAAGGTCCTTTGCATTTGCAAGCTCTTCCTGGCCACCCGATTTAAAACCACAGTTCTCAGCCCAACAATCCCTACTCCCCTTCTTCATCTAATTTTCTGTAGTATTTATCACCATCTAACATGCTTTATTTTTTGCTTCTTTTCTAGCTTACGGACTGTTTCCCATATTACAATGAAAGCTAAAAGTGAGCAGAGAATTTTATCAGTTTTTATTTGCTGCTTTGACTCCCACTTCTAACACAGTGTCTGAAAATGAGTAAGTGAAAGAATGAATGAACTAATGAATACAGGATAACTTTCCAATATTACCACAAGCTATATGTCACCAAACACAGCTCCCACATTAGCATTAGCAAAATTCTGTTCTTTTGAGTCCACCCAAAGTTTGTAAATATCTTTCCATTCCAGTACTTTTTATCATCCCTTCATTTGGTAACCCCTTCTTTCATTTCTGCCAAAATCATACCTCTTAAGTGGCATTTTTATTTAAGACAGGAGTCAGATACAAAAGGATTGTTGTACCAGAGCAGACAGACGACAGTGAGTTTGCCACTTCATCATCCTTCATCCTCCTGTCTGTTCCTTATTTCCACCTCCTTCTCAAGCCCTAGGCACCAACCTGTTTGACTGGAAGCCTATCTTGGCCTCTGACATCCTATATTCCCTTCCTTAGCCCCATGGATTTGTGATGTACCAGCGATCCTCTGGTTTCACTCTTCCTTCTTTGGAATCTCAGCAAATCACTTGTATTCTCAGCTTAAACTCCCTCTCCTTTCCTGCCATTTGCTAAATCCCTCGGTTCCAGTGAGTCAGCCTTGCCAGCAACCTGCCAGCATCCCCGTGGAGTCAGCAAGACACCCTGAACAGAACGATGATATACCCTTTAGGAACATGATTACATGCCGTCTCTTCCATGGAGCTTTGACAGCGGTGGAGGGTGGAAGTTGATTCATGACTTGGCATGTTTCCTGGCCAAAAGACTACTTCTTTAGTTTTTAATCCCCTAAGGATACTGGATTTCCTCTACCACTTGCCACTACTGCACTCATTTCAGGCGCTGGGCTGAAACTTTCCAATTGCAGATTACACAAAATACATGCTGCTCTCTAAAAAGCACTGCTAATGGTCTGTTAAAAAAAGAAGAGACTACTGAAAAATCATTTCCTCTGGAATTTTGATCATACTAAACCCACTGATTCTAATACTTTATTATTTTCTTTCACGTCAGAAAGGTTTAATGAAGCCCCAAAACATTTCTATTTTTCACCAGGTCTTAGAGTCTTTCACATTATTTTTTAGGAGGCAATAGGAGAGTGCAGAAAGAAATGAGTGCAAGTTCTTTGTGATCTACAGCAAATCCTTCTCTTACTAGTTTTGACATTACCACTAGTAAAAGGAGCCTAATATTTCAACCCTTACCTCAAAAAGCACATGTACATATGCATGGATGATAAACTGCTCCATAGTCTGAAACTACTGTATACACACATGGCATTATTATTAACAACATGTCAGATGTTACTATTAATGAGGAAATGCATGACTTAGCACAGGAGACACTGATGACACTTTCTTCCCGTCTGCTAAATGGACGACACACCATCAGCATCAGTATGATAATCACATGATAAAATCACCATCAACAGATGATTTATAGCAGGAACTCTACTGGATGCTTTACTTGCCTCATCCCATTAATCCTAAAAATAACCATATAAGTAGGTGCTACTATTTACTCTTTGCATTCAGAAAGGAAAAACTCAGTTATTTACTCAGATTATTATTATTAGGAATTAAACTTTTGTTTGTCTGACTCCAAAGCTTATATTTATTTGCTTTATTCAATAAGAAGCAAGAAAGAGAGAAAGAAAAAAGAAATGATAAGAAAAGCAGAGAGGCTACCACATTGGTCAGTGCAAATAAAGAACGTTTCCATCAAGCTTACTGCTCTATCAGACAGCTCTGGGTTAGACGATGGTCCCCTTAGCACAGTCCCCTGTATCAGGCACAGGTATCAAGACACTTTGTGGAGGCCTAGCATCTATCACATTACCTTCAAAAGCTTTATTCCCAAAATATTTCCAAGCTTGTCTTGAAATTCCATTATGAATTTGAACATATTTATTTTTAGTACATGCCACTAACTTTATTTTCTAAGTTTAGTACCTGCTAGGAAAAGCAGTATTTTAGTGTGTGTGTATGTGTGTGTGTGCATGTGTGTATGTTTACAATCATCAGTTTCAAACATCAAGAATGGCCTTCAATTTGTATGTCTAAGTATCAATAAAATGGTTAAGAGCATGAAGCAGGTCCTAACTGTGATTAACAAGCTGAGTAAACTTGGAGAAGTGATTTGAGCAGTTTCCTCATCTGTAAAAGGAGACTGTTAAACAAAACAAGACAATCTTTATAAGGTATGAAAGTGGTGTCCAACACAGATTGGGCACATGATTAATGGATATTGTGGTTACAATAATAGTAACATAAATGCTATGAGTATTTGACTTGGACTTTGTAAGGGGGTATAATATTTTCTGAAGGCCAAGGTTATTCAGAACTAGAGTTTCCCTAAAGTTAGACAAACTGAAAAGATGTACTCACAATAATGGTACTAATCAATAAACTCTTCTTCTCCCCCTGAATCAGCTTCAAAGGTTCAGTAAAATGAAGTAATTAATGCAAATCAATAATTAAGGAGAGGTTCTGAATGACAAGAGAGGTAGCACTAATAGGATTAAAAAAAGTCTGCCCTGTTCCGCTGGAGGTGGCACCAGCTGATACAATTTTAAAGGTGATTCATACTGTTTGGATAGATGACAAAAGTACCTGAGGAAGACAGAGACAAATTAGATGTATCTAGCAAAACAATTTGGAGTTGAACTTTTAGAGTAATATACTTTTCAGTGATAATTTTTTTTTTTTTTTTTTTTTGGTGGTACGCGGGCCTCTCACTGTTGTGGCCTCTCCCACTGCGGAGCACAGGCTCCGGACGCGCAGGCTCAGCAGCCATGGTCCATGGGCCCAGCCACTCCGCGGCATGTGGGATCTTCCCAGACCGGGGCACGAACCCATGTCCCCTGCATCGGCAGACGGACTCTCAACCACTGCACCACCAGGGAAGCCCTCAGTGATAATTTTTAATCAAACAATCCCATGCTAAAAAATTGCTTCAAGACAAGAGGCATAGGACTTGCCTGGTGGCGCAGTGGTTAAGAATCCACCTGCCAACACAGGAGACAAGGGTTCGATCACTGGTCCAGGAAGATCCCACATGCCACAGAGCAACTAAGCCTGTGCGCCACAACTACTGACCCTGCACTCTAGAGCCGGTGAGCCACAACTACTGAGCCTGCACTCTAGAGCCGGTGAGCCACAACTACTAAGCCCATGTGCCACAACTACTGAAGCCTGTGCGCCTAGAGCCTGTGCTCTGCAACAAGAGAAGCCACCACAATGAGAAGCCTGCGCACTGCAACAAAGAGTAGCCCCCGCTCACCACAACTAGAGAAAGCCCGCGCACGGCAATGAAGCCCCAATGCAGCCAAAAATAAATAAATAAATAAATTTATATTAAAAAAAAAAAAGACAGACATAATTTTACAGTCCCTTATACACTAAAAAGGAATTTACGGGCTTTTGTCTAAAGAAGAAGAGGAGACTCTGGTTTTGCTGACAAGAAGCTCCAGTTTAATTCTGGTTCCTTTCTTAACATTTTCATTCAACATCACACAAAGTCTGTCCGAAACAGCAACCATGGAGCTATTTTCCCAAGTGTCCAGAAGATGGGAGAGGGGAAATGTTGATGGTGCTTCAAGTCAGACTCAGCCAGCTCACCTCAAGGTCTCACACCATGACCGGGCCTGGGAGAAGGAAGGGGCTCTTCAGGTGGGATGGAACCCAGTTGGAGGCAGTGCTGTGGGGACTTGGTGGACCGCCGGCCCATCGTGGGACAGACACGCTGGTGTCCTTTCAGCAAGGCCAGCACAGGTGGTTAAGTAGCAACCTAGACCAGCTCTCTCTCCAGTCACTTTAGTACCATGTAAGCCCCTTGCAATTCACTTGCAATCCCAGGGAAAGAAAGAGTCCTAAATTGGCCAAGACCAACACTCTACCACACTGGTCGAATTACAGAAGTTGGAGTGTGCACCTCATAATCAAAATTAAGTTAGAATGTAAGAAAATACCTTGCATTTCTGGAACATTTGGACCTGTAGCCTAAGATCATTATCTGCTACACATGTCAGGATGTATGATTATGACATCATTTGGAGATGTGGGTTTATAAGACAGTGATTCTTGAACTCGGCTCCATTCTGTAGTCACCTGGGAGCTTAAAAAAATGGATGCCTCTGTGACTCTATTTCTGCTTGGCCAATAACGGGGAGGGTGGGGGGGTGGGGACATGAATTGGGAGATTGGGATTGACATATATACACTACTATGTATAAAATAGATAACGAATGAGAACCCACTATATAGCACAGGGAACTCTACTCAGTGATCTGCGGTGACCTAAATGGGAAGGAAATCTAAAAAAGAGTGGAGATATGTAACGTATAACTGATTCACTTTGCTGTACAGCAGAAACTAACACAACATTGTAAAGCAACTAAACTTCAATAGAAATTAATTTTAAAAAGATGGATGCCTGGTTCCACCTGCAGACATCATGATCAGCTGGTCTATGATGCAGCCTGAGTATTAAAAACTAAAAAGTACTCCCAGGTGACTGTCATGGGCAGTCAAGATTGTGCCCCAATATTCTAAGATAAATGTTGATATTTTATTTTTTTGTTAAAGACATCCCAAATCCTGGGAAAAGAATGATACACATCAACAGCTTGAGCAAGGAAGCCCTCTAGATACCATCAGTGGCTTTAGGATGAGGGACTCAACGTAGGTTTTAAGAGCCAAGCATTGTAAGTTCTCTCCCTGATCATTGTCTCCCCGTGCTGGGAATTCAGGGTTTTTTTCTTTGCTCATTTGCTGAAATGTAAATATCAAGTACTGCTTGGGGCAGAAAGAGCCAAATCAAAATCAAGGTTAGCATCTCCTCAAGTAGTTCCTTTTTTTTCTCATACCCGGAATGAGTAAAGAGAAAAGCCACATTTCTCCCTAGTGACCTGCGAGGCTTAATGTCACCTCACCTCGGCTGCAGGAATACTGGCCACAGAAACCTTTGTCAATGAATATCAGGAGAAGCCAAAGCTCATTTCATGCCAATTTGATTTCATCGAGTCCAGATAGGAACAAACTTTCTAAATGGTAAATACATACAATTGGCGCAGTATCTAAACATATAGAATTTCAGAACTGAAGTAATTATTCAGGAAACCCAGGAACCAAGCATGTTATGTAAAATTGTTTGGACATGTTAATTAAAATATTTCAAGATATATTTATTCCTAAATAATAGAAATGGTATGACAATTAGCAGACTTTCCTGAGCAAAATCTAACCAAGTCCTTTTAATTCAAAGACATCCATAAGGAATGTAAAACATAATATAATTAGCCTGTGGGCTACGGTGATATACAGTCGCTATCAAATTTTTTTATCTTTTCTTTTGCTGTAGCCTGTTTTGAGCTAGAGACAAGCAGGGTTGAAAATGCAGTTAACTACCACTTGCAACATTGTGAGTTTCCTTGAGCAAAAGCTGTGCCAAAACAAATCCAGTGAATCACTGGGGTGAGTTGCTCTACATTTGTTACTATGTGGCTGTAAATATAACAAACTCCACCTGAACTTCCAAAATAAATTTTACACTCTGATAATTCACAAGCACCTTTCATTCAGACATGGTAATCTAGCTAAGGATTGCAGTGTTTTTTAATCACCAGTGTCTTACAGAGAGACAGGAATGGTTGGAATACAGGAGGTTTCAGAGAAAGCCTGCAATGAGAAATATAATTTCAAAAACACAGATTAACCGAGCTGCTGGGGTTATCCCTCCAGGACAGACAGCATCTTCTGGGGTTCTGCATGCTGGCCAGGTGGTTCAGTCAGGTGTTCTCCCCATTGGCCAGATGGCCCCATAGGGGGTGCTTCCCACTGGGCTGACAGTGCTGCCACGGGTTCTCCCTCCTAGCCAGACAGTCGCACTGAGGATTCTCCCTGCAGGCCAGGTAGTACAAGAAACCCACTTCAGACTGAGGGACACATACAGACTGAGAGCGAGGGGATGGAAAAAGATATTCCATGCAAATGGAAATCAAAAGAAAGATGGAGTAGCAATTCTCATATCAAACAAAATAGACTTTAAAATAAAGACTACTCACAACAGACAAAGAAGGACACTACATAATGATCAAGGGATCAAGCCAAGAAGAAGATATAACAATTGTAAATATTTATGCACCCAACATAGGAGCAACTCAATACATAAGGCAAATAATAACAGCCATAAAAGGGGAAATCAACAGTAACACATTCATAGTAGGGGACTTTAACACCCCACTTTCACCAATGGACAGATCATCCAAAATGAAAATAAATAAGGAAACACAAGCTTTAAGTGATACATTAAACAAGATGGACTTAATTGATATTTTTAGGACATTCCATCCAAAAACAACAGAATACACTTTCTTCTCAAGTGCTCATGGAACATTCTCCAGGATAGATCATATCTTGGGTCACAAATCAAGCCTTGGTAAACCTAAGAAAACTGAAATCATATCAAGTATCTTTTCAGACCACAATGCTATGAGACTAGATATCAATTAAAGGAAAAAAACTGTAAAAAATACAAACACATGGAGGCTAAACAATACACTACGAAATAACCAAGAGATCACGGAAGAAATCAAAAAGGAAATCAAAAAATACCTAGAAACAAATCACAATGAAAACACGACAACCTAAAACCTATGGGATGCAGCAAAAGCAGTTCTAAGAGGGAAGTTTATAGCAATACAATTCTACCTCAAGAAACAAGAAACATCTCAAATAAACAACCTAACCTCTAAAGCATTAGAGAAAGAAGAACAAAAAAACGCTTAAGTTAGCAGAAGGAAAGAAATCATAAAGTTCAGATCAGAAATAAATGAAAAAGAAATGAAGGAAACAATAACTAAGATCAATAAAACTAAAAGTTGTTTCTTTGAGAAGATAAACCAGATTGATAAACCATTAGGCAGACTCATCAAGAAAAAAAGGGAGAAGACTCAAATCAATAGAGTTAGAAATGAAAAAGGAGAAGTAACAACTGACACTGCAGAAATACAAAGGACGATGAGAGATTACTACAAGCAACTATATGCCAATAAAATGGACAACCTGGAAGAAATGGACAAATTCTTAGCAAAGCACAAACTTCAGAGACCGAACCAGGAAGAAATAGAAAATATAAACAGACCAATCACAAGCACTGAAATTGAGAGTGGGATTAAAAATCTTCCAACAAACAAAAGCCCAAGACCAGATGGCTTCACAGGCGAATTCTATCAAACATTTAGAGAAGAGCTAACACCTATCCTTCTCAAACTCTTCCAAAATATAGCAGAGGGAGGAACACTCCTCAACTCATTCTACAAGGCCACCATCACCCCGATACCAAAACACGACAAAGATGTCACAAAGAAAGAAAACTACAGGCCAATATCACTGATGAACATAGATGCAAAAATTCTCAACAAAATACTAGCAAACAGAATCCAACAGCACATTAAAAGGATCATGCACCATGATCAAGTGGGGTTTATCCCAGGAATGCAAGGATTCTTCAATGTATGCAAATCAATCAATGTGATACACCATATTTAACAAATTGAAGGGAAAAAAACATATGATCATCTCAGTAGATGCAGAAAAAGCTTTCTACAAAATTCAACACCGATTTATGATAAAAACTCTCCAGACAGTAGGCATAGAGGGAACTTACCTCAACATAATAAAGACCATATATGACGAACCCATAGCCAACATCGTTCTCAATGGTGACGAACTGAAAGCATTTTCACTAAGATCAGGAACAAGACAAGGTTGTCCACTCTCACCACTATTATTCAACATAGTTTTGAAAGTTTTAGCTATAGCAATCAGAGAAGAAAGAGGAATCCAAATCGGAAGAGAAGAAGTAAAGCTGTCACTGTTTGCAGATGACATGATACTATACACGGAGAATCCTAAAGATGCTACCAGAAAACTACTGGAGCTAATCAATGAATTTGCTAAAGTAGCAAGATACAAAATTAATGCACAGAAATCTCTTGCATTCCTATACATTGTTGATGAAAAATCTGAGAGAGAAATTAAGGAAACACTCCCGTTTACGATTGCAACAAAAAGAATAAAATACCTAGGAATAAACCTACCTAAGGAGACAAAAGACCTGTATGCAGAAAGCTATAACAAAAATTTTCACAATTTGTATGGAAACACAAAAGACCCCGAATAACCAAAGCATTCTTGAAAAAGAATAACAGAGTTGGAGGAATCAGGCTCCCTGATTCAGACTATACTACAAAGCTACAGTCATCAAGACAGTATGGTACTGGCACAAAAACAGAAACATAGATCAATGGAACAGGATAGAAAGCTCAGAGATAAACCCACGCACATATGGTCACCTTATTTTTGATAAAGGAGGCAAGAATATACAGGGGAGAAAAGACAGCCTCTTCAATAAGTGGTGCTGGGAAAATTGGACAGCTACATGTAAAAGAATGAAATTAGAACACTCCGTAACACTATACACAAAAATAAACTCCAAATGGATTAAAGAACTAAATGTAAGGCCAGACACTATCAAACTCCTAGAGGAAAACATAAGCAGAACACTCTATGACATAAATCACAGCAAGATCCTTTTTGACCCACCTCCTAGAGAAACGGAAAGAAATAAAAACAAAAATAAACAAATGGGACCGAATGAAACTTCAAAGCTTTTGCACAGCAAAGGAAACCATAAACCAGACAAAAAGACAACCCTCAGAATGCAGCTCAATATCAAAACAACAAACAACCCAATCCAATAATGGGCAGAAGACCTAAATAGACATTTCTCCAAAGAAGATATACAGATTGCCAACAAACACATGAAAGGATGCTCAACATCACTAATCATTAGAGAAATACAAATCAAAACTACATGAGGTATCACCTTACACCAGTCAGAATGGCCATCATCAAAAAATCTACAAACAATAAATGCTGGAGAGGGTGTGAAGAAAAGGGAACCTTCTTGCACTGTTGGTCAGAATGTGATCTGATACAGCCACTACGGAGAACAGTATGGAGGTTCCTTAAAAAACCAAAAATAGAACTACCATACAACCCAGCAATCCCACTACTGGGCATATACCCTGAGAAAACCATAATTCAAAGAGTCCTATACCACAATGTTCACTGCAGCTCTATTTACAATAGCCAGGGCTTGGAAGCAACCTAAGTGTCCATCAACAGATGAATGGATAAAGAAGATGTGGCACATATATACAATGGAATATTACTCAGCCATAAAAAGAACCGAAATTGAGTTATTTTTAGTGAGATGGATGGACCTAGAGTCTGTCATACAGATGAAGTAAGTCAGAAAGAGAAAGACAAATATTGTATGCTAACATATATATATGGAATCTAAAAAAAAAAAAAGGTTCTGAAGAACCTAGGGGCAGGACAGGAATAAAGACGCAGATATAGAGAATGGACTTGAGGACACGGGGAGGGGGATGGGTAAGCTGGGACAAAGAAGAGAGTGGCATGGACTTATATATACTACCAAATGTAAAGCAGATAGCTAGTGGGAAGCAGCCGCATAGCACAGGGAGATCAGCTCGGTGCTTTGTGACCACCTAGAGGGGTGAAGGGTGGGATAGGAAGGGTGGGAGGAGATATGGGGTATATGTATATGTATAGCTGATTCACTTTGTTATAAAGCAGAAACTAACACACCATTGTAAAGCAATTATACTCCATTAATGATGTTAAAAAAAAAACAGATTAAAACAGAATTTGCAATGCTGCTTTAAAACTATTTCGATAAGTACAAGATAAAACAAAATTAGCTCTATTGTTAAATTCTCTTTCTCTAGAGAAAAAGCGAAACAATTCTTAGACCAGACGAACATAACGGATAAAAGGGGGAACAGATTCTTTTATTTTCTTCTGTAACACAATACTGCAGTCGCACAGTGAAAAAGACGGCATGGAGGTGTGGGTGTATAATTGAGTTAATCAGGCCCTCCATGTTGTTATTCTCTTTGAGGCACATTTAAGTGCAGAAATAATAACTAATGTTTTCGAGAAAAAAGTAATTGAAAGAGGTAAAATGGTTAAACCGCGTTTTCGGTGACTAATGATAAAAGAATTGAAGCTTAAAAACATCAGCGAAGGGCTTCCCTGGTGGCACGGTGGTTGAGAGTCCGCCTGCCGATGCAGGGGACACGGGTTCGTTTCCCAGTCCGGGAAGATCCCACATGCTGTGGAGTGGCTGGGCCCGTGAGCCATGGCCACTGAGCCTGCGCCTGGAGCCTGTGCTCCACAACGGGAGAGGCCACAACAGTGAGAGGCCCGCGTACCGCAAAAAAAAAAAAAAAAAAATCAGCGAATATCAATCAGTCGACTCATTTTGAAATGTTTCACCTGGATTCAAAGAGTTCCTAAACGTGCTTCTTTCGAAGCATGTAATGGAAATTACATTTCCCTTAAATGTTGACCCTACCCTCTATCTCATGGCAGAAATGTGTGGACAGTGCTTGGATTATCAAAGGCAGACAAATGACCATAAATAAAAGAAAATAGGAAAATGGCAAATGCATCTGCTGGTTCTAGAAACCTTTAGAATTACCCTGGCAAAGCCTCAGCTCCTGGGACTGGTTTTCAGCAAACACAACTCAGAAAGAACCAGTAAAGACCCACAAAGGAAGCAATCCTTTCCTTCCTCTTCAGTGGAAATATCCACAGCTTATGACATTATTCCTCTTACAACCAACGACCAACCAAAGAAATCCCACCGTCTTGTTTTATAAAGTTTCATGAAATACCAAAAGCTGGGCTAACAGAAATACCCAGAGTTTTATTTCAGGATAATCTACAAGCTAGCTTGTAATTTAAAAAGCAAAGCAAAACAAAACAAATTGTACTCCAATGACTAGAATCATATTTTACATCATTCGTAAGTGTAGAATGGTTTTATACACAAATTAATGTCAATGTTTTTTAAATGGAGTTACCAAGTATTAAGTATTGTCAGTCTGTTCTATGGTCCCTGGAAACAAAACAAAATCAACCACAAAATTTCACCACTTTGTTTTAATGAAAGTGTTTAGTTTCTCAAGTTTGTTCATTCAAATCATTTTGAATAAGAACACAGTGGGTTTGGAACATGTTCTCCCAAAGATAACTTTATCATAAATACCTACAATGCTTTTTGTTTGATGGTGAATTTTATGTTAGTTTTTGTACTTTGTATTTTTACACTTAGATGGAAGGAATATGGGAGCCCTCTGGCGGCCAATATTAAAGTGCATGTTAGTAGAGCTCAGGTTCCTCTAGCCCGGGGGCATCAGAAGCAAAGATGGAAGGAACTAAAATCACCCAAGTTCAGATACATGAGGGTGTAAACGCACTATACTCACATATCTTCAAGTTCTCAAGTTTTTAGGGCAATATTTTCAGTGGTTGTTTTAGACTCAAGTTTAAACTTTCATATAAAAGGAATATCAAAGGAATTGAAATTCAGATATTAAATGCAAGTGATTTTGAACAGCTGGAGGGAAAATTGTAATTTCATAATATTAACAGATGTAATTATTAACAGATATAAGCAATTTGTTTTAATATTTATCATCACTTATAAACATGTATCTCTCACTACACAAATGACCTCAAAAGGAGAAATGAGACACTTTAGGAAATTAACTCCTAAAAATGATTCCTAACTAAAAAAATTAAAATAATTAGATGTGATTCATGAAACAGTACCTTGCTGACCTGGAAGAGTTAATGTGCTTTAAGTGCCTTGTTTTTTCCAAGGGACACATTTATTCTATTTACTGGAGGATACTGAGACATGGTAATGTCAATGACGAAATTTGGCAGGTTTTTAACAGATGCCAACATTTTGACCACTTTCAGATGCACAATTCCTTTTATCTTCATTCCAGCAATAAATGTATATTTAATTACAAAGTTGGCATAAACCAATCAACACACTTCATGCAGTGCAAAAAGATGGGTATGTACAGGATGGAATATTTAGATATAGGCTATTTGGCTTCTAATTTTAGAATATGTCCTCATTTATATATCATCACATGAAAACAAAGAACGTATGCTAAACTTTAGATATGTTTAAAATCTCACAATACAAGATAATGATTAGTAATGAGAAAGTATTCTAATTTAGGGTATTAATTACATGTGATTAAATTCAAACATTTGACAAATGAATGCTATATATGTACATCTATATGTACTCAGGGCAGTACCTCATTCCCAGTTATTGCAGAAAAATAAAAGTTACTATACATTATCCATTATTAAGTTATGTTTTGAGATTGAGAAGTATTGCATGTGAGGTATTTTCCAAGATCATTTTAATCTAGAATATAATTAGTCCAAAAAAATTACTGCAGATGTGAATAATACATCCTTATTAAGAATTCATTACTTGTAGGTCAATTTCAGAACTTGATTTCACAGGGTCAATGGTTCTCAATTAATATGAAGTATAATTATAAAAGACCATATTAAAAGCTTTAGACTTACAAGTACAAGAGAATTATAAAGGTACAGGAATTCTAGTCCAAATGCTAATTTTTTTTCTTTTTTTTCCAAATGCTAATTTTGATAAGTGAAAATAATTTTAAAGAGTATATGATATCTCTTTTAAAATTATATTATCTTAAAGACTTAATAAGAAATTGAGGGAATTTCTGGTGTTCTGTCTTATCTTCTTCTTCATCATCATCATCATCATCATCAACAATGATATTATTTTGTCACTAGGTAATAGTGTTATTAAACTTTCGTGTGCACACGAATCACATGGGAGGCTTTTTGGATCCCCAAGCTCCACAGCCAGAAATTTCCATTTAGTTAGTCTTACCAAGGACCAACCTTATGCCGCAGCAGATGCGTACCCACCAGACATCAGTGGTACCTTCCCAGTATATTCCACATTTGTTACATCTGGGAGGGAAAAGGTAACTTTTTCATCTATAAACTCTCCATAGCCCTCTGAACACTCCCTGAAAAATCATAATGAGCCACTAAATGTGTGTTAAGTAAAAGAATGCAAGGTTTTTAGTGAAGGAAGAGTCCGAGACAAAATGAATTCACCAGCACAAATAAAAGTATTTCCTGTCACACAAATGGGCAGGACACCAAGCCACTGCTATGTCCCGGTACAGGAAACACCCAAGCACTCCTTATAATGTATTCTGTTATAATATATTCTGAATCCCAGCTTCTGAGAATGAGGCACAGATGTAGAACTAGGGGAGACCCTGGCACATAGACCCTGGCTCATAGATCATGAGTGAGAAACCATATACTCCAGAAAAGAGATTGTCTTAGTCTGTTCAGGCTGCTGTAACAGAAAACCACAGATTAAGTGGCTTATAAACAATAAAAATTTATTTCTTATAGTTCTAGAGGTTGGAAATTCCAAGATCAATGTGTCGGCAGATTTGGTATCTGAACAAGGGTCCATGTCCTGTTCATAGATGGCTGCCTTTTGCTGTGTCCTCTTGTGGTGGAAAGAGCAAGGTTGCTCTGGGGTCTATTTTACAAGGGCACTAATCCCATTCATGAGGGCTCTACCCTCATGACCTATCACCTCCCAAAGGCCCCACCTCCTAATAGCATCACCTTCGGGATTAGGATTTCAACATGTGAATTTGGGTGGGGGGAAAACAAATATTCAATCTATACAGATGTCCTCTTCTCAAAGAATAACCAACTTTCCCTGCAATACTTCTAGCTCCAAAGGATCATACATCCACTGTGAATGGTTTTCATGCTCACTCACAACATATAATTAATAGTCTGCAATCCTAGAGCTTGGGTGAGATTTTCATATGTGTACCCAATGATGATGAAAAATCCCGTGCTCACTCTAAGTTGCATATTGATTTGTACACTTCTTGAGCAGGGTAAACATAAACATGAATCTCACAAAGAATGGGCCTAAGCTCCACATTTCTAAATTTGAAACTTGCTGAGCAGAAAATGAAATCCTTAAGTGGAGATAAATCTTAAGGAGGAAAGGAGGCAGAAATTTCTCAAATGCTGGGTGGCACAGGTAAGATGCAAAGATGAAGGGTCAAGAGTGGACCCTGAATGGGAATGGAAAGAGGATACAAACTGAAGTAAGCACCCTGACCATGTACAAGTGAAGGGGAAACACAGCATCACCAGAAAAAGAAAAGGGACAAAGAACAAGGGGAAGAGGAGATCAGGTCATCAAACACAATGACAAGTGGAAAGGGGGTGTCCACTTGAACTGGGAAGCAAAATGGCTTAAATGAGAATAGACAAAAATTAGAAGAGTAATAGAATCATAGGGAAACTCAAAACTCACAGAAACAAGAACAACTATTAGTCAGAGAGGGTATTATTTCAAGAATCGTCCTTTGGTATTTTTATCAGCATTCCTTAATAAAAATTGTCCACAGGAGAGCTATCTGAGAGGCTGCGTTCCAGGCTTAAGTCCTCAGTTTTGTCCATCAAATAAAGCATAACTCTCAAAAAAGAAATAGGAGTACCAGACCAGACTGTTCTTCAGGCATGAACATAACTTCAAATTAGAACGACAATATTCAAATTAATCTGCAAACTGAGAGAGAGAGGAACTGCACATCTTGCTGTGTCTGAGAAATGAAATTCTCCCTCCCTTAGCTGATGCCATCAAGGAGACTGCTTGTTTTAAGTTTCTATTATAGCATATAACAGATGACCACAGACTGAGAGGCTTAAAACAACACCCATTCATTATCTCACAGGCATGTAAGATCAGAAGCAGATCTTCTGTAGATCAGAAGTCTGAACATAGCTTAGCTGGGTTCTCTGATCAGAGTTTCAGATGGCTAGCAATGAAGGTGTATGTTTGGCTGTGTTCTCATCGGGGAGCTCAAATACGGAAGGGTCCACCTGCAAGCTCCCTCTGGTTGTTGGTGAAATTCATTTCCTGGTGGCTGTAGGATTTATGACAGCCTGCTTCTTCAAAGCCAGAGAAGGAGGGGAGAGCTCTGCTGCTTTGACTCTCTAACTTCAGGGATGGCCTGAATCTTCCTTTCAAGGACTCACTTGATTAGGTCAGTTCCACTTAGTATAATCTCCCTTTTTGATTGGCTCAGAGGCAACAGACTAGGGACTAATACATCAACAAAATCACCTTTGCCATATACGTTCACATAATCACTGGAGTGACAGCCCATCACTTTTGCCATATTCCACTGGTTAAAGGCAACGCCCAGGTTCCACTTAAGAGAAATGGACTATACACAGGTGTGACTCATTGGGGGTTCCCTTTAGGGTGTGTCTGTCACACTACCTGACACTCAATTACTTTCCCTATACATTCAATTCTGAACTTCCTTTCACAGTTCTCATTTATAATACCTAAATAGGTAAACCCATAGTTTCTGCAAATTAAAATCATCTTCCATCCTATTCCTGGAGTTTTTTCAAAATTGAGTAGAAGAGAATGACTATTCCAAAAAGTTTAAAAAGCCAATAAATTAGGAAAACTGAGAAATCAGCATGGGCCATATTTAATTGTTCTAGTACTCTTCATTCTTTCAAGGTCATTGCATAATCTGTGTCTAGACAGGCACATTGTTAAATGAAATCAACTATTATAGTAACTAATCACAGTTACAAAATACTGGTGATTTTAATTTCAACCAGAAGTTAGCAACAGGAAATTGGAGAAAGTGGATTTTCAAAAAGATTCATCCAAGGGCTTCAGCTGATACGTTAGCACTTTAAAAGAATTAACAGGAGTGCATACTATTTCCATTCACTCACTCGGGAGTCAGACACTGAGGAGGACGGGCTTCCTGCGTTGCTAAAATCAGATTTCCCCCATTCATCCTCACTTATGGGAAGTCACTGCTATCCGTTTCAAGGCTACAATTAGGTCTATGTACAAACCTTACCATCCAATAACAATAATGCTATCCAATAAATTAATACTGAAACAATCACAACATTGTGCTAAGCAAACCAGGTTTGATGGCATCATTCCATTTAGAAGGTGGGCACACCAGTAATTTATGTTTGTGAATACAGTTAAAATGGGGTATGAGTGTTTGAATGTGATTTTCAGACTTGCTTAACACTGGTACAAGAATAGACAAATACATAAGATATAAAAGCTTTAGTTTCATGGTCTTTCTTCTTTTTTGTCTGTGATTTATGTTTGGTTTCTAAGCCAATGTTTTTTATTACCTACTAATATAAGCCAGTTTCAAATTTGATAAAGAAGATAATTTTAAAAGCCCTTAAAATATAATTCATGAATATAAAATTTGATACAGGAAGTATCTCAAAGAACTGAAATATTGAAAACATCAAAGAATTAAAAATAGGATATTCATCTGGTCTCTAGATGAAGACTCTTTCAGTAAAAGAAATCACAAAGGAAAAAATCAATTGCTTTGACTACATAGATGTTTAAAACTTCTAACATGGAACAAAACAATGTAAATTTTTATTTTAAAATAAAAATTTTATTTTATTTTTTAAAATGTGAATGAATATGCATAATACCCTCAAACGTGAAAAATATTTATAATTTTTTTAAAAAACCTCTAAACTTCAGTGGGAAAAAATTAGCAAAGATTTAAACATGAACATATTCAGTTCCAGTGGTGATGTGATAAGATGGGAGCTCTCACACATTGCTGGCAGGAAAGGGAACTGGAACAGTATTCTTATAAACCGGCTCAACAAATGTAAAATGTTCCAGACCTGACTATCCAAGAGCTCATCCTCTCTTAAGCCAAGAAAATGATCAGAAATGTACAGACAGTTTTGTGCAAAGATGCCCATCACTGCAGTTCTTAAGGTGGTAAGCTGGAAAGAAACCAAAGGTACAACTTTGGGTGGCTCCATCAGATAACAAATGTGGATAAAATACGTTAAATATGTTAAGTCTTGGCAAAGTGCTAGGTACTGTGGATACACCACTAAATGAAACAAAGCTCCTGCCCTCCTGGAGGGTACATTCTAGGGGATGAGAGAGTCAAGAGACACAAGAATTACAGATTGTCAGAAATGCTACAGAGAAAATGAACTGGGTGGTGGGATAAATTGAGAGAGGCCACATGGGGGGTCACTGAGCAGGTGAGGTCTCTCTGCAGAGGTGACCTTTGAACTGAGGCTTAAAATATGTCAGTGGGTCAGTTCTGTGAACAGCAGCAAGAGGAGAATTCTAGACAAAGGAAATAAAAGTACAAGGAATAATACACAGGAGAGAGTTTGGTGCGTTAAAACTACATTTCCCAGACTCCCTTGCAAGCAACACCTCTACAAGATCAAAGCTTTATAAAGCAGATTCGGAAAGAAAATAAGATCAATGGGAAGTTATTTCCAAAAGCTTAGCTGTGTCGTGGGTCTGTGAGCTTGCTATATCCATATTTCCTTAAAACACAAGCTACAGTTAATTATAGGACTGATGCTACAGTTAGCATCAGCTATATAAAAACACACAAGATGACTAGAAAAACGTATGTAAAAGAGCTAATGGTTTCCTAAGGCAGTTGAAATTGTGCTTTCCCTGCCCCACATTTTTCTGTATTTTAAAAATACTGAAGGATTTTTAGATTTTTTAATCACAAAAAATTTAAAAACCATATGTACTAGAAAGAGATATTATTTGAAGTGGGATGATAAATATGGAAAAAATAGTTTACCTGTCAATACTATCATAAAAATAAAATGATTTATTTCTAAATGAATAAGTCATTTGTTCAAGAAGTACTGGAAGACTCTGTGCCAAGCACTGTCCTTGGTGTTGGGACTGAAGCAGAGAACAGAAAAGGCCGTCCTTCCTCCCTTACAGAGCTTCCAGTGGGAAAAGCAGAAAATAGACAGTTCGGACTTCACCACAGATTGATGAGAGAGCGATGTCTTCCTAACGATTTCACGAGGTTGGCAGGAAAAGGGTTTACTCTGTATACAGCTGCTCCTGGGTGTTCGTGGGGGATTGGTTCCAGAAGCCTCCACAGATACCAAAATCCGTCAACGCTCAAGTCCCTAATATTAAATGGTGTAGCACAGTCGTTACTCCGTATCCGTGGGTTCCGAATTTGAGGGTGCAGAACCCGCGGATATGGAGGGCTGACTGTATTACGTGGGAAGCCTACTGGGGCATGGAGAGGGAGTATTCTTTAGATACACCCTTTAGCAACAAGGTTTCCTTTATTTCCTCTTCCCCAACCCCGGTAGTCCCCTCCTCTCCCAGATTTTCCCCAGTGTCTTTTTTTTAATATATAATTTTTAAAAGTAACTATTTATTTGGCTGCGCCGGGTTTTAGCTGTGGCACGGCGTGCGGGATCTTCGTTGCGGCACGTGGGGTCTTTAGTTGCAGCCTGTGGAATCTAGTTCCCTAACCAGGGATCAACCTGGGCCCCCTGCATTGGGAGCACAGAGTCTTAAAAGCTGAACCGCTAGGGAAGTCCCTTCCCCAGTGTCTTTATCTTTCTTTCCTTGCACAGAAAACTTTAGTTCTCGCAATTACACCTTCAAATGTACGATCTCTTCTGAACAAACAAATGACTCTCTTTAAATATCCACAATCCTTAGAAACTGGAAGCCTTTCATTTTTTCAATGTCACCCTGGGTAATCAGTTCAGAGTCAAGAGAGATCTCAGGAGACAAGAATCCTACATGTCACACAAGTCAAAGGAAATCAGAAATCAAATGCAAATCAGAGGCCAAAAAACAAAAAGAAGACATTGAACCTGAAGCAAATTTCATCTCAGTTAGTGAGTCTCTCGTGTTTCCTATTGAGTCAGGAACCCCTCCAGGTTTGGGGATGCTCTGTGGAGCCTGCAGGCAGAAGGTGGGGAGAGGGCATGAAGGCAGAGCCACTCCACACCCAGCACTGCTAATCTGAACCCGCCCTGCTTCCCCTTTTATGCACCTGCTACTTCACCCTGAACATCTGGCACATCTTCTAAGTATCCCAATACCCTGCTGCACGTGGCCTTTACAGTTGCTATGGGAAAATATGCCTCCCATCAAAATCCCATTGCTATTCTGACACATGACCCTAGAAATGTATCCCAAAATAAACAAATGAAGAAACTATGGCACTGACGTTGACGTATTTTACTTTTGTCTTTAATGATAAAAAAATGTAAAATTTCTGGACTTCCCTGGTGGCACAGTGGTTAAGAATCCGCCTGCCAATGCAGGTGACACGGGTTTGAGTCCTGGTCTGGGAAGATCCCACATGTCGCGGAGCAACTAAGCCCGTGCACCACAACTACTGAAGCCCGTGAGCCACAACTACTGAAGCCCACGCGCCTAGGTGCTCTGCAACAAGAGAAGCCACCGCAATGAGAAGCCCGCTCGCTGCAACTAGAGAAAGCCCGTGTGCAGCAACGAAGACCCGATATGGCCAAAAAAAAAAATAACATTTCTTCTATCTTCAAAGTCACAAATGCTATATAAAAGTAGAAAGTTATGCCCCCTGGTATTTTGTCCTGAATCAAACCAAGGAGTAAAATTCAACAATCAGGAATGTCTTATTTAGCTCAGCAGGACATGGTCACATTTTAGGACATCCAAAGTTTTCTCAAATGTCCTTAGGTTACTTCCACAGTAAGCCCATTGCAGTAGGCGCACCATCAAAAGAATATTCACTTGGTAGGAAAACCCACCTCTTCAGAAGTAGCTGGGCCTCTTGGCAATAGATTCCTCTCATGTCACTACTGCACTGTCATCCGGGGCTGACATGCAGCCAAAAAAGAGAACTCAGGCGGGGATGCTCTGCTACCAAAACAACTTTCAAATCTACAGACCTAGTTCCAGCAAGTTAGATTTGAAACAACTTTCAAATCTACAGACCTAGTTCCAACTGTCCAGCAAGGACAGTTTCTTTTCTGTCCTCAGTTTAATAGTTTCTGAAGAACTGGAAAGCTGCCACCCCAAACTTCCCTTGTTCAGTAGCTGGGTAAAGCTGTGGTATAACTGCTTCTGTGGGTGTTAGCAAGCGGGAAGAGGATGATAAAGTCAGTTACTGATGGTCCTTCAGCCTGAGAGAAAACCCTGAGATCAGACCTCTTGTCCACATCACAGATGGTCATGAGAGGTAACAGGGAATTAAGAATATAGTTTACCACAGTGAGTGAGGGAACATGGGGGAAACTCTCACTTTTTTTCTTTATACACTACTGCATTCCATTTTTAAGAATGATCTATTTGTGTTGTTATTTTTTAAAAATACAAGAATGAAGATATCTTATACATTACATTTTTTTCAACGTATTATACGCTTTTTTTTTTTTACATCTTTATTGGAGTATAATTGCTTTACAATGGTGTGTTAGTTTCTGCTTTATAACAAAGTGAATCAGTTATACATACACATATGTTCCCATATCTCTTCCCTCTTGCGTCTCCCTCCCTCCCACCCTCCCTATCCCACCCCTCCAGGCGGTCACAAAGCAATGAGCTGATCTCCCTGTGCTATGTGGCTGCTTCCCACTAGCTATCTACCTTACGTTTGGTAGTGTATATATGTCCATGCCTCTCTCTTGCTTTGTCACAGCTTACGCTTCCCCCTCCCCATATCCTCAAGTCCATTCTCTAGTAGGTCTATGTCTTTATTCCTGTCTTACCCCTAGGTTCTTCATGACATTTTTTTCTCTTAAATTCCATATATATGTGTTAGCATACGGTATTTATCTTTCTCTTTCTGACTTACTTCACTCTGTATGACAGACTCTAGGTCTATCCACCTCATTACAAATAGCTCAATTTCGTTTCTTTTTATGGCTGAGTAATATTCCATTTATACCCTTTTTTTAATCATCTTTTACTGAGAATCATCTTTCTGGGCAAAGAAGCAGGTCATTTCTCTGATCACAAAAACCAACTCATCAGGGCAAAGGGCAGGAGAGAAATGTCATAGTTAGTGCTCAAAAGTTAAACTTCTCTGTTTGGGTACATAAATGCCTGCCAGATATTTCATACATCCCTTGTGGCCTGTTATATACATGCTAACAAATCAGTATACAATAAGATCCAGTGTTAAGCAAGTATGAGTTAAAAACAGGAGAATGGAAATCAATTAAGCTCAAAATTTTAAAAGAATAACACAAAGCCTTAATAAAATCAGAGGAAGAAAATATAAATATATAGAAAATAAATTGATTAAAATTAGTAAAATCGATCAATAAATTCACTAATTTATTGAATTATTTAAAATTTATTGGTTATTTAACATCTAACCAAAGGAAAGGTAAAACTCAGATATTTATGAACAAAAAACTAAGGTCATATGAAATAATAAAATTCTTGATGAAAATAAAAAGTAAATACAGATTAAAATATTTTTCACTAATAATACAGGCTGTTTAATAATTGTAATTATTATTACAATGATAACTTGTCATACAATTATAAATAGTAATACAATTCAAAACATTTTAATGTAACAAGCAATTTTGACATAAAGTATAAATCAGTAAGATTTACTCAATAAGTAGAAAATATAAATTCACAATTGTGTACATAGTATCCACATGGACCCTTACTGCAATTTCCCATAAGATTTGGAGAGCAAGAGGAACTGATATGAACATGAAATGTATGCTGCCTGCTGTGACATGAGTAACAAAGTCCTTTGCTTCTGACCCAGGAATTTTGTGTCTTCTGGCAGCATTCATGATACTGCCAGGCTAACTTGTTAGCTTGCAAAGAGGGTAAAAGTCTCAGATCCTTTCTGTTCTTGACACTGGTATGTTTAGTCACCAGTGTATTCCCAGAACCAAGTACAGTATTTCTATTTATTCATTTATTTATATCTTCTGCTAGACTCTGAGTTCTTCAAACACATAAACATCTAGTACATAGTAGGCATTCAAAGAGTATTCATGAAATTGGTAAAAATGTCATGTATGTGCACACTCCTGCTACAGGTATCTACATGTTCTTGATTGTCAAAGTCAAGTCATTTAGAGAGAAGCACAGATGATACCCTTTCAGACAATCCTACTGACGATCCATCTAACAGTGGAGACATCTCACTCAAATACATTTTCTTTGTGTGAATGCACTCACTGTTAATTTTGGCCTTTTGTGAAGGTCTCAGCTTTTAATGTTTATAATAAATAAGTAGGCAAGCTTGAGAGTTGGTAATAGCTTAAAACACAGCATGGACACCCAAAAGGTCTCAGTACTAACACTGCACGGAGAGATGACCTGCTGAACATTTTATTCTGTCCTCACCGTCTTCCACTTACATAGAATTATCCCTAACTGTACAAACAGGACACTGGTTTTTTTGACATTATGTGAAGATGTCATTTTCTCCAAGCATAGTATAACGCACATTAGACAAATGTGCTAGGTATATTTTCCCCTTAAACACAGTCAAGATAGAAGCAGCCGCTACCAGAGCAAGTTAAAGCAATGAACCAGCCAGCCAGCTGTCATCTGCCATTACTACTTTGGCTTCTTTAAGTTATTTTCCTGCAAAACAGGTGCTAAGGTGGAATGTTCATGTAACATTCTGAATTCAGTATTTATTAATATCTCCTCTCATGTAAAATGTATATACAGGACATACTTAGAGTTGTATATCTAAAATGAATTTGTCAAAATGCTGATTGTAAACACTAGCAGTGAGGACAGTAGCACTTTGATGTTCTTGATGAATACTTAGACATAGATATTTAAAGAAATGCACAGAACACTTGCTTTATTAGTTAGTGATATTTTACTTGTGTATAATGTTACAACGTACTATTATCTTATTTGATCTTCAAAACAAATTTGGGATGTAATATAAAATAGCAATTAAGTTACTGGGCTTGGCAGTCATACTGTCATGTTCAAATCCCTCACTAGACTGACTCTATCAGAGGACTTGATTCCCTTCCATCTACTTTGTTTCTACCTGGAGACCAAGTACTTGATGGAGACATCAAGTACTGAGGGATGAACAGTTTTATAACAAAAATATTTTCCTTTTTTAAAAAACATGTATCTATCCTAACCATAGTGCTTTTGACAGCTCCCCTGGGAATACACTTTTATAAACTCTTTATAAAATGTAAAATATTTTTAATAGTTATTTCAACATTCAGAAAAAATATGCTTTCTTTTAAAATCAGATGTTTTCTTCCAATTGGCTTTTGTCTGTTACAGATTGAAAGGTATGCCTGTATTTCAGCTACACTGAATTTTTCACATAATCCTCGCTTTACCAGGTCATGTTAGCCTAAGATGACCATCAGGTTAGGGTAGTAACTTCAGGATTTATGAATACCCAGACTTGAATACACTTCCTCTTCCCAATGACCATTCATCATGGTATATGATGTGCTGCTATTTAGTTACTGGTTGCTCTGATGCCGAAAGACTATTCTGTCACCTTTAACAGCAAAAGAGGGCAGTCTCAGCACTGTTACTTATCACCTCCCCACAGTTTTACCTGCTGAGGCCCAGGGAGGATTTTTCCCCACCAGGAACTAACTCCCCCCCCCGCAAAAAAAAGGAAACCGGTTCTCTCAATTTCTATGGTTCCTTGTTTTTTGAGAAATTTGAGGTGCATCCTCCAGGGGCCATATGGGAGGTCATTTCAGAGCTGTCCATCAGTGTCACATTCAAAGGCATGCTCTCTACTAACCATGAAAAAGGACACTGCACCCACCCAGCTACAGGGTGAATTCCTGACTCTCCTGGAGATCTTTCCTTGATCCCAGCACCCATGGTAGGAACATGGTGTGTTTTCCTTCCTTATTTCAGAATAATATTTTCCATTCTTTAGGCCTTGACTATCAGCTCAAATTCTTGTCACCATTTCTTCGCAGGTCCAGCAGCCCCTTCTGGGGGGTAGACGCCTGGTGAACACCTATTATATCCCAGTGTCTGAAGTGGTCATGCCCATGAGAGCCTCACCCCTAACCCTGACTACAAATAGCATTAAAACAGTGGGTTCACACATTTAAGAATATGTACATGTGGCTACGCACACAACTTTATTTCTTTTCATGTTCTGGATCCTTCTGCCTGAATCCTGATTTTTGCTTCCCTAAATCTCACAGCATGGTAAGACCCTGGAGACTATAAAGTAGATTATCGCATATTTCTTTTACCAAATATGACACCTGGCAGGTTGAAAATAGCACTTGCTTCAAATTTTGTGCCAGCCTGAACAAACCACTATCAGACTAACACTGTTTTACTGGGTATACATAAAGCAGGATCCCAGGAGCACTGCATTTAAATCAGAAGGAAGAAGGAAGGAAATTGTTAGAGGATAGAATCTGTAAATGGGAGAGGAAAAATGGGAAAAGACTGAGGAACAATCCAATTCATTTTGCCTCATTCTCTCTTCTCTCCCAGGAAATGGCTGGTGGAGAAAAGAAACATCCCAAACACATTTTTCTTTTTCCTTCCATCTCAAAAGCATATGAGAATTTAGGGGAAAAAGGGTCCCTGACATTTTTACTACTAACATTTCCTTTGCAATATGTCTGCTGCCCTTACAGTATAAGTACTACAGAAACAAATAAAATTGTGATTTAATCATATTTGTCTCTCTCATAATTGCCAACACAAGGTGCTGAATATTAAAAGTTATCAATAAAAGCATATATAATTAATAAATGTGTGAACCAGCCCCTCTACAGAGTCGCCACATAAATAGCAGTTTTTGAGAATGAGTTTCCAGGCCAGGAGAATCAAATTTATTTAGAACTATGTCTTGGCTATCTAAAATGCCATTCTAAATGTTTCAGATGGAAGAGAAAAGGCTGGTGTATGCCACGTACTCTATAAATGCTTGTCAAATGCTGAATAACTGACTAAAGGAATGGGCACCCAGTCAATGATTACTTTTGAAGGGAAGAAGTGAGGTCAAATTTGGGACGGGACACATGGCTTCTGGTGGGCCTGCAGTTTTCAATTTCCTGGCCTGAGAATTCAATCTTCTAATACTTCATTATGCCATACATGGTCGTGTGTGGTTTTCTTAATCTATGTTTTATTTAACAATACAGGTTTTTTTGTAATTGGAGAATAAATATACCAATTCATATAAAAATTAAAGACTGCTAAGAGCTTAAAGTATTTCTCTTACCCACAGAAGGGCATCTGTCAAAGAGCATCAGTTCTGTTTTTTAAGTGTGTACTTATGCCTATGAAATCCCTTCAACCCTTAAATGAGGGTATCTCCTTGGGAGCCAGCACACATTCTCACTTTGTTTTGCCTGCATCCATTCACTTCCACTAATGGGGCTAATCTAAGCATCCCTTGGTGGTCAGGCAGATCACTGGAGCCCTTGGGGAGAAGGAATGCAGAGGACACAGGATGTAACTGGCTTACGTTTGAGCCTCTGGTCCTCAGTTTCTCCGTCTTTATGATAAGGGATTTCCAAAAATTAGATGATAAGCAACTTCAGGAAGCCCATTAGGCAGTATGTGCCCTCCACCGAGCTACAGTTTGCTCATCACTGGTCCAAAAGTTTATCCATGGGAGGGACCTTGGAGAAATCTTGACCTCACGGGAACCCAACAATAAGCAGTACAACTTATTTTGTGGAAGAAACTGACCCCACTGGAGGGTAGAGCCTAAGGTCACACACCATTTCTAGATCTTTCAATCACAAATCGTAAGTGGGGAGGGACTTTAAGGGTTATCATAGGGCATTACGATTCTCTGGAACACTCTGGTTTCCTTGCTGGGTAATATCTGAGTCATTTGCCTTTTCACAAGATTTCGTTTTGGTTTCCTGCAATCAATGAATTTCACGGGAGGATGTCAGTGTCAGACAGCCGGATCCTCCATGGGAAAACTCTTCCTCGGTTTTGCCTGGAAACTGAATCACTACGAGAGTGACAGGGCACTGCGTGCCACGAGGGTCACACCCCATCAGGACCCTGAGAAGGAGAGGATGAGCTGGCCGAGAATGGCTGGCGGCACTCACTGTGGACGGCAGGACAGCGCCTGACAACTCCCCACTCCAGGGTCAACCACCGCTGTGAGTGTTCAATGGGGGCATGTAACTCAGACGTTTCCAGAAGGCTGGGCTGCCACAGAAAGACTGGAATTGTGGAAGGTCTTCTTACCATCTCCCCGTCTCACCCTCTTTCCCTCCAGAAGAGTAATCAGATACAGGCTACTTGCATTCTTCCTAGAAAGGATTCCAGAACCTATAAGACAGGCCAGGCAGGACAGGCCAAAGTCATCAAGCCTAACAGCAGGAGAAGAGAGGTGAACCCAAGTCAAACCAAACTCTGTCCCTGCTGTGAAACAGAACAGGGGCACCTGGTAACAATCATAACAACAGCCACCGAGATCTGTCTCACTTCGCTGTTGAAAAGTAACTTTTTAAAAGAGTCTTCATTTATGAAACTACAGTTGATTTACAATACTGTGTTTGTTTCAGGTGTACAGCTTCAGATTCTTTTCCATTATAGGTTATTACAAGATATTGAATATAGTTCCATGTGCTATACCGTAAATCCTTGTTGTTTATTTTATATATAGTGGTGTGTATCTATTAATCCCGTACTCCTAATTTATCCCTCCCCCTCCCCTTTCCCCTTTGGTAACCATACGTTTGTTTTCTATGTCTAAAAAAGCTAACTTTTAATTATTATTCTATTTACTGTCAAGAGGAAGCGGGAAGAAAATAAGGCTAGATAAATTGTGAGTGACTTCAACTGGTAACCAACTGGGTAGGATGCCAAGCTTTATTTGCTTTTGTCCTAGAAAAGTCCAAGGCACTTCCAGACTGGATATTGGGGTCAGTTCAAATCCCTCTGCTAGACAAAGGGTTCCCAGAGGGCTTACACATGTGCCCAGTTTTGATTATTATTTGTTCTGAAAAAGCTATTCCCCAAAAGAATGCCTCTTCTGCATCTAGGACTGATTTACATGAAGTATAGGGGATCCAATAACTAACCCAACATTGGAAAGGGGGAGGCTCTTGACTGCTTGAGTTCTCCCTATTTTGGAGAAATTCAGAAGGATTAATTAGTAAATAATTTTTTAATTTTATGTAATTTGGAAGAATAATAATCTCACAAGAATTTTGTGGCAGTTGTTTAACATTCAGAGAGAACATTAAGCCCCTCAGAAGAAAGGATTCGTACAAATAGAATAATATCACATAATGAACCTCACTGACAAAGAGTGACATGACATCATTAACTTGGCAGTGCTTTAAATGCATCCTTAAAAATGAAACTTTCATTTCCAGTATGGGTCAGCAGGAATTTCACTACGTTAAATTCACTGTTAAAAGTAGGAATTCAGTGGACTCTGTTCATAACTATTCAAGAAAATGGTTTATCAAGAGATACTTCATGAGACATTTTAGTGGACTTTCTGCTAGTACGTTGAAGCTTGCAGGCCATGATCAAAGACTATTCTAACCACAGTCAATCAAATAAAGGCAATTTTGAATTTACTGTCTTCATCCTTACGGTTTTATCCCAAGAGATCTTTGGGAATGAGAGTGCCTAGGGGACCAATTTGGTAGGTGGGATGGTGCTATTGATGACACCTGTAGCCCAGAGGGGCACCAGGAGATGATATCAGAGGAAGGAGTGGTGACAGGGAGGCCAAGGTCAGCACGCAGCCACCGGGAGAGCCAAACTGAGCCAAAGGCAAGAGCTGAAACAGCTGAAGGTAGGAATGTGTTCCAGACACAAGGTTCCATCTGAGGAGCAAATTAGGACACAGAGACCCCCAAACCCTGAGCTTCATCCCATTTCTTCTTTCTCTTTTTTCCAATTACTGTTATGAAAACATGTCAAACACACAGAAACGTTTTCCTTTTTCAAAGCCATCCATTAATGATCCCTATGGGGACACCTGATTCCAAGTAGAAAAATCAATTGCTAAATTCTGTCTATTTATAGGCAACTCACATTAACGGGATAGGAACAACGTGAGAAACTTCTTGTCCAAGCCAGAAGTGACAACTGTGGACAACTTTCCTTGTTCTTGTTGATCTAGTTCCAAAACTGAGTTGGGGCATTTTATAGTGAAAGTCAAAGAGAAAATATGAACATAAAGGCCATAAAAGAATATTTCAGTGCTAGCAAACACTCTGCTTTCTTTCTCCAGATAAAAACCATTAAAAACTGTACAACCTTCCACTGTAAAGCAATCACTATTACAGTCTTCTATGCTGTCGATACAATAAATTATGCATCCAGCGCCTCTGTGTAATTCTAAGTGCAAAGATCTGGGGTAAGAGTTGACAGAGTTAAAAGAACAGCAGGAACCAAAGTAGGAACCAATATCTAGCAACAGCTGTTCTTTAATACATGGTGTAGAGCATGTATACCATAACAAAAGGATACAGGGCAAATGCAGAAGTCTGAAATTCTTTTTTTGCAGATAACCAGGGGATTACCAGTATGTAGTTAAAGACACAGATGATGCAAAGCAAGATTGTGCTGGTAAAGGACATTCGGGAACCAAGGGGCCATGTATGCTACTAGGCTCAAGGAAATAAGATTGGTGGTTCAATAAGCTGACATATATACCATACCCATACCCATGCATGCAAACATGTATGCAGATTCATCTGAATAAATTATTTAGACGACCTGTATATTTTTTAAACTGAAAGATATTCCACATCTTCTTATCTAATTCCTTCTTTAATTGCAGTAACATTTGTTTATAACATATAGATAAGTTTCAAGTATACAACTTCATAATTCGACTACTGTATACACTACAATGTGCTTACCACCAAAAATCTAGTTTACATCCATCACCATAACTCTTTTATTTTTGTAAAATCCTAAAGCCTTGATAAGCCAAAATTACTTGAATCTAAATAAATCTCACTGAACACTTTGCTAGAGCTCTCTAGACATAAGTTAGTGCAAATAGCACCCCTTCCCATATGACCTGGGGAAACATATGGACTTATAAAGGTATTTCACAGGCATTAAATGATATACAAAAGAATGATTGTAACATATATCCCTATAGAAAAATGTGCCTCAAATTTCCACCTGCAGACACACCATCACAGATTATTTTAACCGTCTTGGATATGCATCATATTTGAGAAGTTAAAAAAAAGTGCACTCACATCTGCAAAGGAAATACAATGACCAGGCTTCATGCAAGAGACTTCTCATCTGCACATGTGGAACCTAAGGCCAGCCAGTGGAATTTCAAAGGAAATAGAAGTTGAAAGTGGAAACAGCTCCCAATGGAAGTCATATGAGGTCTCAGGTAGAGAACATTTTTTTCGGTACTAAATTAAAAGAAAAAAAGTGCAATAAAAATTTTAAATGACGGGTCAGATACATTAAATGAGAATGTAAATACCAGAAGAACCTAATCATATGACTGAACGGAAAACCTTACCAACTGAAATCCTACCACAGAACCAGATGCTACTATTGGAAAAACATTCCAATCAGAGGTTGGCATCAAAATCTCCCCGACCTCTACTGGAACTGTCAAAGTAACAAACCCTGCATAAGGAACACTCATCTTTGAGCAGCACGGAATTTTGTACCTGCCTGAAATGAAAATATCTATCAGCTGAATTACTTTGAAAAAAAGGACACGCTATTTCTCTCAAGGACTCCTTAGCATCTGAATCAACTTCCAGATAATTTTTCTAGAGATCACTCGGTCGTCACTCAAAGGAACAGCCCTTAAGAAAAGCTACATGGTCACATGGGACCAGGGACAAGATGTGCTTTCAGCTCAGGAAGACAAGTACCAGCCACCTGGGTCACAGAGCACCTTTGCTCAGGACTTCCGTGTGGCCAATTTCAACTAAAAGATGCCAAGTGGAATCAAAGTATTCTTTCATTTCTGTCTTCACTTTATGACTAGTTTGCCCAATTACATAGAACTTCCAGAGTCTCGATGCCTTCCTGGTTCAAGTGTCCTGGCCCAACTCAGTAAGAAAAGTCGATATGGCAGTTATACATTTGGGGGATGGGGTGGGTAGTATAAGGTAAGCAGAAGGGGAAAGCAAATGTCTTCTCCTTGTGCCTAAAACAGACATTTCCTAAAGCTGGCTCTAGCAACTGCTATCCATGTGACTGAACCCAAGCTTCCTAAAATCTAAGCACTTGGACTCTTGACCTTTGATTTAGGAATTTAAAAAGAATTTACCTAAAAGGAATAACGTGAGGACTAAAAGAATCCTTTTACAGTACTTATCATAGTGCCTTGTACATTCGCAGTGGTCAGTTATTATTAGTTGTAATAATGAATACAGTGCTTATAAGGTAAACTTACTTACAGAGCCCAGAAGACCACTTAATCCTATGGCCTCCATTCTAGCTCCCTCCATCCTGTAAAGCCAAGTCTCCCTCTCTTTTCCCTCTGCATCAGACCTCCCAACTGCGAAGGCAGTTTCCAGGGCCTTCCCCACGGTTGGGCATTGCCCTCTGCCACGCTCCCTTGGCTTCCCTGGCTCCCCAGACCCAGCCTGGCGATAGTGATCCAGCAGCTCGTTAATCCAACTCCCCAGATTGTCCACTCTTGTAGCACAGACCCTGTTTCTTCATTCCTCCATGCACATCTCTAGGTTTTTAACCTTTGTTCAGGAAAGGGCAGGAAGCTGCCGCCAAATTATCTTCACTGGATGAGAGGGAAGGACATGGGAGAGGACCACTGTACCACAGAATCAGAAGAGGGAGGATTTGGGAAGTGATATCCAACTTAACAGTCTTTAACATATGTGTCCATGTGTGATCACTATAATGAAAACAATGGAGAGAAGGAAGTTGAGAATGGCAATGATATAAGGATGCAAGGTTTCAAGGGAAAATCAAACACCATTGATACTGATTATTGATATTGGAAAACCCAATAAAATGAGAAGAGGAAAGATGAAAAAATTGATGTGTTCTCTGTAGGTTATAACTAATTACAGCCATTCATTGTGAGCCGTTTATCATTCATGCCTAATTATCATGCAGCACAAGCACACTTATGCATATTGTGACATATTAAAATCATAGAACCAGAATTTTTAAGCTTGAAGAAGCTTTCCAGATTATGTAGGTCAAGCCACTCCCTGGTGTGAAGTGTGAGACGTTAAATGATTTACTGGGTCACAGAGCTGTGCTCAGACAGAGGGAACCCCAGCCCAGGTCTCCTGACTCCCAGCCTTGGGCTCCCTCCCTGCTGGCCACTGGCCTCCCTGGGAGTTTATCTCCCTTTGGAGTAAATGGGATTTGATTAGAGGGTGAAATTCTATACCGAGTATTATCTGTAGTCTTGCAACAGAAATAGGTTTTAAATCCTGGTTTCAATATGTTAATTTTCAGAGGTTAGTAAATCATTCAAGTAGAAATGTTCTATGAAAAATAGTAACTGTGGAGTAATACAGAATGTAACACAAAGATTTCGGGGGAGGGTATCTGCATGCAGATAAGTTGTGGAAACAGGCTGGTGGGAAAATTAAAGAGTATTAACAAAACCGACATGAGACAATAAAGCTTTTGAAAATATCCCACTCTATTATGAAATACACACTGTAAACTACAAGATATTAACTTTTACCTCAATGAATTCCTTTTACCTAGAATCCTTGCGTCAAGACAAAGGGAAGCTAGGCCGGTTATGTAAACCATGTAAATTTACCACCACCACCACCACCCCAAATGGAAAATCTAATTCCTAATTATGTTCCAGACAGAGGCAAGTAAAGACCTCTTTTATTTTTTTTTTTTATTTTTGCGGTACGCGGGCCTCTCCCGCCGCGGAGCACGCGCAGGCCCAGCGGCCATGGCTCACGGGCCCAGCCGTTTCGCGGCATGTGGGATCCTCCCGGACCGGGGCACGAACCCGCGTCCCCTGCATCGGCAGGCGGATTCTCAACCACTGCGCCACCAAGGAAGCCCAGTAAAAACCTTTTTAATCCTCTTCCACCTCCCCAACCTGGGCTCACCCTATGTGAGGGAGGCACCTCCTACAGTATGACTTGAGAAGTACCAAAAATTATTTGCTTGAAAAAAAATCTTCCCTTTGTTACTTCTTTCTACCAAAAAAAAACTGTGTTCCCCGAAGACCCCTATACACATAGCAACAGCGCTGTTGAAGGAACAGCACCCATACACAGATTAAGCCCTGAGGATCCTTGAGATGATGGGATGAGGACAGGTACGTTTCGACAAGAAGACTCTAGGCTGGGAAAAGAAAATCAAGCCTGGGGAAGAGGTAACTATGGTTATGTCTGTTGGGATAAAGACTGGGTGTTATCTGTGTGGGGGGCTGGCAGCAAAGATGGGCTATTTCATGGTTATGCCAATGGCAAGCTCAGTTGCTAATATTCCCATCCCTTCAATATCACACATTTCTAAGTAATGGACACCAGAGGTTTGGGGCCCAGTCATCATTCCTGTTACTTATTCCTGTTTTTTGGCAGAATTTTTCACGTTTGTCTGTATGTATACATACTTTTCCCACAGCTGACAACAGAGGAGACATACAATAGTGGTTGTGGTTTTTCAAACTTGATTTTATATTTCATGAAATCTTCATACTTACCATTTCAATGACTTAAATTATCATATTAATTTGATGTGCTATCATGTATTTTATACTACTGGATAAATAATTTGCCTATGACTTTTTGCTTTTATAGGCATCAATGCATTAAGCATCTTCATGTATATAGCATTTTCCTTCCCCTGGGTTATCTCCTTAGGATAAATTCCTAGAAGAGACCTTATTGTCTCTAAGGTTAGAACTTAGAAAAAGTGAATAAAGGAAAAGTGAATATGAAGCATATGTAATATAATAACATAAAACATAACATAGAATATTAATATTATATTTATTTGTATAGAGGTGAGTATATATATAGGGGTGTGTGTGTGTATACATACATATATACATATATAGAGAGAGCTGTATAGTTATATATTCTGATTGAAGTGTTATAATTTTTAGCCCCTTTCAAATTTTTACTAGAAAAATTATACTCATAACTTTTAAAAACTGCCACTTATTAATCAAGGAGTCAAACAAAATCTGAGGAATAAGTAAACAGTCACCCAAAGTTCATTGCTATCGTCTATTTAAAACTTGAAGGCAAATTTCACCTGAAACATGAGCTCATCTTGAGACTTTGAGAGGAAGCCACATAAGCTCTCTGGGTTTCAATTTTCTCGATTAAAACAAAACAAAACAGGAATCTCCAAACCCCCTGCTTGCTTCTTGGCTCTCCATTTGTACGCATTATTATTTCATGACTACCCAATACACACACACCGCATATTATGTCTTGTCACAATTGATGGCAGATAAACACTACGTTCCCCCCAAAATGGCTGAGTAGTGGGATATTTAGATAAATGATACTGATAGGACAAACCTAAATATGTGCTCTCGGGTTAAGAACAAGGAAATATCATTAGTTAAAACGTCTGTATGAATCTAACCTGGCACATCTCTTAAATGGATCTGAGGTTAGCAACCAGCAACAGATGGCAACATGCTTTGCACAAAGCCAATTTCTCTATAACCTTAAAACTCTGAAAGGTCCCCAAAGAAGAAAAATCAGATAGGCTCTTAGCCAGGGTTGTCCTCGAGACAGATGAAGCTAATAGACTAGTGTCAAAGAAAGAAGATGAGATTGCTGTTCCCTGGGCTTCAGTCCCCCAGGTGCAAGGACATTTTGCCATCAGGCATGTAAAATAAATCTTTGCGTGACTGGGAGGACAGATGTGGAAAATACATTGGCAGGATGAACAGGTGATGAAGACCCAGCTCACATACCACTCAGGAGAACAGTCGTGTGGCTGAAGCCTGTCCTGGGTGCAGGTGTCATTTCCCACCCGCAGGTCAGAGCCACTCCGGTCCAAGTAAGAGAACGCAGAATGTACGTTTCAGTCAAAGACTCTCAGGACACAGTTTACTGCAATGTTGAGCATCATAATAAAGAGTACAGGACATGAGGCATATTAAAATGATTTAATGCGAAATAGCTGCAATTTTTTTTTTCCAAAAAGTAATTGAAACATGCTGTCTTCTTAAAGTTTGCCCAGCCTTCATTAGGGTCATCATCTTTCATCAAATCACTGGGAGAGAGGGTAAAAGATCAAAAAGCAAAGAGTGCTGTTTTTGCTAGGGAAGGAAGTTAGAGAATTCAAATAGCCCTTTATTTATGAACTACTGGAGGCTTTCTTAACTCTAAACAGAAACTCCTATGAGCAAAATTTTGAAAATGCTTAGCATGACCTGAAATCTGCTCATTCAACAAAACCTGTCATTTCCATCTCCGTGACACCCATTCACCTATTTATTTTTTGATATTTACTTATTTGTGCATCTACTATGTGCTTAGCAATCCCAGAAACCTTGGGATTTACTCCCAGAAAATGCCTTCATAGAGAGATTGTTTAATACTGTTAAATGCATTTATACCCTAGGCAGCTTGAAGCATCTCCATTTAAATTTGGAGGGTGAAAGGGTTCAGGATTATTAGAAAAGCAAAGCAAAGAGAATGAAAGAATTAATATTCGGCTTCTGAAACTCAAAAGAGGATTGTATAGCAAGACAATACACTTGAAAGCCAGGATCTTAGAAGAGATTTTCTAAATTCCTTTGGTGGCTACATTTTAACCTATCACCCGCTGGGACTGCTGAATTAAATCCTGGTGTTTTATTAAATGGACTTCCCAGGAGCACCGAAGGGGAAGTAAAGGAAAAGCTCATCCTTCCAAGCTCTAAGGAATTCTGGTGAAAGAAAGACAAAGAAAAGAGGGACCAGAGAAAAGAAGGCAGAGGAAGCAGATCTGATCCGTAGGGGGAATTCTGACAACCCCTATCAGGAAATTCCTGGTAACACTGCCAGCCCTAGCCTCCTTTCTGACTAACAGAAGTGGCCTCAGGAAACCTGAACAGGAAATTAGTATCCACCGTAAATTACAAAGAGGCCCTAAAAACTGCAATAAAGTGTGTCAGCTCCATTGAGTCAAATCTGGACTTTAAATGCAACCCCGTTTATTCCACTTCTCTCTTCTCCCAAAATAGCAAAATCACCTCCTAACTGAATAATAAGAGTCAAGCATGACCACAAATACAGTCACATATTTGAAGCAGTTGAACTTGACAAAGAGGGTACTACTTACACTCCAGATTTTCCTGTAGGAAAACGTTCATCCAGGGGACTCAGAATTTGCCATCTTAGAATTCAGCTTAAACCAAGTGAAATATTTAAAATCATCAAAGGAATGCGTGGCAGAAGAAAGTGGCCATGGATGATGGAAGGAAAGTTGCCAGAATTCATTTGGAGACGTGGACTCTCTGCTACCATTTGTCTAACCTTAAAAAATATCTTGCAATGTTAACAATCCAAATTCAATGTCACAGCTTGTACCTGTTTATATAAACTTTCTCTTGATGAGAAAGCCAAAAAGTGGGTTAATTTGGAAGCTATCAGCTTTATAAGGTAAACTGTGGCCGAGACAGGGAAGGTAAGATGATCTAAAAGGATGGTCAGAAGGACAGCTTGGCCCTAATCAGCTCCTCCATCTGTTGACCTGGAAGAGGAGAAAACATCTGCAAAGGAGACCCATGAACTTTATTCACAATCTTTCATCAGAGACAGAGAAACAGACAGAGCTTCCTTAACGACAAAATTCAAACACATTTAACTCACAGTGGTTTACCTAATTATAAATTGGAGGTATATAAGCACTTACAAATGATAGAGCAGAAAAGTCATTAGAACCTTCAAAAAATCATTTTATAGAATTTTCAGCCAAATGGTTTACCCAGAAACAGAAAGATCTCACATATGCAATACACTAGTATACCAGTTATTAACAATGGAGTCAATATGAAGATGAAATTTGAGAAGTCTTTACTAAACGTCAGGAAATGTCTTTGGCTTTGGGGCAACGCTGGTGCTGGGAATACCAAGGGATTCCCAGCTCATCGACAGAAAATCATGTTATTCAGTGATGATTTCTCTAATGACCGAGAAACTCTGCTCTCTTTCTCTGCAAATCTGTCACTAAAACGGGAAGCGAGAAGATAAACAGAGCCAGAGCTACTGCGTTTAACTTGACCCACGCTTGTTGGGCGTGGCCTATTTTGTCAATACGTTGATTTGTAGTCTAGCCTCTTCTCTGTACTCATTTGTAATTTCTCACCCCTCTGAAGTTATCACACCCCAAGGATACAAATCTCTCTCATTCTTCAAGACCCAGCTCAGAAGCACCACCTCCCACATGATAATCCCAGGCAGAATTAATGGCTTCTCACACAGTACATGAACAATTACTCACACCTCTGCTTATAGTAGTACTATTTTAATCAGTGTTGGCTTCAGGGTTGGACAATTCTTTTTTGCTTACGAGAACTCTGTGTGTAATAGCTGCCCATTAAGTGTGTCTTAGCTCAGGCTACTATAACAAATACCATAGACCGGGTGGCTCAGACAACAGACGTTGATATTTCTCACAGTTCTGGAGGTCGGGGAGTCCAAGATCAAGGGGCTGGCGTGCTTGGTTCTTGGGGAGGGCCCTCCTTCTGGCTTGCAAACAGCTGCCTTCTCACTGCATCCTCACATGGCGAAGAAGGAAAGAGCTTTGGTGTCTCTTCCTCTTCTTGTAAGGGCACTAATCTCACCATGCGGGATCTACTCTCCCGACCTCATCTAAACCTTATCACCTCCCAAAGGTCCCACTCCCTAACACCATCATACCAGAGGCTGGAGTTTCAACATATGAATTGGGGGACGGGGCAGCGGGGGTAGGGGAGTGGGGGACACAAACTTTCAGCCCATCAAGAAGTCTGTTTACCCTTATTGAATGTTTCCATCATTGCAAGTAAGCTCTTGAAACAAAGTCTAAAATGAAAACATTTTGTTTTTCACTTGTTCTAAAAGCTAGCAATTCTCACACCAAGACCTTTAGTCCACCTCTCAATGGTTTCTATTTTTTCACCAGTGAGTCAGACAAACTGAACGCTATTTTATCCATGTGCATCAGTATTTTGGTGTCCTTTGATGTCAGTGACCTCATCTCTAGCAGTACATTTAGGCTTTTTCCTCTAGTGTGAAACAAAATAAAACAAAAGTTTACTCTCTTCCTTCAGAAGGGATCTTACCAAATGCTACTCTAACATTATTTCCACTCACTATTTCCACTCACGCTTTTCAGAAAACGAATCTTTCTGCTGCAGATCTGACAATGTAGGCTTGCATTTACAAAGAATTATTCTCCAAATGGTCATTCAAGTGTGACATTTTTCATTTAAATATGATCCAATTTTTGTCAATCCCTGTGATAGGTCACCTTACTTTATTTCATTTAAGCTTCACAAGAGAGATGATTCTCATTCTTCCTATGAAACAGACTCAGAAGAGGTGAAATAACCCATTCAGTGTTGCACAGCCAATCCAAGACAGACAAGATTCTATCTATCCAATATTTTTAACCCTGAAGCCCATATATATTCAACTACATCATCTGGTCTTTCCAAGCCATCTGCCAAAGTATTAAAGGGAAACTAAAACACACTGAGCACCTCCTATACGCCACATGCTAACAGAGAAACAGTAAGCGTTCCATAAAAATTTAATGGATGGGGGCTTCCCTGGTGGCGCAGTGTTTAAGAATCTGCCTGTCAATGCAGGGGACATGGGTTCAAGCCCTGGTCCGGGAAGATCCCGCATGCCATGGAGCAAGAAAGCCCGTGCACCACAACTACTGAGCCTGTGCTCTAGAGCCCACGAGCCACAGCTACTGAGCCCACGCGCCACAACTACTGAATCCCACGCGCCTAGAGCCCGTGCTCCACAACAGAAGCCACCGCAATGAGAAGCCCACGCACCGCGAGGAAGAGTAGCCCCCGCTCGACACAACTAGAGAAAGCCAGCGCGCAGCAATGATGACAAAACACGGCCAAAAAAAAAAAAAATTTAATGGATGCGAGTTGGAAAAAAAAACACCTATCATTGCAAAGCTGTATACAGTTTATATCTCAAAAGAAGTAGAATTTGATCCCTACTTTGGAACGTGAGTTTTGTTTGTTGAACGTCTCTAATCTCATTGATTACCACCCCCAAAACATCCTGTAACAGAGATTAATAGTTATTGCTATTGTGTTCTCTCTGACCTCAGAATGTTGTACTGAGAATTCCATGAATAATATATAGGATACCTAGCACAGTGCCTGGGCACACAGTATATACTGAGTAAATAGCACTTTCTATTAAGTTGTCCTATTCTTCAGTTTATAGGCGAGGGTAGTTGTCAGGCAGGTTTAGTAGCTTTTACATCCTGACACAGCTCTCACAAGGTAAAGTTAAGAGTCAGCTCAAGTCTTCCTGGTTCCAAAGCCTGTGACCTGGAATCTCCCCCCATGACCATTCCTGAAGGCATCCCACTTTTACAATCGACACGGGAAAACTAAGCAGCCGTATGTCCTTACCCTACTTAAAAGTAAAGGAATGAACTCTGAAATGCAATCCACTCTTTTCAGTCAGGATATAGAGTCAGTTCAATGTGTATGTCAGGCTAAAAACCATACTCCCTTTAACATGACAACGAAGAATGAGAAGATTGCTCTGAAAAGAGCATGCCTTCTAATTCGAAAAGCCACTGCTCTCGTGACTCTGGCCTCTTCTGGAATCACACTCTCCCCCGAATGCCAATGCAAGGGCTGGCTCCTTAGTTTGAAAGGCATGGCTGGTGTCATCCAGACATCCTTTGGGAAATATCAATATCTCCACTTACTGGGGCCCCAATTTCCTCCTCTGTGTCCCCTCTCCCATCACAGTGAAGGCCCACTGTGATGATCCCCCCCCTGAACCCCAGGATTTCTATCATCACCACCTCCTAGGCCCCAACCTTTCTGCACAGCTGTATGCAGCCCTCCTTCTGTGATAACTACACACTGAACATGCACCTGGCTAACTTTCCATCTATCTTCCTAGGCACCAGTGGAGTTAGGGAGGGTTAACCCTTCTTTCTGACCTGAATAATCTGTAAGGAAATACATTTTATAAGCTGAGATTGGATATATTTCTATGAGCTCCCCACATTCATTTCCTTGAAAAGTAAACGAATTCCTTACTTTAGGCCATTGCTTTGCCAATAAGTCTGATCTTGACAATTACTTGGAACACTGATGAAAGACACACATCTATGAAATGTACTTCTCTAGAAGAGGGGCTTAGGAAGCCGATGACAGGAAGCCATCACAGCTAATTCTTACGATAACCCAAGCTGGGAAAACACACCAAAGTAATTTAATTATACATCAAATATGTTTTAAAATAAATTTTTGCCAATACAATTATAATTGCGAATTTTATCCATATTTTCACTGTCAACTTTTCAACAATTACAACCATATTTTTAAAGCATCCTAATTTTGTTTTTTCAGTGATGTTGAGGTAAACCTCCAGTCCAGGCCTTTCTTTCAGCCAGAGCGTTGGTAATGGGGCAGGTTCGGTATTATTTTAGGCCACAGTACAGGACATGCTGTTATCTACAGGCTCCATATAATTTCCTGCGCTCCTCAAACGTCTCCCAGCAACTGCCCTGACATGGCTCGAAATTAGCTTGAGCAATCAGACAGGATCATAACACCTGCCTTGGAGCTATAACTACACATTTCTCTTGTGAAATCTGATGTGCTTGAGTAATATGCTAAATCTGGGATTTATTTTTACCTAAGAAAGATATAGAAACAAAAAACAAGATAGGTCAGTAAATTAATGGGAGTACCTAGAAGCCACAAAAAAAGTTCAAGGTTTATGAAGAAATATTATAAAGAAAATTTTATTGTAAAATATTTCCTCTAAGAATGTATTTTAGTAGCTCTTCACGTAGTTTTAGATCTCTTTCCCCATTTGGTTGATGCAATTTCGAAAGCATTAAAAAAAAAAAGCTGACACTTGAAAGCTACAGTATAGCCATTTTTTTGTGTGTAACACTAACCTAAGTAAAGTATGGAATACTGGATGTGTGTTTATACCCCTTACAGTGCTAAACATGCATCAACTGAATAAATGAATAGTAATGTAGCCATTGAGAACAGCAATAGCAAGAATGACTAAAATTATCATTAGAGCTTGGCTTCCGGGAAGATGGCGTTAGAGTAAGACGCGGAGATCACCTTCCTCCCCACAGACACACCAGAAATACATCTACACGTGGAACAACTCCTACAGAACACCTACTGAACGCTGGCAGAAGACCTCAGACCTCCCAAAAGGCAAGCAACCCCCCACGTACCTGGGTACGGCAAAAGAAAAAAGAATAAAAAGAGACAAACGAATAGGGATGGTACCAGCACCAGTGCGAGGGAGCCGTGAAGGAGGAAACGTTTCCACACACTAGGAAGCCCCTTCGCAGGCGGAGACTGAGGGTGGCGGAGGGGGGAAGCTTCGGAGCCGCAGAGAACAGCACAGCAACAGGGGTGGGGAGGGCAAAGCGGAGAGATTCCCACACAGAGGATCACTGCCGACCAGCACTTACCAGACCGAGAGGCTTGTCTGCCCCCCGCCGGGGCGGGCGGGGCTGGGAGCTGAGGCTCGGGCTTCGGTCGGAGCGCCGGAAGAGGACTGGGGTTGGCGGCGTGAACACAGCCTGCAGGGGCTTAGTGCACCATGGCTAACCGGGAGAGAGTCCGGGAAAAAGTCTGGACCTGCCGAAGAGGCAAGAGACTTTTTCTTCCCTCTTTATTTCCTGGTGCGCGAGGAGAGGGGATTAAGAGCGCTGCTTAAAGGAGCTCCAGAGACGGGCGAGAGCCGCGGCTAAAAGCGCGGACCCCAGAGACGGGGATGAGACGCTAAGGCGGCTGCTGCTGCCGCCACCAAGAAGCCTGTGTGCGAGCACAGGTCACTATCCACACCCCACCTTCCGGGGAGCCTGTGCAGCCCGCCACTGCCAGGGTCCCGGGATCCAGGGACAACTCCTCCGGGAGAACGCACGGCCCGCCTCAGGCTGGTGCAACGTCACGCCGGCACGACATCACGCCGCCGCGACGTCACGCCACCGCGACGTCACGCCGGCCTCTGCCGCCGCAGGCCCGCCCCGCACTCCGTGCCCCTCCCTCCCCCCCCACACCCCCCCGGCCTGAGTGCGCCAGAGCCCCCGAATCAGCGGCTCCTTTAACCCCGTCCTGTCTGAGCGAAGGACAGACACCCTACAGCGACCTACACGAAGAGGCGGGGCCAAATCCAAAGCTGAGCCCCTGGGAGCTGTGCGAACAAAGAAGAGAAAGGGAAATCTCTCCCAGCAGCCTCAGAAGCAGCGGATTAAAGCTCCACAATCAACTTGATGTACTCTGCATCGGTGGAATACATGAATAGACAACGAATCATCCCAAATTGAGGAGGTGGACTTTGCGAGCAAGATTTATGATTTTTTTCCCCTTTTCCTCTTTTTGTGAGTGTGTATGTGTATGATTCTGTGTGAGGTTTTCTCTGTATAGCTTTGCTTCCACCATTTGTCCTAGGGTTCTATCCGTCCGTTTTTTTCTTTGTTTGTTTTTTGTTTATTCTTTTTTTCCTTAATAATTATTTTTTTACTTTAATAACTTTATCATATTTTATCTTACTTTATTTTATTTTACTTTATCTTCTTTCTTTTTTTCTTCCTTCCCTCCTCCCACCCTCCCTCCTTTCTTTCTTTCTACTTCTACTAATTCTTTCTTTCTACTTTTTCTCCCTTTTATTCTCAGCCATGTGGATAAAAGGCTGTTGGTGCTGCAGCCAGGAGTCACCGCTGTGCCTCTGACGTGGGAGAGCCAACTTCAGGACACTGGTCCACAAGAGACCTCCCAGCTCCACATAATATCAAATGGCGAAAATCTCCGAGAGATCTCCGTCTCAACACCAGCACCCAGATTCACTCTATGACCAGCAAGCTACAGAACTGGACATCCTATGCCAAACTACTAGCAAGACAGGAACACAACCCCACCCATTAGCAGAGAGGCTGCCTAAAATCATAATAAGGTCACAGACACCTCAACACACAACACCAGACGTGGACCTGCCCACCAGAAAGACAAGATCCAGCCTCATCCACCAGAACACAGGCACTAGTCCCCTTCACCAGGAAGCCTACACAACCCACTGAACGAACCTTACCCACTGGAGACAGACACCACAAACAACGGGAACTACGAACCTGCAGCCTGCAAAAAGGAGACCCCAAACACAGTAAGATAAGCAAAATGAGAAGACAGAAAAACACACAGCAGATGAAGGACCAAGATAAAAACCCACCTGACCTAACAAATGAAGAGGAAATAGGCAGTCTACCTGAAAAATAATTCAGAATAATGATAGTAAAGATGATCCAAAATCTTGGAAATAGAATAGACAAAATGCAAGAAACATTTAAAAAGGACATAGAAGAACTAAAGATGAAACAAACAATGATGAACAACACAATAAATGAAATTAAAGATACTCTAGATGGGATCAATAGCAGAATAACTGAGGCAGAAGAATGGATAAGTCACCTGGAAGGTAAAATAGTGGAAATAACTACTGCAGAGCAGAATAAAGAAAAAAGAATGAAAAGAACTGAGGACAGTCTCACAGACCTCTGGGACAATATTAAATGCACCAACATTCGAATTATAGGGGTTCCAGAAGAAGAAGAGAAAAAGAAAGGGACTGAGAAAATATTTGAAGAGATTATAGTTGAAAACTTCCCTAATATGGGAAAGGAAACAGTTAATCAAGTCCAGAAAGCACAGAGAGTCCCATACAGAATAAACCCAAGGAGAAATACGCCAAGACACATATTAATCAAACTGTCAAAAATTAAATACAAAGAAAACATATTAAAAGCAGCAAGGAAAAAACAACAAATAACACACAAGGGAATCCCCATAAGGTTACCAGCTGATCTTGCAGCAGAAACTCTGCAAGCCAGAAGGGACTGGCAGGACATATTTAAACTGATGAAGGAGAAGAACCTGCAACCAGGATTACTCTACCCAGCAAGTATATCATTCAGATTTGATGGAGAAATTAAAACCTTTACAGACAAGGAAAAGCTGAGAGAGTTCAGCACCACCAAACCAGCTCTACAACAACTGCTAAAGGAACTTCTCTAGGCAAGAAACACAAGAGAAGGAAAAGACCTACAATAACAAACCCAAAAAAATTAAGAAAATGCGAATAGGAACATACATATCGATAATTACCTTAAATGTAAATGGACTAAATGCTACAACCAAAAGACACAGATTGGCTGAATGGATACAAAAACAAGACCCATATATTTGCTGTCTGCAAGAGACCCACTTCAGACCTAGAGACACATAGAGACTGCAAGTGAGGGGATGGAACAAGATATTTCATGCAAATGGAAACCAAAAGAAAGTTGGAGTAGCAATTCTCATATCAGACAAAATAGACTTTAAAATAAAGACTATTACAAGAGACAAAGAAGGACACTACATAATGATCAAGGGATCAATCCAAGAAGAAGATATAACAACTGTAAATATTTTTGCACCCAACATAGGAGCACCTCAATACATAAGGCAAATACTAACAGCCATAAAAAGGGAAATCGACAGTAACACATTCATAGTAGGGGACTTTAACACCCCACTTTCAACAATGGACAGATCATCCAAAATGAAAGTAAATAAGGAAACACAAGCTCTAAATGATACATTAAACAAGATGGACTTAATTGATATTTATAGGACATTCCATCCAAAAACAACAGAATACACATTTTCCTCAAGTGCTCATGGAACATTCTCCAGGATACATCATATCTGGGGTCACAAGTCAAGCCTTGGTAAATTTAAGAAAATTGAAATTGTTTCAAGTATCTTTTCCGACCACAACACTATGAGACTAGATACCAATTACCAGAAAAGATCTGTAAAAAATACAAACACATGGAGGCTAAACAATACACTGCTTAATAATGAAGTGATCACTAAAGAAATCAAAGAGGAAATCAAAAAATACCTAGAAACAAATAACAATGGAGACACGACGACCCAAAACCTATGGGATGCAGCAAAAGCAGTTCTAAGAGGGAAGTTTATAGCAATACAATCCTACCTTAAGAAACAGGAAACTATTTGAATAAACAACCTAACCTTACACCTAAAGCAATTAGAGAAAGAAGAACAAAAAAACCCCAAAGTTAGTAGAAGGAAAGAAATCATAAGAATCAGATTAGAAATAAATGAAAAAGAAATGAAGGAAACAATAGCAAAGATCAATAAAACTAAAAGCTGGTTCTTTGAGAAGATAAAATTGATAAACGCTTAGCCAGACTCATCAAGAAAAAAAGGGAGAAGACTCAAATCAATAGAATTAGAAATGAAAAAGGAGAAGTAACAACTGACACTGCAGAAATACACAAGATCATGAGAGATTACTACGAGCAACTATATGCCAATAAAATGGACAACCTGGAAGAAATGGACAAATTCTTAGAAATGCACAACCTGCCAGGACTGAATCAGGAAGAAATAGAAAATATGAACAGACCGATCACAAGCACTGAAATTGAAACTGTGTTTAAAAATCTTCCAACAAACAAAAGTCCAGGACCAGATGGCTTCACAGGCCAATTCTATCAAACATTTAGAGAAGAATTAACACCTATCCTTCTCAAACTCTTCCAAACTATAGCAGAGGGAGGAACACTCCCAAACTTATTCTACGAGGCCACCATCACCTTGATACCAAAACCAAACAAGGATGTCACAAAGAAAGAAAACTACAGGCCAATATCACTGATGAAAATAGATACAAAAATCCTCAACAAAATACTAGCAAACAGAATCCAAAAGCACATTAAAAGGATCATACACCATGATCAAATCGGGTTAATCCCAGGAATGCAAGGATTCTTTAATATACGCAAATCAATCAATGTGATAAACCATATTAACAAATCGAAGGAGAAAAACCAGATGATCATCTCAATAGATGCAGAGAAAGCTTTTGACAAAATTCAACACCCATTTATGATAAAAACCCTGCAGAAAGTAGGCATAGAGGGAACTTTCCTCAACATAATAAAGGCCATATATGACAAACCCACGGCCAACATCGTCCTCAATGGTGAAAAACTGAAAGCACTTCCACTAAGATCAGTAACAAGAAAAGGTTGCCCACTCTCATTGCTATTATTCAACATAGTTTTGGAAGTTTTAGCCACAGCAATCAGAGAAGAAAAGGAATCCAAATCGGAAAAGAAGAAGTAAAACTGTCACTGTTTGCAGGTGACATGATACTATACATAGAGAATCCTAAAGATGCTACCAGAAAACTACTAGAGCTAATCAATGAATTTGGTAAAGTAGCAGGATACAAAATTAATGCACAGAAATCTCTGGCATTCCTATACACTAATGATGAAAAATCTGAAAGTGAAATCAAGAAAACATTCCCATTTACCATTGTAACAAAAAGAATAAAATATCTAGGAATAAACCTACCTAGGAGACAAAAGACCTGTATGCAGAAAATTATAAGACACTGATGAAAGAAATTAAAGATGATACAAATAGATGGAGAGAAATACCATGTTCTTGGATTGGAAGAATCAACACTGTGAAAATGACTCTACTACCCAAAGCAATCTATAGATTCAATGCAATCCCTATCAAACTACCACTGGCATTTTTCACAGAACTAGAACAAAAAATTTCACAATTTGTATGGAAACACAAAAGACCCCGAATAGCCAAAGCAATCTTGAGAATGAAAAACGGAGCTGGAGGAATCAGGCTCCCTGACTTCAAAGCTACAGTAATCAAGACAGTATGGTACTGGCACAAAAACAGAAACATAGATCAATGGAACAGGATAGAAAGCCCAGAGATAAACCCACGCTCATGTGGTCACCTTATCTTTGATAAAGGAGGCAGGAATGTACAGTGGAGAAAGGACAGCCTCTTCAATAAGTAGTGCTGGGAAAACTGGACAGGTACATGTAAAAGTATGAGCTTAGATCACTCCCTGACACCATACACAAAAATAAGCTCAAAATGGATTAAAGACCTAAATGTAAGGCCAGAAACTATCAAACTCTTAGAGGAAAACATAGGCAGAACACTCTATGACATAAATCACAGCAAGATCCTTTTTGACCCACCTCCTAGAGAAATGGAAATAAAAACAAAAATAAACAAATTCGACCTAATGAAACTTCAAAGCTTTTGCACAGCAAAGGAAACCATAAAGAAGACAAAAAGACAACCCTCAGAATGGGAGAAAATATTTCCAAATGAAGCAACTGACAAAGGATTAATCTCCAAAATTTATAAGCAGCTCATGCAGCTCAATAACAAAAAAACAACCCAATCCAAAAATGGGCAGAAGACCTAAATAGACATTTCTCCAAAGAAGATATACAGATTGCCACCAAACGCATGAATGAATGCTCAACTTCATTAATCATTAGTGAAATGCAAATCAAAACTACAATGAGATATCATCTCACACCAGTCTAAATGGCCATCATCAAAAAATCTAGAAACAATAAATGCTGGAGAGGGTGTGGAGAAAAGGGAACACTCTTGCACTGTTGGTGGGAATATAAATTGATACAGCCACTGTGGAGAACAGTATGGAGGTTCTTTTAAAAACTAAAAATAGAACTACCATATGACCTGGCAATCCCACTACTGGGCATATACCCTGAGAAAACCATAATTCAAAAAGAGTCATGTACCAAAATGTTCATTGCAGCTCTATTTACAATAGCCCGGAGATGGAAACAATCTAAGTGTCCATCGTCGGATGAATGGATAAAGAAGATGTGGCACATATATACAATGGAATATTACTCAGCCATAAAAAGAAACGAAATTGAGCTATTTGTAATGACGTGGATGGACCTAGAGTCTGTCGTATAGAGTGAAGTAAGTCAGAAAGAGAAAGACAAATACCGTTTGCTAACACATATATATGGAATTTAAGAAAAAATAAATGTCATGAAGAACCTAGGGGTAAGACAGGAATAAAGACACAGACCTACTAGAGAATGGACTTGAGGATATGGGGAGGGGGAAGGGTAAGCTGTGACAAAGCGAGAGAGAGGCATGGGCATATATACACTACCAAACGTAAGGTAGATAGCTAGTCGGAAGCAGCCGCATAGCACAGGAAGATCAGCTCGGTGCTTTGTGACCGCCTGGAGGGGTGGGATAGGGAGGGTGGGAGGGAGGGAGATGCAAGAGGGAAGAGATATGGGAACATATGTGTATGTATAACTGATTCACTTTGTTATAAAGCAGAAACTAACACACCACTGTAAATCAATTATACTCCAATAAAGATGTAAAAAAAATAAAATAATAAAATAAAATCTTCTTTTGTAAAGCAAAAAAATATTATCATTATTTTACAATATTAAACATGACATTTAAATAGCTTATAAAGTTTTAAAGCTGTAAGGGGTCTAGACTTCTAAAATATGAAACCCATGTTGCAGATCTGTACTACTTACCATTTCCCCTGACTCCTCAAAAACTTCATATCCCCAGTCACCTAACCTCCTGTTTTTCTCCAGTACCTCATCTTTTTGTCCTTATTGCAGTCATACTCTTCTCCCTCCATCTCTTTTAAAGAGACGTCAATTAAAGAAAAATATATCGTATATATTGACCCATACGGTTACCATTTCTAGTTCTCTTCATTCCTTTGTGTAGATCCAAGTTTCCATCTGGTATTAAAGGTTCTGTGGAGGTAAAATCATTTCTCTTGTCCACTGGACAACGTGCTGTGATGACAGGTATCTCCAGCTATCACTGGCTATCTACCATGTGAAGCCTGGAAATGGGGCTGTCCTGGGGTAGCAGAGCCCACATTTAGATCCTGGTAATATCCTTTGAGCACTAAATTGCGTTGCACCTGAAGACAGATTTAATCTTAGACCAGTGGTTCTCAAATCCTACCATGTATCAGAACAACATGGTGAACTTGTTTAAGCAGATGGCTGAGCCCACAGTCAGCGTTTTGGATTCAGTAAATCTGGGGTGAGCCCTCAAAATCTATATTGCTAACAAGTCCCCAGTTGAACCACACCTTGGGAACCATTATGTTAAATATTTCAATTAAGTAGGCCAGTAAATTGTCTTTTTTTTTTTTTCTTAAGCATGTTTGAGTTGGGTTTTCTATTACTTGGACCCAAGAAAATTGTCCTACCTGATAAACCCATGAGTATCTGAAATACATTTGCCCCCCCCATATAAGCCTGAATTATTCCATCTCATTTAAGTATTTATATGCTGAAAAGTACATGAAGGAAAGTCATAAGGAAATTATTATACAAAATAACTTTAAACCCTAAATTTAAACCCTAAATAGTATATTTAGGGTTTATTCCTACTTCATATTGTGCTACAATTAAATTTCATGACATCTTGTAATCAAATATTGGAGGTACGCATGAAAACTATTTAATACTTAGATTTCTTTTTCTTATAATAGGAAGTTTCTGATATTTTCATTTGGAATATTATTTTTGATGAACTTAAATGGAAGCTATCTTTTTGTTTTGGTTGTGCCGTGTGACATGTGGGATCTTAGTTCCCGACCAGGGATCGAACCCACGCCCCCTGCACTGGAAGCGTGGAGTCTTAATGACTGGACCGCCAGGGAAGTCCCAAATGGAAGCTATTTTTACATAAGGAATATAATGAACAAGACAGAGAGATCTCATTTTACTTTGGATATAGTAAAAATAACAAGATTTGCAACTAGTATTTGTTTAACATACAACCTATCATTTTATTTCTCATTCATCTTTCACAACCCTAATGAAATGGTCACCTGTATCTAAAGAGTGAAAGTGTCCTAGACACCCACAAATAAAAATACGTATTTCAATAACTAGAAACTTCTCTGGAGGTGATGTTTTAGAGAAAATGAGTTGAGCTCAAGAGCGTAACTGTTCAGCGTCTTCTGGTTCCTAAGACAAATTCATTAGGTGATAAACTGGCAGCCTTTGGGGGTTGCTGTGTCCTTTGGCCACCACTGGCCACCTTCAGATGTGGCTGTTCTGTGAACAATTGCTCCTCATTCTTTTGACCTCAAAAATATTGCCTTCCCAATTTCCTATTTATGGCCCCAACATAGCCCCTTCCACTCTCCCAGGTAGAAGGTATTTGAAGTATTTAACCAGGAATGAAGAACCAGTGCTTAACACCAAAGCAGGGCAGGGTTCTCTAGGCAGGCAGGAATTAGCCCTTTAATTCCAAATTATGAAGAGACCCAGGTGTCTCTGGAATGGGGGCTGGGGTGGGAGGTTGCAAGCTTTGGGCTTATTTGAAAACCAGTATGACCATAACAGATTACATTCAACAGGTAAGTCTAGCTCCACCACCCAGCCCCACCCTCAATTCTATCAACTCCATCATATAACAATGTACCTAGCATCATTCTTTCCCTTTCTTTCCATGGTCATCAGCAGACTTCAGAACATGATTAGTTTTCACCGTTGGCTATTAGAATAGCTTTCTCAATGTTCCCTCCATATAAGACTTTCCCCTTTCCATTCATCCTAAGAGCAGTGTCCCTGAAATTTCTATGTGCAAAGCCAATTCTCTGCTCACCGTTACTTGCCCAGGGCCATCCAGTCATATTTTTGGCTTTGAAAGGCTCCCACTTATCTCTGCAGGCTTCTCTCTGAGAACCCTTCTGAAAGACCCCACTGACTTAAAGAAGCAAAGCTGGTATCCACGATGTCCTAGCTTCAAATTCTGCTCATGTTCTCCCTCTGGCTAGAATGCTGATCCCCTCAGATACACTAGTTAATATACCTTACTCATCTTCCAAACAGCTCTTTACATGCCACTTTGTAATACTTATATAATATAGTATAATATAATTATACTATGTTTTAAACCTACTATCAGATTTCTCAAGGAAAATAATCATGTATTTTAATCTTTATAACCCCTACAGCTACTGATGCAGGGTGTTACCCCATAGTAGTTGCTCAGTAAATAGCTGGTGATTGAACAGTGACACATACAACAAAATGATATGTATCTCTAATTTTATACTTGTATGTAAGTCTTTGGCTTTTTATATATGAAAAAGCAGTCCATTTTCAGTTTCAAGACTTAAAGACAGTGACTAATTTATACCAACTTCCAAATCATTAGAAATAATAATTACACACATATTTTTGTCAAAAATATTTATACTCATATGGACTTCCAATAAAACTGTATTTTGAATTTCAAAATCAATCAAGTTTCATGTTAAAATTAGTCCCTAAAGGACCTAAAGTTCTTCATTAGAAACAGGAAATATATTCTGCATTAAATTAACGAACTACATACATAACAGTACTGTAACAAGCTTACATTGGTTGACTGGCCAACCAATGGTTGTATTGACAGTTCACACAATTTAAAACTGTTTGCATTCTCTTCTTAAGTAAATTGAATTCCATTGTTTAAAAATCTGAAAAACAGAAATCTGAATAATACCAAATATGTGGACTGATTCCAATGCTTTTTTGAAGTTCTCAGGAGATAAAAGAAGTTCCCAAAATAGTTTATCAAAAAACCAAACACATTGTGCTACATAAAATATTCTTCTAAGGTAGAATAAATGTGAAAATTAAAGAGAGTAATTTAACAAAAATGTAGATAAATGGCTTACTGAACATGCACATAGAAACAGACAACCACTGAACCTATTTCCTTGCATGGTAACATGGATCAATAGTTTGGTTTTCATTGAATCACTGTATTTTATGGCATTTGGAACATGCATTTATCCAAAGATCAGTTGGAAGGTGCCATAAAATGACAGATTTGGTATATTTAAGTACAGTGGAAAGGAACACTCCCCCTTTGACTCATAGAACATTACATCTATATTTAGGGAATTCCTTTTTGTGCAATTAATATGGATTCCTTCATTGAATATTAGTTTCTAGATACATTTTTTTCTTTTTAACTTTCTTGCCTCTTCATAAAAATCCTCAAGATGCCAATATAATTTTCCATGTAATTAATTTAATATGGCTACACTTAAAAATGAAACAAAATTACCTCCCAATTAAATCTAAATATCAGATACTCACAATCACATCAATCCATTAATTTCACTGAAGAGCCACTATATTCAAATATTTATGTTAAATGCTGTGGCTGAGGGAATTATTGCCCTCAGCTCCTCAATGCCCTCCTGCCTACCCACCTCGCAGAGTAGAGAGGGCAGAGCACAGCTCCTGATGCCCTGTCCTCCTCTAGACATCGTTTTGGAGATGTTTAATAAATGCTTGTTAAATGTAATTAAACTGAGGCTCAGAGAAGTTAAGTGACTTGCACAAGGTCACACAGTAAGTGACAATAGTGAAGAAAGAACAGTTTGTTTTGTTTTTTAATTCTAATTCCCAGGCACTTTCCTGAGCAGCCTGCCTCTGCATTTCCATCCTATCCAAACCTTCTCACTTAGCTCTCCCAAAGGAAAGATTTTTTTTTAATATAAATTTATTTATTTTATTTTTGGCTGCATTGGGTCTTCTTTGCTGCATGCAGGCTTTCTCTAGTTGCAGCGAGTGGGGACTACTCTTCGTTGCAGTGCACAGGCTTCCCATTGCGGTGGCTTCTCTTGTTGCGGAGCGTGAGCTCTAGGCATGTGGGCTTCTGTAATGGTGGCGCGAGGGCTCAGTAGTTGTGGCGCCTGGGCTTAGTTGCTCCGTGGCATGTGGGATCTTCCCGGACCAGGATTCGAACCCATGTCTCCTGCATTGGCAGGTGGATTCTTAACCACTGTGCCACCAGGGAAGCCCAGGAAAGATTATTAAATTCAACAAAGGCTTTATTAATAACAGATCAGTGTATTGCCACTCATAAGTCTTAAAATTCTTCATTTGGCATATAAGCATGGATACTTGAGATATAGACATGCAGGAACGCCAGGCAGATTGATGAGTGACATATGCAGGATGTCCCCAGAAGCCTCATATCATGACCCAAAGGTTGACATACCCACCTTCAAGGCACAAAGGAAACCCTCATGATGATCTAATCAAAATTGTTCAGTTTTCTATACACAATTTTCTTCTCTCCCTGTGCATTTCTGTCAGTTCACATCTCTTTGTTCTAAAAAAGGCTCTCTCTATATTAAAAATTACATGTATTTGAATTTCTGGATTTCATATTATGAACACTTTAATTTTATAAAAGCATAAAAAATCTCTAATGTGATTTGTTCATAATAGCCAAAATAATGTAATACACAAAACAACACTAGTTAATGTCAATGAAAATAACAAATATATATTCAACTCTCCTACCTATGTTTTCTTTCACTTTTATAGAAAAGGAAAACCAAAGGTTGTAAAAGAGTTTCTCCCACTGCTGGCTCCAGAGAATCCTTCTTATTTGGATAATACTTGGTGCTAAATGCAATCACTCTAAGAATTTCAGTTACAGCTAAGAGAAATGCTCTTTGTTGGTATGACAAGTAATTTCAGTCCCAGTGATTTCTGCTACTGGGACTTCTTTTGATGCTAAATGAATGAGGTGTTCTTTCTTCTGCCCAGTATTTGAGCTTTTATGCCCACTATCTCTGACATAAGACAGAGTCTCAAAAATCTGCTTCTCCAAGAAAAAAATCAAGATATATTTTAAATGTAAAAATGAGGTCCCTGAAAATTATGTTTTCATTTCAAGACTCCAAATTCATGAAAATATTTTCCCTAAATATGTGGTTTTAGGACAACTTTATTATGCTTGAAGAGAAGCTGCCTGTTGATTTGGGGGATAGATTTCTTCTCAGGTTACTCAGTATGATAGATGGAGAATAATAATTTTGACTACCTCTTACAAGTTATAAGAGAAGTGAATGAATTCATACATATGAAAATATTTTCTAGCAAAGTACTCAAATATAAATAGATATTTTCCCATTATTCTTTTGTATTACTAATGCAGCACTAATTTTAGGGCTCAAATCTATCCAAGCAAGCAATTGAAAGAAGTCTATCCAGTACATAGCTAACATATCAAATATTTTCTTTGTTTCATTCTTAAAAACAAATTTTTCTTTCTTTCTTTCTTAAAAATTTGACCAAGAAAGCAAAAAAAAAAAAAAAAAAACAGTCTGTAACTTGTCTTTTGGAGAAGAAAAGGTTTAATTAAATGTCCAAGTCGTTTTGTTTAGAAAAATAACTAGTTTTGTCTAACTGTTCTGCACAGCAGAAAATGACAGCTCTGAAAGAGCAGTAATGACCAGTTAGGAAACACATTTACCATGATTTGATTTTCTGATTTTGGCTTCTTACTGTCTCCATTTGATTAAATCACAAATTAATGTTAACGCCTTGCTATGAGAGAAGTTTCTAAGCAATACCAAACTCACTGACCTTTTTTAAAAAAAATTTTTAGCCTGGCTTTTCCTAGGAAATATCCAGATAAAATAATAAAACAGGAAATTGGAGTGGGTAACTATTGACTTGGAATAATTTGATGTTTGAACGAGTGACTATGTACAATTAGGATGATAGGGCCTTTGGCATAGAAACTTGTCCTACCACATAAATTAGGACTGAGGTTACACAAGGTCAAACCAGCAAGCATTCTTCTCAAGGTCTTATTTTTCTTTTCCCTTTACAAAGCCGTTATTCTACCCAGCCTTAAGTAAGATGATTTAGAGTAGACAGAAGAAAGAGTTCTATTACAAAATATAGTTTCTTATCTGCCAGGAAATGTGATCCTTGAAAATACAAAGCACTCTTTTCCAAAGAAAATGAGATTTGCAACCTTCTTGCAGCTTTCAATCTTTATCAATTTAAGAGTTAATGGAAAATAGCTTGAGAATTTACCTGTGTGAGGCTCAGAAAATGCCCTGGCAGGTCCCCCTGGTCCTCCCTGTCCCAGCAGTTCTATACTTCTCCCCCTTCGCAGATGTAACTCGTGACCTTGAATCCCAGACGAGGCTCGGAATCTAAATTTCCCAAAGGACAAAGGCTTCAGATCTCCCAGTTCCACCCGGTTTGAAGTTTGCTTTTGCCAAGATCCTCAACGTAGGAAGACACTTTTATTAACACTTCTGTTGACTGGTGATACCCTCTTGCGTGTCTTGGAGCCCGACTCACTCTAGTGGAAATGTGTACATGCTTGTGCAAGAGCCAGAGTGCTAGAGAGCTGTGTGCATGTATGAGTGTGAGCGTGTGTAAGCAATTTTAAATCCAATGCTCTTTCAAGTCTCCCATATCAAAAAACCAAACACAAAAAATAACAAAACCCGCAACCAACCAGAATGTTCACTAATAGGCAAATAGTTTAATGAAGTAATACATCCATACTATATAGAACACCATATACCTATGAAAATTCTTAATCATAAATACGTATAAAAACTAGAATGAGGGCCATGATGTATTCCTAAAGAGAAAAAGCAAGAAAGAGGAAGGGAAACAACCTACGTGTGTGTGTGTGAGAGTGTGAGTGTGTGTATGTGTGTTCTTAACATGCATACTTATATAATCATGGGAAAATATGGAAGTATACACCCTAATTTAATATTAACTCCAGAGGTTATGATTAAAAGTAAGTCTAAAGGGGAGTCACAGCACACGTATGTTTAACTTACTTGATTTCCATTATATGTGCCTAGGCAATTAAGGTATATATTTGGCAATACAGGGAGGTGGAATAATAATTTAAAGGCATAGAAATTCTGTCATTCCATCCACTGAGTGGAGGCCCCACGTGGGTATGAAATGGAGCAAGAAAGTGACATTACCTCTGGGGGCTGAGTTTCTTGATGTCTATTTCTTAGTGTCAGTATATTACTGGGCTGAGTAGCCCCAAAAGAATGATCCAGCCAAAGCCTGAAAATGTCTTCTAGCCATGGAGTAAACCCCCAGTTACTAGTGTTTACTGTGCTATACTAACTGAGATATGGTGGAATAAACTCAGACATGGAGCCTTCTTTGGAGATTTGTCAGGGTAATATTTAAACGTCAGATGTTTGATCTTTGCGGTGACGTAGAACCTGTTCTCTGCCTAAGATGCAATACTGCTGTATTGATTTTTTATTCAATAAATGTATTTTTTTTTACTTTTTGTAGCAAACATGTATTATGTTTTAATAATTTTAATATATAGATAAATCAATTGAAAATTTTAAAATATTTAAATACATAAACAATTTTTGTATTCTCTCTGGTAAGTTATATTCTGGTAACCAGACATTTAAAAATTATGTCTTCTCATGGAAATAATAACCTCATAAATACTTTGAGGCAAAAAAGTAGTATATGTTGACCATGTAAACAGGTACAGGGAATATATGTCCATAACTGGTCACTTAGTTACTAGTAAATACATTTAAAAGCAAAGACGTATTCCCTTTTACCTTAAAATAATCCCCTTAGAGATGCCAGGTTTAATCACAACAGTAATAATAGCTACCATTTAGAGTGATCATTAAACATCAGTGATTCCATTAGCTGCTTCATGTGTATTTTCTCACTTAAACTTTACAATAACCTTCCCCAGAGTGTTAATCAGAGCCCATCTTAGAGAGGAGCAAACTGAGCCTTGCAGAGTTTACCAAAACTGTTGAAATCCACGGAGCAGGTAAACAGGTATGAAATCCAGCCCTACTGGTCTCATGAGTTCAAGCTCTCAACCACTGTACGTATTCTATTCGCCCTACGTTAATAGACTTGAACTTTTAAAATAAAACCATTGTTTCAGACAGGGTCATATTTAGCTGCCGATGACAGAAAACCCCAAAATGACAGGGGCTTAAAGACATAAAAGTTTATTATTTTCATGTGCAACAGCAATCCAGAGGTAGGCAGTCCAGTACAGGTATGGCAGGCTCCACAGTCTCAAAAAAATCCAGATTCCTGTCTTGTGGCTAAGCTATCCTCATAGGTGGCCATATACTCATCCCTTGATTCAAATGGGCTGCTGGAGTACTAGTTACAAAAGCCAAGATGTGGAAGCAACCTAAGTGTCCATCAGCAGAGGAATGGATAAAGAAGATGTGGTACATATATACAATGGAATATTACTCAGCCATAAGAAAGAATGAAATAATCCCATTCGCAGCAACATGGATGAACCTAGAGATTATCATACTGAGTGAAGTAAGTCAGACAAATATTATACATCACTTATACATGGAATCTAAGAATAATACAAATTTATTTATAAGACAGAAATAGACCCACAGACATAGAAAACAAACTTATGGTTATCAAAGTGGAAGGGGATGGGGAGTGATAAAACAGGAGTATAGGATTAACAGATACAGACTACCATATAGAAAGTAAACAACAAGGACCTACTGTATAGCACAGGGAACTATATTCAATAACTTATAATAACCTATAATGGAAAAGAATGGAAAAAAGGAGATATATATACACACACACACACACATATATATATATGTATCTGAAAATCACCGTGCTGTACACCTGAAACTAACACAACATTGTGAATCAACTCTACTTCAATTTTAAAAAGGGGGGCTGCTGGAACTCCAGGTGCAATCTAGGCAGGAAGAAAGGTGGAAAGGCAAAACAAATTCCTCCTACAAGTTAGCCCCCTTCTGGTTCCCACAACACCTCCCCCTGTGTCTTCTGTCTCCTAATCCAGCTGTCTTCCCATTAATGCAATCTGCTTCTTAAGTTAGAGGATCTTAAATCCAGAGAAATATAAAGCTGGTTTATCTCATCATTGTACTTATTTCCTTTTTTCTCCCTGTGGAGGTATGATTAGAACATTCAGATGAACTCACCAGAGAATAAAATTTCTGTAATAGTATAATTTATTGTTATATGCAAAACCATACAAGAAGATATTATTGTCTTGAGAATATAGAAAATTTACAATTTGGTTTATATTTTTCAGATCGCCAGCTATAAAAAAATCCTGAGTGGTTTTTGCATCCAAACCTAGACTCAAGGCTTTAGCATGTAACAGGGGGCTTTGAGGAGTTTCCAAACTCTCCATAAAATGTACGTAGGATAAAAATATGTTAGTGACAAGAGTAGTACTATTATTCATAAAAAAATAGGAAAGGAAGATGTTTTAATCTTTCCCGTCTTTGAACAAAGTTTTAGTGTTAGAAAAAGAGAACTTTAGGGCTTCCCTGGTGGCGCAGTGGTTGGGAGTCCGCCTGCCGATGCGGGGGACGCAGGTTCGTGCCCCGTTCCGGGAAGATCCCACATGCGCAGAGCGGCTGGGCCCGTGAGCCATGGCTGCTGGGCCTGCGCGTCCGGAGCCTGTGCTCCACGGCGGGAGAGGCCACGGCAGTGAGAGCCCCGCGAACCAAAAAAAAAAAAAAAGAGAACTTTACCAAGTATTAATTGTAATTCAAATGTGACTTCAGCAGCCTAATAGCATTTAATTGACAGAATAGTGAAAAAGACAATCAAATTAGGAGCCAACCAAATAATTTCTCACTGTCTTCATGAAATGTATTGAAGAGGCAGTCGCCAAAAGAATTCCCCAATAAGATACTGATTTGTAGCAGGTTTACACACGTGATAACAATCCCAAGGTGCCTTTTCTATCAGGAGTACTAGCATTACAAAGATTTGAAAATGGAATGTCTCCCCCCCTGCAGGTAGCAGTCCCCCAGGAAGATGGGTTATGTGTGTGTGTCTCTGTGTGTAACATTTAGATGCACACACATTCATAAACACATACATGTGAATGTGATTGTGCACATATTTATATATTCACATATACGTGATACCAACACATACATATGTAAACATGTTTGAAGACATACTTATATATTCACATGTATATGACACGTGCGTATAAAATTAAGGTAGAAAATACGTATTCATACACACATATATATGCTTGTATGGGCAATCAGAATATATATGTACAAAGAGAACCATCTCAGGCCTCGTTATTTATATTATTTATGTTATTTATAAATACACATACATTATAAAGCAAGATGTGAAAAAAAGTAAATGTACATATAACATTAATACCTGAGGACATCAACCCTCAGGATACAGACCAAGACTTCAAAGACCGTGGATGAGCAAGAAACAAGATGATAAAAATAATAGCTAAACTCCTTGCCCCAAATGAGCAGAATTTGGAAATGAAATAAAAATTATGAGTAGTGAAAGAAACAGGAGTCTGAAGAGGGGAGGGATGACAGAGGCACACAACTGGGATCCTGGGGGTTTTAAGAAGTAGAATGATTACTATTCAGTCTTAAGGTGTTTACATTCCTGTGATTAAACAACCCCACCCCAATGTCTCTAGAACATTTAGTAATGTTCATTAAATACAGCTGACCCTGAACTACACAGGTTTGAACTGCACAGGTCCACTTATAACATGGATGTTATAATAATAAACGTGTACCACAGCACTCCAGGAACCATGGTTGCTTGAACCTGCAGATACAGAACGGCCGCTATGGAGGGCTGACTGTTATATTCAGATTTTCGATTGTGTGGCAGTCAGCAACCCATGCATCGTTCAAGGGTCAGCTGCACTCAAAAACTCTGTGAAAGTGAGTTATTTCGATTTTGTTTTGTATTGTATTGCTTTTCCCATTTTTGTAAGCGGAATGAGTGGGTTCTGGGATCAACCTATTTGAGATCAAGACTTTGGAGGAGATTAAGGAACAGCCTGGAAATACAGACATCTCAGTGGAAGTAAGAGACAGAAGCAGAAACACACTGAGTGTAAGCCTTGCAAATTTGCAGAAATCTTGGGGTTTCCAGTAAAGAAAAAGACTGAAAATTCCAGATTCACGGACTAATCACACAGTATTGAGGGGAGGGCTCTGAAAACTTCCATCCAAGTCAATTATGATGGTGAAAATTGGGGTGAAGTTTTCAGGGACAGGAACACAAAAGTTAGCTTCTGAGATAAAGACAGAAATGAGGGTCAGAAACCTAGAAGTCCACTGAGTTGGAACATGACCCAGTGAGTCTTGGTCTCCTCAAGCTGGCCAGGGCTGAAAGCTCACCCAGACTTGACACTATGGAGCAGGCCTGTTGTCTGAGGTGAGATAGTTCCAAACACTCACTGACAGTCAAAGGAGGAAATGTGAAACATAGATTGAGACCCAGAAGAAGATATGACATGGAAGGAAAATCACTTTTTGGGAGTAAATATCTTAGGACCAAGTATCACAATAGGGTAGAACAGGGACATCTGACAAAAGTAAGCGTAATAACTCAAGTGACCTACTCATCACTCATATGGGCTTGGCATGATTATTATCCCCGTTTGATACTATTATTGTCCCCATTTCACAGGTAAGGAAACAGACATTAAAAGCATTTGAGTAACTCGCCCATAGCTCCATAACTGGCAAGTGATAATGTCAGGCATTGAACCTCAGCAGTGGCTGAGGTTCTAAGTCACTCTTCATGTTCTGGACCCAAAACCTGGTATTCCTTATCATCACTGGTGTGGAAAAGTCTGGATCTAGGAACATTAGATCCTGTAGATAAGCTCTGAAAGATGGAAAAGACAGTACTTGCATAGCCTGGATGGAGCATAAGAACAGCCAGGTATTAATGGCCTTGGAATCTCTCTCCCTTATGTACACACATCATGGCCTTCCTCTTGGGCTTTATAGAAGGATGGCTATGGTAGGAAAAAGAAGGGCCCAAAAGATGTTCACATCCTTGTTCCTATAAATATGTAAGTATGTTACCTTACATGGCCAAAGGGACTTTGCCAATGCAATTAAGATCACAGATCTTGAGATGGGAAGATTATACTGGATATCTGGTTGGATCCAATCTAATCACAAGACCCCTGAAAAGTGAAACACTTTACTTTAACCCCATCCTGTCTGGGCAGGGAACAGACACCCTCAGGTGACCTACATGCAGAGGCAGGGCCAAATCCAAAGCTGAACCCCAGGAGCTGTGCAAACAAAGAAGAGAAAGGGAAATCTCTCGTGCAGCCTCAGGAGTAGTGGATAAATCTCCACAGTTAACTTGATGTACCCTGCACCTGTGAAATACCTGAATAGACAATGAATCATCCCAAAATTGAGGCAGTGGGCTTTGGGAGCAACTGTAGACTTGGGGTTTGCTTTCTGCATCTAATTTGTTTCTGGTTTTCTGTATATCTTAGTTTAGTATTTAGAGCTTATTATTATTCGTAGATTTGTTTATTGATTTGGTTGCTCTCTTCCTTTTTTTTTGTTATATATATATATTTTTTTCTTTTTCTCTTTTTGTGAGTGCGTATGTGTATGTTTCTTCATGTGATTCTGTCTGTATAGGTTTGCTTTTACCATTTCTCTAAGGGTTCTGTCTGTCCTTTTCTTTTTTCGTATACTTTTTAAGCACTTGCTATCATTGGTGGATTTGTTTATTGATTTGGTTGCTCTCTTCTTTCTTTTTTTATTACTTTTTAATTTTTTTATTTTAATAATTTTTTTATTTTAATAACTTTATTTTATTTTATTTATTTATTTTTCTTTCTTTTTTTTTTTTCTCCCTTTTCTTCTGAGCCATGCAGCTGATAGGGTCTTGGTGCTCCAGCCGGGTGTCAGTCCTGAGCCTCTGAGGTGGGAAAGCTGAGTTGAGGACATTGGTCCACCAGAGACCTCCCAGCCCCACATAATATCATCAGTGAGAGCTCTCCCAGAGATCTCCGTCTCAACGCTAAAACCCAGCTCCACTCAATGACCGACAAGCTCCATGGACACCCCATGCCAAACAACTAGCAAGACAGGAACACAACCCCACCCATTAGCAGAGAGGCTGCCTAAGATCATAGTAAGTTCACAGACACCCCCAAAACACACCACTGGATGCGGTCCTGCCCACCAGAAAGACAAGATCCAGCCTCATCCACCAGAACACAGGTAACATCCCCCTCAACCAGGAAGCCTACACTAGCCACTGAACAAACTTTACTCACTGGGGTCAGACACCAAAAACAACGGGAACTACGAACATGCAGCCAGTGAAAAGGTGACCAAACACAGGAAGTTAAGGAAAATGAGAAGTCAGAGAAATACACAGCAGATGAAGGAGCAAGATAAAAACCCACCAGACCAAACAAATGAAGAGAAAATAGGCAGTCTACCTGAAAAAGAATTCAGAGTAATGATAGTAAAGATGATCCAAAATCTTGGAAATAGAATGGAGATAATACAAGAAATATTTAACAAGGACCTAGAAGAACTAAAGAGCAACACAATAAATGATGAACAAATGATGAGCAACACAATATGTGAAACTAAAAATTCTCTAGAAGGAATCAATAGCAGAATAACTGAGGCAGAAGGACAGATAACTGACCTGGAAGATAAAAAGTGGAAATAACTACTGCAGAGCAGAATAAAGAATGAAAAGATAGAGGACAGTCTCAGAGACCTCTGGGACAACATTAAACACACCAACATTGGAATTATAGGGGTCCCAGAAGAAGAAGAGAAAAAGAAAGGGACTGAGAAAATATTTGAAGAGATTATAGTTGAAAACTTCCCTAATGTGGTAAAGGCAATAGTCAGTCAGTCCAGGAAGAGCAAAGAGTCCCATACAGGATAAATCCAAGGAGAAAGACAACAAGATGCATATTAATTAAACTATCAAAAATTAAATACAAAGAAAAAATACTAACAGCAGCAAGGGAAAAGCAACAATAACATACAATGGAATCTCTATAAGATTAACAGCTGATCTTTCAGCAGAAACTCTACAAGCCAGAAGGGTGTGGCAGACATATTTAAAGTGATGAAAGGGAAAAACCTACAACCAAGATTACTCTACCCAGCAAGGATCTCATTCAGATTCCACAGAGAAATTAAATCCTTTACAGACAAGCAAAAGCTAAGAGAATTCAGCACCACCCAACCAGCTTTACAACAACTGCTAAAGGAACTTCTCTAGGCAGGAAACACAACAGAAGGAAAAGACCTACAATAACAAACCCAAAACAATTCAGATAAATGGATTAAATGCTCCAACCGAAACATAGACTGGATAAATGGATAAAAAAAGAAGACCTGTATATAGGCTGTCTACAAGAGACCCACTTCAGACCTAGGGACACATACAGACTGAAAGTGAGGGGATGGAACAAGATATTCCATGCAAATGGAAATCAAAAGAAAGCTGGAGTAGCAATTCTCATATCAGACAAAATAGACTTTAAAATAAAGACTATTACAAGAGACAAAGAAGGACACTACATAATGATCAAGGGATTGATCCAAGAAGAAGATATACAATTGTAAATATTTATGCACCCAGCATAGGAGCACCTCAATACATAAGGCAAATACTAACAGCCATAAAAAGGGAAATCGACAGTAACACAATCATAGTAGGGGACTTTAACACCCCACTTTCACCAATGGACAGATCATCCAAAATGAAAATAAATAAGGAAACACAAGCTTTTAATGATACATTAAACAAGATGGACTTAATTGATATTTATAGGACATTTCATCCAAAAACAATGGACCACACTTTCTTCTCAAGTGCTCATGGAACATTCTCCAGGATAGATTATACCTTGGGTCACAAATCAAGCCTTGGTAAATTTAAGAAAATTGAAATTGTATCAAGTATCTTTTCCGACCACAACACTATGAGACTAAATATCAATTACAGAAAAAAATCTGTAAAAAATACAAACGCATGGAGGCTAAACAATATACTACGAAATAACCAAGAGATCACTGAAGAAATCAAAGAGGAAATCAAAAAATACCTAGAAACAAATGACAGTGAAAACATGACAACCCAAAACCTATGGGATGCAGCAAAAGCAGTTCTAAGAGGGAAGTTTATAGCAATACAATCCTACCTCAAGAAACAAGAAATATCTTAAACAAACAACTAACCCTACACCTAAAGCAATTAGAGAAAGAAGAACAAAAAAAACCCTAAGTTAGCTAAGGAAAGAAATCATAAAGATCAGATCAGAAATAAATAAAAAAGAGATGAAAGAAACAATAGCTAAGATCAATAAAACTAAAAGCTGTTTCTTTGAGAAGATAAACAACATTGATAAACCACTAGCCAGACTCACCAAGAATAAAAAGGGAGAAGACTCAAATCAATAGAACTAGAAATGAAAAAGGAGAAGTAACAACTGACACTGCAGAAATACAAAGGACGATGAGAGATTACTACAAGCAACTATATGCCAATAAGATGGACAACCTGGAAGAAATGGACAAATTCTTAGAAAAGCACAAACTTCAGAGACTGAACCAGGAAGCAATAGAAAATATAAACAGACCAATCACAAGCACTGAAATTGAGAGTGGGATTAAAAATCTTCCAACAAACAAAAGCCCAGGACCAGATGGCTTCACAGGCAAATTCTATCAAACACTTAGAGAAGAGTTAACACCTATCCTTCGCAATCTCTTCCAAAATATAGCAGAGGGAGGAACACTCCCAAACTCATTCTATGAGGCCACCATCACCCCGATACCAAGAGCAGACAAAGATGCCACAAAAAAAGAAAATTACAGGCCAATATCACTGATGAACATAGATGCAAAAATCCTCAACAAAATACTAGCAAACAGAATCCAAGAGCACATTAAAAGGATCATACACCATGATCAAGTGGGGTTTATCCCAGGAATGCAAGGATTCTTCAATATGCACAAATCAAACAATGTGATACACCATATTAACAAATTGAAGGAGAAAAACCATATGATCATCTCAATAGATGCAGAGAAAGCTTTTGACAAAAATCAACACCAGTGTATGATAAAAGCCTTCCAGACAGTAGGCATAGAGGGAACGCACCTCAACATAATAAAGGCCGTATATGACAAACCCATAGCCAACATCGTTCTCAATGGTGACAAACTGAAACCATTTTCACTAAGATCAGGAAGAAGACAAAGTTGCCCACTCTCACTACAGTTATTCAACAGAGTTTTGGAAGTTTTAGCCAGCAATCAGCGAACAAAAAGAAATAAAAGGAATCCAAATTGGAAAAGAAGAAGTAACTGTCACTGTTTGCAGATGACATGATAGTATACATAGAGAACCCTAAAGATGCTACCAGAAAACTACTAAAGCTAATCAATGAATTTGCTAAAGTAGCAGGATACAAAATTAATGCACATAAATCTCTTACATTCCTATACACTGATGATGACAAATCTGAAAGAAAAATTAAGGAAGCACTCCCATTTACCATTACAACAAAAAGAATAAAATACCTAGGAATAAACCTATGTAAGGAGACAAAAGACCTGTAGGCAGAAAACTATAAGACACTGATAAAAGAAATTAAAGATGATACAAACAGATGGAGAGATATACCATGTTCTTGGATGGGAAGAATCAACATTATGAAAAAGACTATACTACCCAAAGCAATCTACAGATTCAATGTAATGCCTATAAAACTACCAATGGCATTTTTCATAGAACTAGAACAAAAAATTTCACAATTTGTATGCAAACACAAAAGGCCCCGGATAGCCAAAGCAATCTTGAGAAAGAAAAACGGAGCTGGAAGGAATCAGGCTCCCGGACTTCAGACTATACTACAAAGCTACAGTCATCAAGACAGTATGGTACTGGCACAAAAACAGAAATATAGATCAATGGAACAGGATAGAAAGCCCAGAGATAAACCCACGCTCATGTGGTCACCTTATCTTTGATAAAGGAGGCAAGAATATACAATGGAGAAAAGACAGCTGGGAAAACTGGACAGCTACATGTAAAAGAATGAAATTAGAACACTCCCTAACACCATACACAAAAATAAACTCCAAATGGATTAAAGAACTAAATGTAAGGCCAGACACTATCAAACTCCTAGAGGAAAACATAGGCAGAGCACTCTATGACATAAATCACAGCAAGATCCTTTTTGACCCACCTCCTAGAGAAATGGAAATAAAAACAAAAATAAACAAATGGAACCTAATGAAACTTCAAAGCTTTTGCTCAGCAAGGGAAACCATAAACCAGACAAAAAGACAACCCTCAGAATGGGAGAAAATATTTGCAAATGAAGCAACTGACAAAGGATTAACTTCCAAAATATGCAAGCAGCTCAATATCAAAACAACAAACAACCCAATCCAATAATGGGCAGAAGACCTAAATAGACATTTCTCCAAAGAAGATATACAGATTGCCAGTAAACACATGAAAGGATGCTCAACATAACTAATCATTAGAGAAATGCAAATCAAAACTACAATGAGATATCCCCTCACACCAGTCAGAATGGCCATCATCAAAAAATCTACAAACAATCAATGCTGGAGAGGGTGTGGAGAAAAGGGAACCCTCTTCCACTGCTGGTGGGAATGTAAATTGATATAGCCACTATGGAGAACAGTATGGAGGTTCCTTAAAAACCAAAAATAGAACTACCATACAACCCAGCAATCCCACTACTGAGCATATACCCTGAGAAAACCATAATTCAAAAAGAGTCATGTACCACAATGTTCATTGCAGCTCTATTTACAATAGCCAGGACATGGAAGCAACCTAAGTGTACATCGAGGGATGAATGGATAAAGATGTGGCACATATATACAATGGAATAGTACTCAGCCATAAAAAGAAATGAAATTGAGTTATTTTTAGTGAGGTGGATGTACCTAGAATCTGTCATACAGAGTGAAGTAAGTCAGAAAGAGAAAAACAAATACCGTATGCTAACACATATATATGGAATCTAAAAAAAAAAAAAGGGTTCTGAAGAACCAGGGGCAGGACAGGAATAAAGACGCAGAGGTAGAGAATGGACTTGAGGACATGGGGAGGGGGAATGGTAAGCTGGGACAAAGTGAGATAGTGGCATGGACTTATATATACTACCAATTGTAAAATAGATAGCTAGTGGGAAGCAGCCGCATAGCACAGGGAAATCAGCTCGGTGCTTTGTGACCACCTAGAGGGGTGGGATAGGGAGGGTGGGAGAGAGACGCAAGAGCGAGGGATATGGGGATATATGTATATGTATAGCTGAGTCACTTTGTTATACAGCTAAAACTAACACACCATTGTAAAGCAATTATACTCCAATAAAGATGTTAAAAAAAAAAAAAGTAAAGCACTTTTCTAGGCTGTGGTGAAAGAGGGATGTGCCAATGCAAGACGCTTAGAAGGCGGCATCATGAGAAGGATCTGACACCTGCTGTTCGTTCTGAGATGCAGATGGGTATGCAAGGACCCAAGAGAGGCTTTTGGGAGATAAGGGACACTCTAAGTTGCCAGCCAGCAAGGAAATAGGGACCTTGGTCCTACAACCTCATGAAACTAAATTCTCTTAATGTCGAATGACCAGGAAATGAATTCTCTCCAAGAGTCTCCAGAAAGGAACAGAGCTTGCCAACACCTTAAGCCCTGGGAGACCCACGTCGGACTTCTGACCTACAAAAGTATAAGAAAAGACATTTGTGTTGTTGAAGTCAAAAGATGAGTGGCAATGTTATAGCAGTGACAGAAAACTAACACAACGGCAGGCAGGATATGGAACTTAGGAAAATGTTTGGTCTCACGTTATAACTCCTCAGACAGGGAATTCGTCAAAGGACCAAATCAGGGATCTCTGCTCCTATGGCAATGGTCCTCCACCTCCAGGCCCTGAGCATCACGAGGCACCAGATCAGACTTAAAAATCTGTGTCTGAGGCCCAGGGAGCTGGGCAGCTTTTGGCGGGGGGGTGGGTTCTGATACCAAGAAGCATGGGATGGCAGCTTTAGCATCAAGTCTCAAAACATGCTGAAAGTCTTTGAGAACCCTACAGTGGCGGTTTACGCTCTACAAATTTAAAATCTGTATCACAAATAAATTTGTTCCCATATGTTCCATTCTCCTTCTGGTGAAATTTTACTTAAAAGATAACTGCTGAACTTGTCACATTGACACTATTTGATCTCAACACTATGATGTTATAAATACGCTCTTCTGGATTATCAAGGTGTGCAGATGATCTGGTCCAAGGCCAAGGTATTTCGGTGTCTACAGTAGAGCTGCAGAGTGCGGTCCAAATAAAGCCAGACAGTTGAGAGAAAGTCATGTGCAGGTCTGGCACTTTCTTTGAGAATGAAAACCTTTTATTTTTATGTGTCCCTTGGGGTAAGACAAGATGCATTTATCCAAAATGGATGAACCTAAGAGGCTAGAGCTCAGAAAAGAAGCTTGCATGACATGGGGAAGCTAGTGGTGCGGGCTCCTTGAATGTGTTCTCCAAAACCTCAAGACATGTGAAGGCCAGGATGAAAACACAAGCAAAGAGGCAACCAAGAAACTGGAGCCTGTCTGTTCAACACACTCGTTTACTGGAGAGAGCGCTAAAGAGCAGTGAATGCTCTTATGTGCTTGGTGCTCAGTGAAGGGGCAGAGGGCATATTGAAAAGAAGTAAAGGGTGGTAAATACCAGGGGGCCCAGGCAGAGGTAAAGGAACGGGCAAGTAGGACAGGACAAGGTATGAAGGAAGGAAGAGAAGGTGAAAAATGGAAGCTGACAAAGAAAGGCAAAACCAAAGGGTGATTCCACAAAGTAGTCTTGGAGACAATTATTCAACAATCTAAGAAAAATGCAACTGTGATGAAAAAGCAGGTCAAACAGTCCTAGGAAAGACTATAAAGAGCCAGAAAGTCCAATTCTCATGAGTAATTATATACAATTCTTATACTATTTATTTAACAGTGTAGAAGTCAGAAATATCTGCAAGAAAAAAGTTACTAATATTTGCATATTAGGTGCATTTCCACATATCTTAATTATTTTCATACCATGCGTGTTTACATATATAAATCAATGCTTACAAGGATCTTTATAATCTGAATAAATGCATAAATGCATAAATTATATTAAATATATTTATACATAAATATTAAAATTTCTTCTGAATAATACCATGCAGAATGTAAAGTTCTTTACCTCCATAAAGACATTCCAGCAAAAGAAACGAAGTTTCAGAAAAATCAAATGACTCTCAGGGTGACGGACAGAAACAAGTTAACCCAAGTTAACAATTCAGACAAGATTCCTATCCAACCCCAGAAGTACCATAAAGTCCAGACTCATTCTTCTAGGAATAATTCTTCATTTTACAGCAATTCCAGATAAAAATAAGTGTTTTTAATTTAATAGGGACTTTTCACCATTGATTAGGAGTTATCTGGTTCTTCTCACTTCTGCCACAGGCCTGCTCACTGACACCATCATACTCATCCTTGGGTACTAAAGCATGCTGATTCTACCTTCCAAAAGTCTTTAAAATGCCTCATAATTCTTATTCTCTCTCCCAGGACTATAATTTAAATAGCATCTAACCTGAGTTCCTCCCCATCAAGTGTCTACCCCAACCTGCTGGGCCCCCAGACACCATATTACTTTTCAAGAATCAAAGCATTAATCATCTATCACTCCCATGTTCAAACTGCTTCATGGCTCCTATACGCTACTTACCTGAGCACAAGTTTCACATTCACTTACCTGAGCACAGGTCCAAAGCTCTCTACCCCATGTCCAACTATAACTCTCAATATATCTTCTACCACTTTCCCCACAGCCCTAAGATCCAGCAAAGCCAAACCCAGAACCCCTCACTCTTCTCCAAACACACCCACGTGCATTTCTGCTTCTAAACCATTCCTTGAATTTTTCTTCACTCAGAATTCCAAAAGTCTACCTCTTGGATTAAAAACCTCCTTATACCTAAAGATTTATGTCCAATGCTACTTTTTTCTAGAGAACTTTTAACCACAATATTTAATTCCTACCTTAATGGAACCCTCATAGAAATCTGTAGAAACTCATAGTCTGCATTGCTTTATAGGCATTTGGTATTTCTCTGAACCTTCCCACTCAGTGGGAAGCTGTAATATATTCGTCATCTTTTATAGCACCTTTAACAGCAAACAGAGAGTCTAGCAAACATACAGCACTTCATAGTATTTGCTAAATTGGATTCAATTAGCTCTTCCAAGTTCCTAAAACTGAAACTCTTTTTTTTTTTTTTTTTTGCGGTACGCGGGCCTCTCACTGTTGTGGCCTCTCCCATTGCGGAGCACAGGCTCCGGACGCGCAGGCTCAGCGGCCATGGCTCACGGGCCTAGCCGCTCCGTGGCATGTGGGATCTTCCCGGACCGGAGCACGAACCCGTGTCCCCTGCATCGGCAGGCGGACTCCCAACCACTGCACCACCTGGGACGCCCCTGAAACTCTTTTAAGTGATATATTTCAAAAGTGATTTTAAAAGATGTTTAAGAAACCTATATTTTATTTAAGTGTAATCACAGGTATTCAGAGGGTTATCCAGGATGCCTTGAAGTACTAACTGAAAGTTTGTTTTATGCATCCAAACATTTGACTGTCCTCAAAGAAATGAGAACCAAAATGAGTGTACTCCTCATTAGATAATCACACCCACAGGAACAATCGCTGGGCCAGACCTTTACGCTACCGAAGTCCAAGGAAGATTCATGTGCCAGGAGCCAGTGGAGACTCGGAGAAACAGACCACCTGTGATAGTGTAAACGTCATCACTCTCAACCAGCGCAACTAAAATAAGTATGTCTCTTATGATTCACAGTGTAAGGATCCCAATGTACTTGACTTTAAAAGGGCATGGTGCATCTCCTACAGCTGCTCTGAGGCTGGGCCAAAATAGTTATCCTTACTTGACCTTTTGAGCTTTGGATCAATAACAGGCACAGACTACATTAACAAAACAAAATTGCTTTCACTGCATTAAATGACCAACAAATACAAAGCCAGCTTATGTATCTATCAATCTCTCTATCTTTCTATCCATCCATCTATCCATCCCAGCTCACCTTTTGTGCATCACAAAATAATGTGTTATGTAGACATATATAAGCATATTAATGTGTATTGAGCACTTGTTGCAAAACACTTTTCTAAGTCTTTTGCATGTGTTAAACCTCACAACAATCCCATAAGGTAGGTACTTTATTATTCCCATTTTACAGATGAAGAAATCAAGGCTCAGGAAGTTTATGTAACTGCCCAAGTTCATACAGCTGTTAAGTGTGGGATTTGAATCCTGGAAAATCTCCCCCAGAGCCCATAGTCTTAACCACTCTACGAGACACTCCCAGAGCCTGATTTTGTTCTCTTCACGGAGGTGGGGGAAGTCTCTGGAAGCTACTCTATTTCTGGAAATCACCATAGGGGCTTATCATAGAGGTAAAGGCCCAGGTGCACATAAAAACATAAAAGACAACCTGCTACATTTCTATCTTGCTGGCTATAATATAGGAATTATTTCTTGAAGACGTAATTGAGTAGCTAAACTTGAAGCACAGAACAGGCAGGCAAGCTGGCAGGACCACCAGATAGGCTGTGTGTAAGGCTGTCCTCACTGCCCTTGCAAATGTAGCCAGCACATTCACAGGGGCAGATTCTGCACCAGGCCTGGAGAGTAGGTGTCAGTGAGAAACAGTCAGAAGAGGATGGAAAACGAACACAGTTATTTCATTCAGCCTTAAATAAAGAGACACATTTCACCTTCTTTGGGAATGCACACACTAGCAAACAAAACCATGCATGACTCAGTGCCGCATTTTGTACCAAGGAGGAAGGAACGTAGTGACAAAGATGGTAGGAGGAAACAATGAATCATTTCCCATGGGAGGTAAACAAAAGTATACATACCATACCATTAGTTTCACAGAAAGGGAACCGATCAGCTTCCTCAAAAGGGGAGTTTTATCTGGCAACCAAAACTAGCTCACTGGCTGAAAAACTGCATCTTGCTTCTTACTTTTCCAATGAAATGGCGATACAAAAGGCCCGAAAAATGTGTTCAGACTCATGATATTGAAGAGGCCTTGCCAGAGGCAATCAAAGCCGGAGAAGCCAGGTAGCAGTTGAATTTGGAATGAAATATTAGACAATACTTAGCTTTCATTCCAAAGGGTTGCCCTTAATAACACTGCAGCTTGTGGGAGTGACAAAGCTAAAATAAGTTGTGGCATTCAATATGTTTGAAGGATTGAGCCGCAGTCTTCAAGGCTAAACAAACACTCAGAAGCACCTGTGCCCCTCCAAATTACTCATACGACTATATTTTTTTCATGGCCAAACAGCCTGCATATTAAGTATCCCCCCCCCCCCCCCCCCCCCCCTTCTGGGCCCAGATGCCAAGGAAAAAAAAAAACATTTTGCTATAAACTGATTCGTGATCTCTCTGTTAGTGTTGGGCTCTCATTCTCAGCTACACTGTGGGTAAAATAAGTAGATTTTTTTTTTTCCTACGTATTTGCCAAACCCTGGTGGGAAGGCACTGTGTAGTCCTTTTACTGACAGTGTCTGGATCATTCACAATGACCTGATTGAGGTTCTTTGGCCCTAAGCAAACAGCTCGGTTATGTGACACTGGTTAGAGGTTAGGGGTATTCTCTATGAAGAAACAGCTTGACCCTTTCCAGTATCAGAATCCAAATCACTCCTTAAAAATGTGCAAGGGAAATGAATGTATTTTCACGCCACTCTTACAAAATACCAAGTTGCACCACAGCCGAGAAACTGGAGCCGCTAAAACAATACAAAAGCCATCGCTTCCAAGAAAGTAGGGCCCTGCTTGTTTTTCAGATACAGTTTTCTGATATGTGCTTCTCTTTGTGAACTATATGCTAAGTATGAGAGTGCAAGTCCACGTTCAAAGACACAATCTGCTCCGCTGGAATTTAGGAAAATAATATCCCCCTGTGTTTCCTTGGTAAAAATAAAATACAGGCCAGAAACTAACACAAGATTGTAAATCAACTATACTTCAATTAAAATAAAATAAATACAGGCTTACAGTCTGCAAATATTATGATTAATATTTGTGATTAGAGTAGGAGAGCCCAGCGAAATAATTCCATTTACGAGGCAGTTGGGAGATTTGGTCCGTAATACGGAACTAAAAGTAGAAGCTAAGTGAGATTTATAATTAAGCGAATGAATCTTACACGTATTATTTCCACTGAAGTTTGGACCCCAGAGCGGAGACAAGCGTTAAGAGACATGATTCCAGAATTGGGGAGCAAAAGGAAGGCCTCCCCAGCGGCGATAACTTCCAGGGCTGTAGGAGGGGCCGTCCCCACCCCTCTCGCCCCGGGTGCGCGTGCGTCCGCGCCCCAGCGGGCGCGGTGGGCCAAGCGGAGGGGACAGCGCCACCCCCTTACCTGCACAGGTGCTCCCGTCGTAGGTCTCGCACATCCACTCATGGCACTCGCACAGGGGCCCGAAGTACACGCCGGGCTCGCTCACGTGACAGATGCAGACCCCGCAGTCGCACCGGCCGCGGCCGTGGCACAGAGCGCCCCCTGGGGGCTGCCCGGGCGCCCGGCACCGGCGCTCCGACTCGGCCCGGGAGAGCCGGCACGCGGCGCCCAGGCCGCTTCTGCAGGGGCGACAAACCACAGCAGGGCCACGGTCAAGCCTAGACACTGCCCCTTCTGCTTGGGGCCCACGTTGCCTCCCAGGGTCCACCCAGATCCCAGATCCCAAACGGAGACGTGCAACCCCATGGATAGGACCAACGTTTCTGGGACCCCACGTTTCTCTGGGGACCAAGCTGATACCACCCACGGGCCATCCCTTAAGAAATGACCACGACCCAAAATGTCCAAGTGGTGACCTGCCCACCTGAGAACAGGACCGTCTTCCAGGTGGACTAGGTGATCCGGCCCTGCCTCTTGGCGTTTTGCCACTGAATCTTACATGCATATTTAAATACAAATTAACCCAAAGTATGACCCTTGGCTGACTTTTCAGTTCTCTTTAAAAAGTCCCATTGCTAGCTGGTGGCCAGGGGCAGTTATTTTATGAAAAATAAGAGATGAATATATAGAAAGAGCTTTACATGTTATGATAGCATAGTGCCTAATGCATTTTCAAGTTGCAATAAGCGATGCTTATGAACTATACTTTTAAAATGTAAAAGTTTGGTTATTGTGATGTGCCCCAAATTCTCTTTTAAAATGTAATGCAGAATGTAATACAGACCCCATGGAATAACTCTGCCCTATAGGCGGTGTGTACACCCAGGTACACATAGGATGGCAGATAACCCTCCTGATATGTATTGGAATAGGAGGAAACTATATATTCATTTAATGATTGTATTTTTCCAAAGGAAAAGCAAAAGGACAAGGGTAAAGCAATACACAGTGTAGATGTAAGGAAAGGAATAGGAACAGGTTGAAAACAGTTTATCCCGTGTCCAACTTCCTAACCGCTCTTGGCTTAGGGCAGCCATCCTGAAGCTTGAGTCCTGCCACGCAAAGCAGGGCAGGTCTGTCTGAAAGAAAAACAAATCAGGCTTACCTCAGAGATGGCGAGAAGCTTTGAGGAACAGCTGACAGCCCCACGAAGAGAAGGGAGGATGCCAGCAGCAAGAAGTTCCCGAAGCCTGCGGGACGCATGCTGAGTTTCCCGGCTGCAGAGGCCAGCAGAGCTGCTGCAAGGTGGCGCACACGGGGCCGGGGTCGGGGAGGTTCGGGGGGGCAGAGGTGCCACCAGCAGATGGCCGGGCAGAAGGACCCACAGACACCCAGGCGTGCAGGTCCGGGGCTCTCCCCGGAGCTGCAAGGGTGTGGGTGAGCTGCCTGCTAGGATTTAGTCAGCAGCACTGCTCTGGGCGGGGTGCTGGTACGAAACCCCTCAAGTGGAGAGTCTAGGCAGGGAAGTAATTAGAAACAGTTGTACAAGCAGATGGTTTATTTTGCCATAAAAAAAAAAGAAAGAAAAATTCCTGTTCACAGATTTGAGAAAATCGTTTCTTTCTTCAAGTGCAGGCCCCAGAAATATTTGACAAGAGGATATTTGGGCTGGCTGATGTTAAAGGGACAGATAAAATAATCCCTGCGATGGGAAGGGGAAGGGGGAGGTTGGTGATGTCAGCAAGAACACTTGCGCAGGGAATTAGTTTCACCACATGCTTTTCAAAAAGATGCACTGTTTGACTCTTTGAGGTATGAGTTGTGAGGGGCAAGCAAAATTGATAGATAGCACTTTTTTGGACTTTTGATCCTTTGTTTTAAATTATGGGTCTCTCGTTTCTTAATCCTTTAAAGAGGGTGTCATGCTTCTAGTTGTTTGGGCCAGTAGTTTATCACACCACATTTTTTCTTAACTTGGACAGTTCAAACTGCAGTTGTCCCAAGTTCACCCTATTCTCTGCCATGGATCAAGTATGAGAAAATAAAATGTGTGATTTGTGTCAATGGCACTGAAGAATCATCAGTGTCATTTATGAAGCACATACTGTGTGCCAGTCACTTCATATATTTTATCTCCAATTGTGACAATAACCACACATTCGTTTACTCATTAGGCAAACACAGGTTTAGCATCTGTTAGGTACCAGGCTCTGGGCCAGATAGGGAATTAATGAGAGAGGATCCCTGCTCTCGGAATCCACTGGGCTAGCAGACATAAAACAAAATCACAAATATAAAAGGAAGGAAGGTTGAAAGTTACTTCTAGCTTAGCTCCAGGCATCTGATCTAATCAAATGGCATTTGAGCTGAAGGTTGAAGGAGGAATAGAAGTAAGTTGGGTGGAAATGGGGAAGAGGTGGCAGAGAGTGGGGTAGCATTCTTATTCCCATTATAAAGATCAAGAAACTGAGGGCAAAGGATGACCTCTTGCTCAAAGTGACTAATTTGCTCAAATTCACACAGGCAGTTGGGGTTCAGCTGAAAGCTGTGAGCCCTCAAAGCTCCCACATTGTCCCCTCCGTTGTGCGGTCATCTGGGAGAGGTGTTGCGGAAGGTTCTAGGGAAGGGAAGAAACATTCTCCCTTTGCCCTAAGAAGACCTTTAGATGCAGTGGATCCTCGTGAAATAGAACCATCCAAGCAGTGGCCCTGGTCTTAAAATCAAGGATCATATGACAGGATGGGATCTCTCCTGTCATTTACCTGAACAGATATAAGACCACCCCCAACATTTACCAAGAAGGAAAAAGGAGGTCTGAACAGAGCCCACACTTTTTCTCCTGCTTCACCAGACTCCATCTGTACCAGAAGAGGCTCTGCCTGGGGCACATCCTTAGCCCAGGCAGCTAAGCCTTCTTCAAAGGCTGACCCTTGGTCGACCCTTGGGCCCAAGCGTGTACACGCTGGTGGAGGGATCTGCCATCCGGAGGACAGACTGGGGAGAGGTGTGCAAAGGCCAGAGAGTGGTCTGGGCAGGGAATTCTGGAGTCATGGGTACCCACAGTGTGGTTTAGAAGGAGCCGCAAATGCTCATTGGCAGGTGCCCTGGATCACGTGAGCTACTCATCCTGTAGGGGAGGAGGTATGTCTGGAGAAGAGACAGAGGGAGTCACTAAACCAGTCATTTCCTAAGTGTGATTATCTGTGAATGAGCCGCAGCAGCAGCAGCGCCTGGGGACTTGCTACAAATTAAAGTTCTCAGCCCCACCCCCAGACCTACAGAATCACCAGCTACATTTTAACAATACTGCTGAGAACACTATTTGCACATCATATTTGGGAAGCTTTGCAAGCCCCGGGGCCCAGGGCTGGGGCCACGGATGCCTGGATCTAAGGATGGTAGCCACACTCACTCCTAGCTCAACTCCTGGCATCCTGTTCCTTCCTGGCCACGTTGTAACTCTATGAGGACGTAAGAACAGGCTCTCCTGCCAACATTTAAAAACCTTGGTGACTCAGAGAATATGGGAACCATAGAAGGGAAGCATCAATTCCAAAGCCTCACTAGGAATTTGCAATGAAAACATGGAACTTTTAATAAATGAGTCATGTATTACTTTTTGCGTATTTTCTGAGGGGAAAAAAAGAATCGCTGTGGAATAGGGAACTGGTGTTTGAACATTTCTTTCAGGAATTAAAACATTTCTTTTAATCTCCTACAGTGTACCGTGCAATGAGGAATATTATCATGAGCAGCGTGCAGCTGTGAAGCAGAGATAGTATGTTCTAGGTGACTGAAAGTATTGAAATATTCAGATCATTATATCACTGCGACTCAGAAATAACATTCCCAGAAAGTTGAAATAGTTATATTGCAGCTTAGTTGGTAACTCAGTAGAAAGTCTAGGATCCACACAAATTCTGGCAAGATAAAAGAAAATAACTTAACATTTTCACTTTTTAGCAAACTTTGGTTTAATTTTTTTCTGCCAAAGTACCAAATATCTTGGAACGACCTACTTTCTTCCCTCTCCTAGTTTGCAGAAAACTGGAGGACACACATCTCTTGAGGGCCAATGTGGAAAGGACCCAATTACTGTGTGAAAGGTCCTGGGTTTCTCACTGGCCCCAAAGACCCTGTGACAGCTCTGGGGGAAAGGCCTGGGGGGTGTCCTAGTATCTGAAACCAAGCTCAAAGGGATTGAAAACATCTTAATCCTTAAATATAGTTCTGAGTCATCAAGTCACAAACTCATAGAATCTGGGGTTCAAGAGATATTTTAAAGGTCATCTAGTCCAAAATTAAATTTATTGACAATGTACAGCACCCCTGCCAAATGATTAGGTACTGAGTCTACTCGGTAAGAATGAAAACTAAGGGAAACACACCCTTCCTGAGAGCAGCTCTGAAGTTTTTACCCCTTGGTTCCAGATCTGCTCTAAGAGGCCTTTTAAAATAATGTCCTGGCCATGAGCTGCTTAAAATATTTTAAGATGTCTAATATATGTGTTCCCCAGGCCCACCACCTGTCCACATACTCCCCAAATAATTCTACCCTTTTCAAGATACACATCACCATTTCCATCACCTCTCCCTTGTGTATTACACTGTCAAGCCTCTAATAGCCTGGTTTCCTGAGCGTTTTTGCTTTGTCTGGTGTGGATGCTTCTGTAAAGCGTGGCAGGTACCACTGAGACCATAAGGTAGGTGTGGTTGAAAGTGCGGGGAACTGCTGTTTGGGAAAATGGCCCTTGTACATGAGGGCAGAGAAAGACCGAAGAAAGGCAGACCATTCCAGATGGCTAAGGGGCAGGTGTCATAAGCAAGGGAACTTACATATGAGGCTTGTCTTGGATGATGCAGAATGAGTAGATCTCCGCACCTGCACACCAGTATCTTAAAAGTTTATGCAGAGGCCTTCACGGAGCATATACGGTCCAGATGGTCTTGACGACCCGTTGCTCTCTCAAGGCTGCATCCTTCTAAAGGGCTCTCACTGTGGAAAAGTGGACAGAAGGTACATTCCAAGGGCAGAGGAGGAGAGAAGGGGCCTCTGATTTCCGAGGTCCGGCTCACAGGTCAACTGGTGGTCACATCCTCACCTTGACCTCTACCAACTGGAAACAGCTGGGTGCTTTCACCATTCTTATTTCATATATTATATTTCTGCTAATAAACTGAAGATCACATTACCTTTTTGACTGTCTCATTACTCCAGTCGTGTGCTGTTACAAGTGTAGGTGCCCCAAATAGAAGTCAATATTTATCCTTGTTAAATTTTATTTAGGCTCAGTTCTTTTATCCAGACAGTCAGAATCAATATGGATACAGATTTCATATTTCTCTCACCCTTTCCAAAGTAAATATGATGAGCATGCTTTCTGTATCTTTCTCCAAATAACTGATGAGGTAGTTGAAAAAAATTAGGCTGAGGACCAAGCTTAGGAGAGACCTTTCTTCAAGACAATAAGAATTCCTTTATCAGCACATTTTGAATATGAAATCTAACCACTTACCAGTGTCCTGAGTTGTATGGAATCAGCCCATGTCTTCATTTTGTTCACAAGAATGTTATGAAGGTTCCCATCAGTTGCCATATTAATCTTAGTTTACCAGGTAAAACTTGGGCTTTTACGTGTTTTTGGCAGGGCCTAAAACAGTACCCAATACATATTATATACTCCATACATATTACATTTCTGTCATGAATAAATTAATTGGAAATGATGCACAATATGAATAATAGATCTAGGAGTCAACAAAGGAGGCAGGTGATGTAGAGGATTCTGGATCATTTGCCAGGTGGCATTTGCAAACTTTAGTATCCTCCTACCATCATGCAGATACAACACGAATCCGAATAAAACCAGATCCTCTTCCTATATTCCCAATTTTTATTAATTATATCATTTTACTGAATTCTTATAGTCTTTATTCTTAGAATTATTTTTGGTTCCTCTCTACAATTTACCTGGATTGTCCAGTAAATCACTGAACCATGTTGATTCCTCCTGCTTCAACATCTTTATTTTTACTTTTATTTTGCACACCATTGCCATAGCCTCCAAACTGGCCTCACTGCATCCAGTCTCAGAGTTTTGTGTCTTTCCTTATCCCACTCCCTAAGAGGTCTTTCTAACATACAGTTTTCATCACATTCACTCCCTGTTGAAAAATATTTAATAGCTCCCCATTTAATAGCTCTTTGAGCTCCCCAAAGCTCAAATACTCTAGCACTTCACAGAAGACACTTTATGTTTGGTATCCATGGGGGATGCCCCATCCAGATTCCCTCCCCAGGGCTTATGCACCCATCCCCTGGCTGACGGCAGTATCAGCCGCTGATGGCTCACAGCTGCACCCCTTGCTGGACATTGCCCTAGGCCTCAGGAACAGCCTCCCCTGAGGCTGATCCCTCAGATCCAAGATGGTACCCTAATCCCCACTTGCAACAGTATGGACATCCTAACACACCTCCCTTATGGAAATTGTAGAGCTGGATAGCTCCATCATTGTGATTCTCGTCGACAAGGCAGAAAAAGTCTCAAAAATTGAAGACAGCAAGATGTGTGAGACGTGAGGCTGAGCAAGATTTTTCAGAAGTATTTATTGGTTTACTTATTTGTTTATTTATTTATTTATTTACTGTTCCCTGCCTTCTTTCTTCCCTTCCTCTCCCCCTTCTTTCCTTCCCTCTTTTCTTGCTTCCTTCCTTCTTTTCTTCCTTCTTCCTCACTCTGTCTAAAGCTGCCCTCCAGACCAAGCACCCTTTATTCTGTCTTATTTTTTTGGCAACCCTTCCCAGGATCTAACATTATGATTTTCCTTTGTTCACCTACTGTGTATAATCTACCTCTCCCCAATTAAATACAAGTTCCATGAAAGCAGGGACTTTGGCTCCCTTGTTCTTGGCTGTCACTCCAGTGCCTGGCACAGAGTAGCATCTCAATAAATATTTGCCTAGAGAATGATTAAGTGAATGAATGAATGAATGACTTTTAAAAGTTTGATACACCTTGATTAGATGCAACAATTTGATCTAAAGGATGGTTTTTCAGGTTTAATGGAAGGGAAGAATTAACACACCATTATGAGATAAATTAAGGCAATTAAAATATAAAAATCATCAAGAAAATTGTATTTGCCATGAAAAAATCAAGAAAGCTAATCTAGAGTCAGGTAATCAACAGCTCTTACTGATCTCTCCATACATGTGCCACACTAATTGTTCAATCACTTAGAGTCAAGTTTGAAGTAAAAAAAAATCACAATTTCACTCAAAACTCACTTGGATAATATTTGCAGCTAAAAAGAAATGTCCAGGTTTTCAAATAGTAAAAGATACATCAAAGCTTTCAGGAAGGCTAAATATTCTGGGGCAGCAATAAAAATAAGTTTCAATTTCCAACAAAAATAACTTTTCAGCTGGGCCAGAGTTGTGGAATAAAAAGGTGTCTAGTTAACATCTTTTCCAGGCATTACTGCAGAACCAGAAACATTTTTTTTCCTCCCACGTAGTAAAAACACCTGGAAATATTAGGCACTTCTGGGATAAGAAATAATCTTTCAGTCTTCTGAATATTTTTACAGTTCTGGTTGACGCGGAAGGGAAATTTTGGGAAAAAAATATAGAGATGTTTTTCACTGACTTCAGGGGAAAAAGATTTATCACTTCACTATTATTTCACCCTGACTAATAGACTGAATTCTTAAAGTCATGCTCAACGGTTAATCAGTTAATAACAACCGGGAAGATAAAATCAGGAGCCCACAAGTGGAGAGAACACTGAACTGTTTGTTCAGAGAAGGGTTTCTGATGCTGGCTCTGCCATCCACTAGCTGCCTGATCTTGGCTGGGTTCCTTAACCTGTTGAATTTCAGGTTCCCAAATGGCGTGGGTGAAGAGAACGTTGGTTTTCCCCAATTCTAAATTTCTGTGATTAGATTTTCTTTGTATATTTGTCCAAAGTCTTCCAATAATAAAGGGGGAATATGAAATAGATATATATATATACATACGTGTATATATATATGTATATAAATATATGTAAGTGAATGTAAACAAATATATATATTCACTTACATATGCACATCTATTAGAGGTGGAAATGATAGAAAGTTGTATTTAGTCTTCTGGTAATGGACATTTATGTAGCTAGTTAAAAAGAATTTAAAAATATATTTCATTTATATGTATTTTTATGTGAACTCTGTGCTGGTTGGTGCCTTTCTCACTATGCAGGCTGGTCAGTGACTTAGCCCCTCAGCTTTCTCTTCATCATAACTACTCACGGTTTTTGTGCAGTGTACATCATACACTACCCTGTTTTAAAACTTATATTTATACGACTGTTTCCATTATTTTCAATATTATTCCAACAGGAGAAGGATCCATTCAACATAAATCAGAAAAAAAGTAAGCAGACTAAAGGCACATTATCTAGGTGAAGAGAGATGCTTGGCAGCCCCTGAGTCAGGGGCCCTGAGTGTGTTTTCTGAGACATTGATAAGCATAATAATAATTGATAGACATTGATAATAATAATAATAAGTGTATAAAAGCTCAGATCAGAGATGAATATTTTCCCACAATAATATGCAACTTATAAACTGAAATTATAGCTATAAAAATATTATGTGGACTTTGATGTAATATGTTTGACTAGGCAGCTTGCAAACATTTTCTTATTGTGATGAAAATTGTCAGCAAACCTTTTTATTTTCATAAACAATGAAGAAATTCAGTTTTCCAGAAATTTTATTTGATAGAAGCCTGGTAATCAATCTAGATAAATTACTGTAAATGGGATATGAATTAAATTGCTTTAGGAAAAAGGAGAGGGATTAAATGAGGTCAGTAACCAAAAAGAATAACTGAGTAGCTGAGTAAGAACTGGGATGATAAAGCCAGTTGTGGAAGAGACAGCAGCTCATTATCTGGTCTTTGAGTAACTCACTCAATTTCTTCTCCTTTTCACCTTCTGCTTTCCTCTTGACCTCGGCAACACCCTAAATTTTACTTGTCTTTCAAGCTCTGGTTGAAATGGTCAAACAACTCATTCTTTTAGTTAATTTTGCACCTAAATCAGTTGCTTTGGCATTGTAGATTAAAATGAATCTTCACTTTTAACAGTTCTTGAAAACCTAAATATCTTTAATATTGTCCTGATGTGTTGAAAGGATATTTAAAGCAATGGGAAAATTGAGTTCATTGTTTTGTAATTGTCATATTTTAAATTAACTCTCTTCCTAGGACTATTTACAACTGATTGGATATAAGCGTGTTTAGAAAGAGAGATGGCATCTATGTCTTTCAGTTAATGATAAAACTACAAATATATTTAAAAGATATTAATTACATGATTAGTTTTTACTTCTCATTGTGTTCATTCTTCCAAAGCATTATTGCAATGACTTAAATACCTAAGTTCTTTTTTTTTTTTTTTTTTTTTTTTTTTGACTCCACCATGCAGCATGCAGGATCTTAGTTCCCTGACCAGGGACTGAACCTGCGCCCTGTGCCTTGGGAGTGCGGAGTCTTAACCACTGGACCACCAGGGAAGTCCCTTAAATATCTAAGTTCTTTAAGATTGGTGACTTTACAAATAACTGAAAAATCAAGTCCATTCACTTTCATTGAGAACCTATGATGTGTCAACCATTTTCCATGCTATATTTCATCAAATATAAGATTCATTATTATTTTATGCACCACTGAGAAAGAGAAAATGTGGCCAACTAAACTGAGATGTGTTCTTATCAGTTAGATGTTTTATTTTATACTGATTGAAAGAGATCTTTTAGACATATATATATATATATATATATATATTATTTTTTTTTTTTAATGTGAATTTTTGCTCCGGACGCACAGGCCCAGCGGCCATGGCTCACCGGCCCAGCCGCTCCGCGGCATGTGGGATCTTCCCGGACCGGGGCACGAACCCGTGTGCCCTGCATCGGCAGGTGGACTCTCAACCACTGCGCCACCAGGGAAGCCCTATATATTTTATCATATCTCTCTATTCTATAAATCAAAGGGAAAGCACAAGTGAAATAAATTGTCCTTCTAGAGACTACATCAGCTTTCCAGTCAAGGTCATGACTCTTCTCAGGATGACCCATCACTGGCTAGATAAGGCAGTGGTGTGAGAGTCCAGCCATTTCCGCTCAATGTGGTGTCACTATGGAACAATCACTGTGCAAGAGCTGCCCATGGGGCTGGCATGGGGCAATGTCAGGTTGGCATAGCATTCTGATGGTTCCCCCTCCCCAATCTTGCTTCCTCTATTTCCCTTCCCCAGGTGTTACTCCCCCCAGACCTTCTGTATTCCTAATTCCTTCTCAACATTTGCTTCCCAATCTGCAAAATTTTGCTTTTTCATCCACTTAAAATGTCCTCTCTTTCCCTCCATGCAATTAAATCTTCCAGGCTGACTTTAATTCAATGCCTTTCACAAGTCTATTCAGTCTTCTGCAGCCCATGTGGATAATCTTGACAGTCTCAGCTAACGTTGGACTTATAAGTGACAGCTATTTAACTAATTCTTGCATTGTACTATAACTGCCTTATATATGTTGGTTGTAGTTTCTCAGCGCCTTGAAGGCATCTACCATAGGTGGCAGACGTTGTTGGTGCCCTGCCCAGTTCCCCTCAGTTTCTCAGATTCTGTTGGTATAAGTGGTGCCCCTTTGGTACACTTTCAAAGACCGGCACCCACAGATCTTCAGGGCACTGCTCTCAGACTGTTGGGACCACTTTGTCGATAAGTGCAGAGAGTCAGAAGTGCCTGGATGTTCATTTTTATTGCCTTACCTTCTCCTCTTCCCTTCCCCACTTACCCTCCTGAAGCCATTAACTAACAGTCATTAGTCACCCAATGACTGTTGGGTGAAAGCCCAGCAAATTTCCTAGGTTTAGACATCTCTGAGGCATAAGTTATAATTCAGCATTCCTTTACATAATCATGTTAAATCCTACTCTCTGTGAGTCTTATGCCTCAAATCGCTTCTTTTTCCTCCTTCTCTCCTGCTTCCACTTTGATCTACCCTGGGAGCACTTCTTTTAAAATTAATTGTACACACATATTCATCCCAGTGTCTGCTTCTGGGAAATTCAAACTAAGATACCATATCATATATTTTCCATGTACTACATGTAGCGCCTAATGTTATGTGGGTTATCTTAGTTTAAACCACAAGCAATTGCTGCTATTCAACTGTTTATGACCAGTGGAGATGGTAGTGATCTAATAGTTGTGATCTAATAATTGTTGTTCAATATAGAATGATTGATCAAGAGGTAATTAATTACTTAACTTGGAGAAAAAGATTAGGCTAGATTTAGCAATTGTCTTTGTGAATTAAAAAATTCATACAATAATAATAATAACATATAGGCATATACACAAATACAAAATAAAATTCATGATAAGACACCATTTTATATCCACTTATAATGGGACAAAGGCAGGAAATAGGCTTAAATCAAGAAGATTTCTGGTGACTATTTGGAAAAACAAATATACTCTTGGATCACTGGAAGGATTTTAATAACAAGAAAATCGTTGCTGGAGTCTGCAATTTTAGTTAAAAAGATCCATTACTTCAATGGCTTAATGTTATATAAACACAACAGCCAGATCATATCTATACTTTTTCTTTTGTTATATAGTGTTGTGAAAATTTATAGCTAAAACAATTTTATAAGTTTTTTCACTGAAGGTTCTGATAAAAGAGAGGCAACAATATTTTTTGTATAATTTAGTTATCATCCTGCCTAGATGTAGATTCTGAATCTAATGGCCTCTGCAGGTTTTTTCCAGTCTTACAATGTGAGGATGTTTCAAAAATTAATGAGGGCATACTTATTCAACATCATCCTCTATTTTATTTTCACACTAAAGTAGGAAGCTTCAGTTCCCTGGCAGTTTAGTAATTAGACATTATTACAGCTGTGTTTTGAGATTGCTTTCTGGTAAGGGAATGGAAAATTTTCTGTTCCTAATATAAAAATATTTGACAGCCTCACTAAAAATACCTTTTGCATCAAAGGGAAAATTATTCATACAAAGTGTTTAATCTTGGACAATTAAATTTGTGAACTAATTGGTATTTAGTTAATTCGTTAAACAAATATTGATTGAGAACCTTACTGGGTAAAAAAAGTATTAGACAAAGTAAAATAGGGAGGCAAAGGCTTATAAGGTTAAGTTTAAGGGCCTTTAAATAAGTAGACGTGTTTATAAAGAATTACCATAAAAGACAGTATGGAAACAAGACCAACTTATCCACTGGAAAATATTAATGTAGAATAATACATCAGGTGAATATATTTCTCATACCTTTTAGAAATTTCCCTTGATTACTTGTGCTCTTGACGTTATCTTCTTAAATTCTATTTTTTTTAAAAATTTTGGGCCCAAACAGGTGCAATACCTGCAGGAATAATGTGATGTGAAACCAATGAACTTCCACAAGAAGCCTTGCTACTATGATACTGGGCTTGAAGATATTGTATTATTTGCCAGGATAAACTACAACCCGGAGAAAACCAGATTTCATAGGCATTACCTTCACTCATGCAACTAAACAAGGCTAGGAAAAAATATGCATTTCTTATAATAAATTCATAATCAATAATTTCAAATGGGTCCTTAAGATTACCAGTAATCATGTTCCCTAGTGTAGCCACTCCCCCACTGTCCTAGTTGACAATTTCCCAACTTATTTTTCCCTCAAACCTCCAACACATCCTTCCTCAATCCTTGCCCTCACTTGATGAGTTTCTTCCTCTTTCACTGAAATAAAAAATAAAATCAATTAGAAGATAATTTCCACAAGCTCATGCCATCCAATTCCCCACCTCCCTGCATTTAGGACCTGACACTCTACGTTCTCTCCTGTTAATATGAATGAATGTATGAATCATCTGTGCTTCTTGGTCAGGCCAGCCGTCCTTTGTCTAGTGAAGTTCAACCCTCTCTTCTACTCAGGGACATGCTTTACTTATCATCTTCATGCATCACCAAGTTTTCCCTATCCACTGCATTAGCAAAAATGTATTGTTATGTCTCCCATCTTTAAAAGAATAATGATTGTCTTTTCTCCGCTTCCTCTTTCAGCTCCCACACCATTTCTCTCCAAATGTTTACAGCATAACTCTTTGAAGGAATTGTCTATATATAACTTCTGCATTCTCATCTCCTTGGCCTCGAAATGATTGTGTGTCGATTGTGTGTCCATTTTGTGTTGTGAAGAATATTTCCATATGGTTTCATTTGTTTAAAACTTAGCTTTTTATATAGTTGGTCTTTCTAAAATCTTCAGAAAAATATATTCCACATGGTTCTGTATTTCATGAAATGCTAATTATTTTAAAATTTCCTCTAAATAATAAAAAGTGCTAACACTGGCCCAATGTGAATAGATTGTGCAAGGGTTTTTTTTTTAAATGATAAGTTAATTAAATATGCAGAACTAGAGATTTTATTTTAAAAATGTGTGTATGTGATTTTACTCCCATCTCTTGGACTATAATTTTGTAATAGGGAATTGTTCTTCGGTTTGGGGTTCTGATTTCTCTTCTAGAGGAAGTTTCATTCAGTTTTCTCTCTCCCTGTATTTATGTGCTTGTGTGTGTAGACAGGACCACACACAAGCACTAAATCACTGTCAAGGATTCTTGGTGGGTTTAATATCTGACTACAAAGCAAGATGCCGGCGCCTGAGTAAACTTTTCAACAAATGCAGCTGAGAGGATAATGTCCCCTGGGTCTGAGCAGGGTGCTCAAATTTCCAAGATTTCCCCAAACCTGCTCCGCTGGGAGTCCCAGGAAACATCAGGTGCAGCTTCCTGTCCGGGTATCCTTACAGCGACTGGAGGTGACCACTTTTTGAATGGGCATCCAGCCTCATGCACATAACGAAATATTTTAATGTTAAGAGAAAATGTTAACATGCTTAGAAGAGATCAACGTCACCGATGCCCTCATGATTTAGCAGTTTCATACTCAAGGGTGAAACTAGTCCTCATCCTCAGATACTGTGTCCAGTAAGACAAGACCACACGTACA
>NW_020837959.1:9470916-9667812 GCF_003676395.1 Aethalodelphis obliquidens
TACAGGTTGGTCACGGCCGCCGGAGGCCCGGGGGGGCGCGCCGGTCGCTCTGTTCCCGGCCGGGCCCAGGCGGGCTGGGGGCGGGAGGCGAGGGCCGGGCGCGGGGAGCGGAGCGAGCGCCCCCCAGGCTGCGCGGGGAACGGGCGCGGGCGGCCAGGAAGCGCTCCCCTGCCCCGCCGCGGGGTGCGCCTTCCCCGGCCTCGGATGCGCGCTGGATGCCCCGGGCCGCCAGACCTCGGCCTGCCCCGCCAGCACCCGGGGGCCAGGTGCCTGGGGGTGAGGCGGACGCGCAGCGCTCCCCGGGGCCATCGCGCAGGTGTGAAGGCCTCCTGCCTCGGCAGGTTTCCGGGCCGGCCTTGTCCACCCCGCCGCCAGGCTCCTGGGCGTCGCTCTGCGCTTCACATCCGTCCTTTTATGAATTGGCCTGTTTGAGTGGCTGTCATTAGGGTGGCCACACGGCGAGCAAAGCAGGGTCCTGCCAGAGCCACACCGTTTTGTCATTGAGCCCTTAAGAGACCGGTGTGGGTCTCCTGGATGGAAACTCAAGGCAGGCCCAGAACCCTGAGCAGGGCTGTATCTCTCGGACTCAGATTTTCTTCTTTCAGGGCAGCGTGATAACTCTAAACGCAGGTCCTGATAAATGCTTGAAATATCATAGGGTAAATCTTTCAATTTTAGGCATAATTGTTCAGGGAATATCCGATCAAGGATGCGTGTTCAGACACACTCAGGTTCAGGCCTCGGAAGGATGTGTTTTTAATCTCATGTTTGTACAGTCATCAGCTAGGCCTGGATTGCCCTCGCGGTGAGAGTTTGTGTACGAGGAGGTCCGGGTTGGCGAAGACCTTTAATAGGGATCAGAAAGTAACAGGTGGCTATTTTTAAAAAAAAATTATGATTCATATTTTCATAGCTACAACTGTGACTTGAAATTAAATAGGAGAGGAGAGGTTGGCCTATGGCAGTTATCCGCAAGGCAGATATAGAGCAGGAATGGTGTGTTTTTTTTAACATTCAAAGATTAAGTTTCAACAGTTCTAAATAAAAATCATGGCTTCTCAATCCTCTACAACAACAGCAAAAATGTATTTCCTAATCGGTGGGCTTTTGTTCTGTGGGCCTTTGATGTTGGATTTTCCATTCATCTCTAGTATATTTGATCTGGCTGTTGCTAAAACTAGAGTGAAGGAAAAGTCAAGTTTAAGAGAAAAATGAAAAAGTGAACAGGCTGGTTGGACCCACTTGGAGTTCATAGAAGATGTGACATTTTGGCAGAGTAGATGGTAAGCATACTAGGAGCTCTGCAAAAGTTGAAGACAAGCCATGTGAAATGGTGGTAAACTTTAGCTATGACATAGTCAAAAGAGGAAAAATATTACACTTGTAAAAGAAAAAATATCGACTTGAAATAGTAGCATTTGCTTGCGGTTTAGAGAATTGAGGTTTTGGGTACCATTTTTTTCTTCTTCTTTGGGTATGGCATTTCTTTGAAATGAGTTCCATTTGCTTCTCTTCTCTTTCCTGCATCCACTGTGAGTGTGTATATGTGTGTGTACACTTGGGCAGGCATGTACATATTTGTTTCATCCTTTATCAATGATGCTGTGATAATTGTAGAATTTTCATAACTATGTGAATATATCCCAGGGGAAGAGTGACAAGTTTGTGAAGAAAAAAAAACCACATCTCCCCATAACATTGTATCCCAATGTAAACCAGGCGCTGGGCTAGGAGCTGGAGGCTCAATGAGGAAAAGAGATAGACCAGGACTTATGAATCTGTCAGGAAAGACAAATGTGCAATCAAGTGGAGAGACAATGAGATAGCCTATATTCTAGTTTTGATTTGGAAACTATGATCTTCAGTCTAAAGAAATTATAAATTGCCCCCCCCCAGTATCAACATTTTGGAGGTTGTCATGTTATATGATTCTTACCTGTCTCAAGGACTTGTGCAAGAAGTTTTTACACCTTCAAAACTCATTGTGCACAAACTTTTAACATTTTAAAATTAATCCTTTCAATTAAAAAATAATTAGATATGAAAGAAATGACAGAAATGATTGTGAAAAGAGAATAAACAACCATAGTCCCGATAACCTAATACAAAAGATTGTACTATCTGTGTATTTTTAAGACTATATGACTTTTGTGTAGCTGTGGTCATGTGTTGTACATTTTTTATGCTGTTTTTTCCATTTATTATTTGTCATAAGTATTTTTCATGTTTCTATACAGTTTTCTTCCTTAAAAAATTATAAATATAAGACTATGCCCTGTGAATATAGGCTCACTTAACATGGCTATAACTCTATCATGGGATATTTGCTGTTTCCAGCTTTTCATCATCATAAATAATGTCCTGACAGATAGTTAGAGTATAGGGATTTATTTCTATTGGAAGTTATTATTTTTCATGATAAATTCCAAACAGTGATATTCCTGGAAAAAATGGATTATCTAAATTTTTAAGTAGATATATATTATATATACATTTATGGAAATATATGTAATATATATTATAGGTTACGGATATGTACATAGCTCCAAGTTGGCTTTCTAAAGGTTATAATTCTGAATAAGATGATTTATATGCTTTCTGAGGTAAATCTGCCTTTTTAGTATTTGTGGATCATCTTCCCTCTTTTACAGGAATAATAGAAGATAAAATATCTTGGATTTATGACCTTTGCACTGTATAAAGACTTGACCTTTAACAAATTCATCTGAAATCCAGCTGATAAAATATACCTCTTAGAGTAAAATCAAAGTAGGAATGCTATAAAAGTTGTAAAGCTGAATAAAAAGGTCTTTTAGGAAAAAGTGATTTTTGAGCTCAGGTGTCTAATTCTGCTTTTTGCTTTCCTACTCAGACTTCAAATAAATGATCAAAGGAATTTATATAGTGAGAAATCTGTGCCCTAAAGGTACAGAGAGAAGAAGACCGTTTGTTCCTAGGCTGTCAACCCTAAGGCATTTCTTGTAGATTCAGTACTGATGGAACTGGGCTCATGAAACTGATGGGTAAAACTAAGGTTCAGGTCACAATTCCCTTTCTCAGAGATTTGTACAAAAAATAAGTAACAGAGCTTCTGCAGAAGCCCTTAATGTGAAGGGGTGAAGGTTAAAGGTGGAGCTTTCTGTTGGTAAGATGGAATTCATTGACTTCTGAGGCAGTTTCTCCATGAGACCCCAGGGCAAGGACAGCCACACCAAACAGAATGTGTTCAGATGACAGGGACTGACCCTGTGAGTCCAGAGGTTGGGGCAGGAGATGGGGTTCCGGGGAGGGAGTCCGGGAGAATTAGAAGTATGAGAAGTCAGAACACTGCAGCCAAGGGAATCATTTATGCAGAGATCAAGAGTGAGACTTATCTCCAGTTATGCAAAGGAAGGAGATGAAAAGAGGACTTTGTTTGGGGCAAGGATGCTATATGTGGAAGACAGCCAACACAGACACACAAATCAGTGCTCTTCCTGATGGGGAGAACAGAGCAAATGGAATACAGGCCTTGTTCTAAGGGAAATATAATAATTATTTTGTTTTAGATGGAAAAATATTCAGATGAAGATGGGTTATCATGGACCAGGAAAAATTAATTAAAAGTAGCCCACATGTAGATCTAGCCTGGTGAACACTTTGAATTTGAAAAATAAAAAAAGGAAAATATTCCATCAGTATTTTTATCAAGTTGAAAGAAACTATTCACAAGGGAAAATTTAGACTAGCTTCATTCTCCTCCTCCAAAATTAAAGGATCAGTAAAATAATATACTGAAAATGTGTAATTCTGAAAAATAGCAGAAGACTGTTCTCTTACGATACTAGTATGGCTCAAAATGAAATATAAAAAAGATGAAGAAATACATATTAGGCGCCTGCTACCAAAAGAAATAAAAGGTGAGGTAGAAGTATGTAAAAACAGAATAGTTCAAAAAAGAATTAAATGAGAAAAAATCACCTTATAATAATAAAAGTTGCTATCTTTAATAAAGTTATGATCACAAGCTTTCTATATATAATACATATACTAATTATCATAGCATTATAGTGTAGATAGGCAAAAGTATTCTTGTGTGTATTCATTTTGGGCAACATGGTCCTTAGATGTAGTATTTCCTCAAAAGGTCTATGACCTACGATGGGATAAGGAAGCAGCATTTCAGCTTAGGAAGTAAAGAAAACAACAGAAAAGAACTAGAGAGGTGAAGAAAGAGGAGAATGTTTAAAAACATGAATGAATTCATGATGAAATAGAAAAGCTTTAGATCTGATAGAAAAAAAGTAAAGCCCAGCATTCCAGTCTTTAAGGCCTATTAATGTATAGCTATCTATAGGAGGCATCAGTGTGTCAAGAACTAAGAATGAGGTCGGGCTTCCCTGGTGGCGCAGTGGTTGAGAGTCCGCCTGCCGATGCAGGAGACGTGGGTTCGTGGCCCGGTCCGGGAGGGTCCCACATGCCGCGGAGCGGCTGGGCCCGTGAGCCATGGCCGCTGCGCCTGCACGTCCGGAGCCTGTGCTCTGCAACGGGAGAGGCCACAAAAGTGAGAGGCGCGTGTACAGCAAAAAAAAAAAAAAAAAAAAGAATGGGGGCCAATGAAGGAAGGTGTTGAAGAAACGGCATGAAATTCTAGGGATGGGTAACTGACCTCAGACTACAAGAATGGAAAAGGAGAGGTGGATGGTGATTTATCAATAGAACAAATGCTAACAGAACTTGGTGGCTGAACCAACAGAATGAAAGGGAGGGGTGGGTGAGGAATGAATCCAGGACCTCAAGCTTGGGTGATCGTGGGCATTTTTGCACCTATTTGTAACGCCTAGGTAGAACAGCTAATCACTTCTTTATCTTTCAGTTAACTGTATCTGCAGGTTAAATCCTTTGCTTCTTTATTTCTTTATTAGTTCTTTATTGTTATTATGAAATCCACAGGAGATCAGCTTCACGTATCATGTTTGGAGTAGAGGAAGGATTTTTTTAAATTACTTATTATTTCTGAAAAGTACAAATTATGGAGGCCTGTGTCAGACAAGATACAAATTTGTATCAGACAAGATATGTCAGTGATGGCTTAAAATACTATTGAGTATATGTTATAAAATTTGCCTGGGGTAAAAAAAAAGCTAATTCAAGTATGGAAACTTCCTTGGCTATTCCTCCCAGGAGCTGAAGCTCAGAGAATAAGATAAATATTGTAAATAAGGAATTTAAATTTTCAGAACTAGAGCTTGTTGGATTAGTCTTTCTATTTCTCTCAATTCCATATGTCAATACTTTGTGGAGAAAAGAAATTTTAAACTCTGGGGAGCCTCAAAACAATTTTCTACTTTTTGTTAAGTAAAAATTGAAAGCAATGTTAAAAGCTAGTTAGTTCAACTAGACAAATTGTTTTTGCTTTGTTCCTTTCAAGAAATGAATAGCCATATTCTAGACTAGAAAATTATAGTAGAAAAGTCAAGGAAAAACCAAATTTCTTAGTTGTCTTCTCATAAGACAAAAATGTATTCTTGTATATCAAATATATTCAAATATATTTCAAATATATTTAAATATATCAAATATATTTTTGTGGAAAATTCTGAAGTTCTCTGAGGAAAACTTAGAATATACTTTATATACATTCAGTTATAGATCAAAATTTTTGTCTCAGATTTCTATTTTACCTTTATTGTTTATACCAGTCTCTCTTATTTTTTTCCCCAATAACCAGTCTTGACTCTCACCTATAATTTCTGTAGTGTCAAAATGCTCTTCTGAGCATCTAGACCAGTGGTTCCATCACTATTGGGACCAGCACTGGGAGAGTGTGTTAAGAATCACCTGGGGAGTGTTTTTTAAAAACACCATTTCCCATACTTTACCCTGCAAGGTTCTGTTTTAGTATGTCTGAGGTGAAAGATGCCCATGGTTGAGGGTGTTTACAAACCTCCCTAATGATTCAGATGTTAATCATCTTTGGAAACTACTATTTTAAAACATTCACCATTGTCCAAATTTTGTGAATTCATGTTACAAAATTAAACAACCACACACATACATAAATAGATAGCTCATTTTCATTTTCCATACTATTTAACTACTGTATGGAAAAGTTTTGAAAACCACCGTTTTAAGCATCCATCTTCTTTGTCCAACCATTGCAAATTCATGATGAGGTTAATTGACTACAATAAAAAGAGGTAATCTCCTTTTCTGATCTTTCATAATATTTAATGATAGTAGCAGTTTCTTAAAATAATATGCCCGTCATTGGACTATTGGATGATGAAAACCCATGAAACTTCTGCCATGACCTGGAGGAAACTGAACCTTTCTAAAAAAATTATACCATCAGCCTGTGGTGATTTTTAACTCTGATACTCTTTTCTTAAAAATTTCTTACACCTACCTTGTACCCAAAATAACTCACAAAATTAAAAATACATATCCTTTCTAAACTTGGAGTGAAAGGCTAGGGCTTGTTAAAAGGATTGACTGAATTTTCTGAGTAGAGAGGTTGGAAAGAGGATGGTCAGCCTACATGTGTGAGCTGATTGCCTCATTTTGTAACCAATACAGTGATTTAGGAGACAAATACAACTTCTAACCCTCTCCTACTGATGGGCTGTTTTAGTTTGGCCTGCAGGGTGCAGTGGTGTTGGGACATCATAGTCTATCCTGAATTCCTTTACCAAATCTAGTGATTTTTAAAGGTCAAAGAAAATTCAATTTTCACAATTAAAAATGAAACAGAACTGAATCTTTGAGGAAGTAATGAGACTGTTTTGAAGTATTTGTAGAAAGAACTAGAAAAAAATATGCTGCTTTTCTTTGGGATGTAGGAAGTAGAGTCAGTATAAAAAGTGGGGAACCATTTTCTGTTTTTAATCAGTGTGTTGACAAAAGGAAACGAGAAAAGAAGAGCCGGCGGTTGGAGATGGCCCTTTGAAATGTTTAGCTTCCTCTGTTTGGTGGCCCATCTTGGGTGGCTCTTGCTATCCTGCTGAGACTGGACCACGCATGTAACACTGTTTTTGCAGGGCTGCATCCCGATTTAGCTAGGGCCAAGACGTAGATGAGAAAGCACCCAAACGGAAAGTGCATTTGGAGAGAGAGAGGCAGAGAGATACAGAAAGAGAGATTGCTGCTGTGATCTGGGGTCCAGTTTTAACGATGTTTTAGTTTGCCTGCTAAGTGATGTGCTCTGCTGTTGCTAAGGCAGACCTAGGACTCAGGCAGCTGCCTGCCTTTCCTCCAACCACTAGGAACCAATTAGAAGAAAAGATGCATCGCATTGGGCCAATTAAGTTTCAAGAGCAAAGGGTACTTTGGGAACAGGATGCACTTGCCCCGGGGCATTGCAGTCTAGGTGCTGCCTTGCTCTAATTTAGTTTCACTACTCAGACTTGGGAGAGGCCAGAACTTGGAGACTCCCCATCTCTGTTCGCTGGGGAAAGAGAAAGTTCTATTCACAAAGCCCTGGAAAGGTCAGGTTGAAAGACAAGGACAACTGAATATCATGGGGGTAAAGGTCAGAAAGTGACCTTGGGTAAGGCACTCACCTTCTCTAAACTTCATTGTCATCTGTGAAAGAGGAATAGCAGAGACACCTGCTTTATTGGGGTGTGGCGAGCAGTTGATGAGATAATCCACTCAAAGCTCTTAGCCTCACACATGATAAATCCTCAGCAAATGTCAGGTGTCATTTGTTTATGCTTAAAAACTGATGATTTTCATATTTTACTTGTCTTAAAGAAATTACAATGAAATTCATCACTGTTGCAAAACATTTGAATTGTACAAAAGGTCTTGAAGTTAAAAAGTAAGTCAAATTCTCTGCCCATTCTCTCCCTCCCTCCCCTACCTCTGTTCTCCCAACAAAATGGACTCCCTGGGTTCTAAACTTGCTTCCAGTTCATGTGGATCTGGGCAAGCTTGCCTCAGACTTTTAATCTGTACAATGGGGATAATACTAAAAACTACATCAAAGAGGTATTACAACCTTGGAATAGTGCCTGGCACAGAGCCAGCTTTTGATAAATGTTTGCTCTCATCTTTCAAGTGGAAAAAAAAAGAATGCATAATGCTTAAGCTTGATTCTCTTCTAAAATTAGGTACAGTAATTTACAGACCACCATGCTACCCTGAGTTGATAAAATGCATAAAATTATGAGCAGCTTCAAGAGTGTGTTAAGAAATTTTGTCATTGGAAGTCTCTTGGGAGATGATCTTTTGCAAACTCCCAGGTGGAATAGAAGTCCTTTCTGCAAACTGCACGATGTGTGTGTAGTCATTCTCTCTGAGAATATCTGGAAAGAAGTGTACCATTTCTTGGGATGGCCAAACACATTATTATTAGAAACTTTTAGATTAAACGGTTCTTTTGTTGAATAAAGAGCTGCCACTTGCTAACTTCTGATTGGTAGCTTCTACTTAGTCTGGATTTTCTTTGCTAGAAGAACAAAGAACACTACAAAATAGAATCACAACCCTGAGAGTGCCCTGAGCTTTGCATTTTGACTATGACAGAAGGACTTCTCTCAATAAAGCTCTTCTTTCTGCCCTAATATAATCTCTGCAGAAAAACATACACTCTTTTACCCATGTATCATAAGTCAGATCTGTTTTCTATTTTTCATGTTCTCAGCACATTTGGTCAAGAATTTATGAGACTAAAACTAACTCTAAGAAATGAAGAAATCTGTCATCCTTAGGAAGCTGTCTCTTTTACTGTCTCTTTACTACAGCTGTCTCTTTACTACATGATGTGAGATTATCAGATGGGAGTTAGTAAATGCTTCTTTATGTGTTTTTTTTTTCCCACAATTTAGACAAAAGATGATAAAAGCATAATAGACTATTTCTAGGATTCATCCTCAAGGAAAAAGGCTGGATATATGCATACTAACTTCCGCTATCTGAAAGTGACATTTAGATAGATTTGATAAGGCGTTTGATGATTTCTTACCAGAAAAAAAAAATCGACACATTTTTATCAATGTGTGGCTGGAATAACTATAATATGACTCATATAATACAAACGGATTCAGTTTTAAGAAAGGAGAATGTCTGTAGTGTTTTCGCAAACAATAATCAATGCTAAGAGGGTTTAGAATTACAAGGTTGTATGATGAGAAAGTGTTGAGGGACTTCCCTAGTGGTGCAGTGGTTAAGCCTCCGCGCTCCCAATGCAGGGGGCCTGGGTTCGATCCCTGGTCAGGGAACTAGATCTCGCAACTCAGAGTTTGCGAGCCACAACTAAGACCCAGCGCAACCAAATAAATAAATAAATATTTTTTAAAAGATTCATGCTTTAAAAGAAGAAAAAAGAAAAAATGTTGAAAAGTAGTTTTTTTATTATCTATTTTATACTGTACTTAATTTTTAATTTAATAGTTCCGTGAATCACTTTGTCTTGGTTTATATCCTGGCTCATCTCTGTACCTAAATTTCTTGATCTGTGAAGTGGTTCTTGTAAGAATCGAATGACATGATGTATGACATGCTTAGAATCAGGCCTGGCACGGGATAAGCCCTCAGTAAACATCCGTGTGGGAAGGAGTCTTTTACATGGTGGTCAGCTTAATTTGGGAGGAAATCAACTGATGGAAGTCACAGTGGATTCGTAGTATTTTCTGTGTGAATGAATGAATGGGAAACAGGATAAGGGGAGGTTGCCTGGGTTACAGGAAAGACCATCTCAGTGTGTTGGGAAGCTGATTCTAATATAAAAGACAGGACATATTAGAAAGGGTGATGTCAGCAATTCCCTGGTGGTTCAGTGGTTACAATCTGTGCTTTCACTGCCAGGACCAGGTTCGATCCCTGGTTGGGGGACTAAGATATTGCAAGCTGCACAGCGTGGCCGGAAAAAAAAAAGGGGTGATGTTTGTGACCATCCAGACCTGAGGTCCCATGGCCTGGAAAGGGCTCTAGTAACGGGGTAAAGGGAAAGGGGCCTTGGACATACGTGGAGTGAGGAGGGAGGAAAGAAGTCACCAGTGAGGATCTGTGACGAGGGAATCTGTGCACGTGTGGAGACCTGCCTGCGGGGACTAGGAAAGTTCAGGGCAGTAGGATCTGAGAGGAAGGGGTGAAGTAGAAGTATGTCAGACCGGTAGCACCTGTCCTGTTGATTTTCAAGTGATGATGGTGTTGGCATGGCTACAGTTGAGGGAGAAGCCACGTAGGTACATGACTCAGTAATAGAAGCTGCTGGCCATCGACAGACAGTGATGGAAACTGTGGGAACAGATGCTCATTTGAGGGGTTAAGTACAGAGGACAGGCACACAGGACAGCAGGTAAAGGACATGCTAGAAACCATAATGTAGAAGATGGAAGATTCAAAAGACGAATGCAAACCCAAGAGAGTTCCAAGGAGAAGAAAAGACCAACAGGGTTGCAAGTACCTCGCAGCTAAAGAAAAATGAATATATTTTCTTTTGGTCCAGAGAGAGCTGGGGTGACTACAAAACTGGATTTTAACCATTTAAAAGAGAACCATGAATCAAAGTGTCTTTTCTCCCTGAGTTGCCACTAGCTGTTTCCAAGTAAAAGATTCACCAATGAACATATTATAACTGTGCAGCCTCCACCCACTGTTGAACTATTTAAATACCAGCTGCTTTTAATAAGTATGAAAAAGCAACTGGAGACCCCGCTTGTCAATCTTAGCGCACTGCCTTATGAAGGACACTTCTGTAAACAGAGAAAAAAAAATCGTGTTATAAGTACATGATAATGATAAGGCTAAGATACACAGGAGCAATTTCCCATCAAAATAATAAGCGTACCCAGGATACTTAAATATTCCTCCTGGTCTTTATCAGGGGAATAATAGGTTTGCTGCACTCAGTTATATTGATTCAACCTGAATGAATGTGTATGACAATATTTCTGTATATAAAGGAAAATTATTACAATTAATTGCCTCAAATTAATTTTGGATTCTTCATATATTTGTAACTTGAACTTATTTAATATTATTAAATCAGTTATAGGTTCAGTGATTCAGGAGCTAGTTGTTGATAAATACATATTTGTTGAGTTTTAATATATATGTGGATTAACCAGGTTTTCCTGGGCGCTGTTTGATTTGGTGACACTTTTGTATTAGGTAAATTTTGAAAGTGGATGATAACTAATGTCATTCATTGTAGTTGCACTGTTTTGGTGGCTCAAATATAGCCATCGTGGAGGTTTTTTAAAACAATAAATTCTGGGTGTCTACTTCTCTAAGATAACAAATCCATAATCAAAAATCGGCTTTGCTCCAGATGGAATATTAGTAATACAAGGTGCATGGAATTCATATGTGAAGATTTCACACTTATACATCAAAATTTTTTGAGACCTTAACTTACGGCCAGATCACAGAGCAGTAAATGGCCATTCATAAGCTTCCACTGGCTCAGTGGAAAGGTATTATGGCTAGTAGCTAGGCCTATACATTTTTCTTGTATCATCTTTGAACTACATTGTAAAACCTCTCTTTATTTCCTCCTTTGCCTTGTGTAATCTTGAAGGATTCCTAAAAGATTCTGTATCCAGTTTTTGGGTACATAGGAGACTGTCATTCAAGAAGCATCCCAAATTGAGGCCACCAGATGTTCCCCCGCTCCACAGTAAATCCGAGAACAAGCATAATTTGAATATTCTGCATATATTTACATATCAATGTCAAGAGTCCCTAACTCCAATTATGTAAAATAAAATTAATTAGTGCAGCCTGCTGCAAAACCCATATTCAAATCCAATATTCAGGGCAAGGCAGCCTGGAAATACCTAGCACATCTTAAAGGCAATTAGCTTGATTTCTTCTGGGAATAAAAGGGCCAGGCAGATGCACCTACCTTGGTACATCAAGGAGAACAGACATAGAGGTAGGCGCTCGAACACAGGGAATCGGATCAAAGGCGATTGGTCCTGAGCTTCTGCGTTCTCTTTCCCAGGGAACGTTGCACACACGTACACAATCTGCAAACACATTCTTGTTCTTCTCCTGTTCCCGCGAGGATTGAGTGGCACTCGCTGACCTTGGTTAGGTTTCTTTCTCCAGCCCCAAGGAGCAGCAGAGAGCAGAGCCAGCGCACCTTCCTGGTAATAGAACTACTGCATTTTCCTGACTCGGCGTCGCCATGGCTGTGTGCTGCCTGGAGGGCCTTTACCCTCCCTCACCTGCCTTTAGAAATTCTCCTAATCATTCCTCAGCACCAGTTTGGTCTACTACGAACACCTTAGACTGTGTAGTCAGAGCTTCTTTTAAAACCTCAAGTTTGCTTTGGTGACCTTGTTTGCTGCCTCGAGACTGGACTTCCTCATGCTTGCATAAAAAGACAAGATGTTTCCTTTCTTCCGCCAGTTGTAAAAATGAAATATCATTGCTAAGTGCCCAAAACATAGTTCATATCCAGAAAACGTTAGCTCCTGTCCTTCCTTTAAGACTCAAGCCAGGGACTTCCCTGGTGGCGCAGTGATTAAGACCCCGGGCTCCCAATGCAGGGGGCCTGGGTTTGATCCCTGGTCAGGTAACTAGATCCCACATGCATGCTGCAACTAAGGAGCCTGTGAGCCGCAACTAAGATCTGGCACGACCAAATAAATAAATAAATATTTAAAAAAACAAAAAGATTCAATGCAGGTGTTAATCAAAGGAGAAGTCTCTGTGGGTGCAGGGGTGATCAGGCACTGCCTGCCTTTACAGTATCTCCTCCCACATTTTTGCACTTATATTTGCTACTTGTGTCCTGAGGGCCCAACGTGTAGCTGCTGGATTGTGGCTGGTGGTAGCGATGGCTAAAGGGAGGTGACATGTATAGCAAGATGGGGATGACTCAGAATTGTGAAAATCTAAGTGGAAAGCAGGCATTTCATCATACCCCTCTTCAGTATGCTTTGGGTTTACTTCAGGGTTGGTAGAAGAATTGATATAGTTACAAAATTCATAAAAGAAAAAAACGCTTTATTTAGAGTAGATTCTGCCCCATTCTCTCTGGCTCCCATCCACCATGGCAAGGACAAAATTGGGAGGTCAACCTGGGTCTATCCTATTGTTGGCAATTAATGTCTGTGAGTGTCACATTAAATTAACCCCGGGGGAAAATTCTGAGAATGATCTGAGTAGTTTATCCGGATTGGTCAGCTGTGCCCTGGCACAGACCACCTTTAAGTGGAGACAGCTCTAGGTCTATGAACATAGACCTCCAAAAATTCCCTATTAGTATGTGAACCCTAAGAGGCAAAGCTATTTTACCCCAGTTAATCTAGACCCCAGTGGTCTCTATAGCAGCACACAGAATGTTTTATGACGTGCACAAGACGATCTGTTGGGTTGAGAGAAAAAAATTCAAGTTTTTTTATTAACTTTTATCTCATCCTTTAAAAATTTCTAGCTGCATGTATTGATTATATACAGTACAATAGAACAGGGGTGTAATTAACAAATGCCTAGGCACGCATGGGGGACTCTGTTTTTGTGATTAGCATAAGGATGGGTTAGGGCACTAACACACTCTCCATTTCCTCTTCCAGACTGTGGTTTTGAACTTGCTCCCCAGAGCTAACTTCAGCATGCTCAAAAGGAAGCAGAGTTCCAGGGTGGAGGCCCAGCCGGTCACTGACTTTGGTCCTGATGAATCTCTGTCGGACAATGCAGACATACTCTGGATTAACAAGCCAGTAAGTTTCTTTTTGGAAGTGTGGAGAGGCCCACGCTGATATAAAGGAAATTTGAATCATTTCATTCAAAACTCATGTAGCTTTGGCTTTGAAATGTCTGAACTGCAGTAGAACGTGGATGAGTCTCGGAGTCTGGAAGTTGAGAACAATCCCGATGAAATAATGAGGTGCCGCTGTGAGTTATTCACAGAGGAAGGCATGAGAGGTGGTCTGGCTCCCCCTTTTCCCTTCAGAGCCATGAAATGTAGAGTTAATACCACTTCTCAGATTGACCCAAAGCTGGAGACCGAGATGAGGAACCTGTTCGACCAGACTTCCTTTACTTACCTTCTCATGATGCAGGGACCTGAGGAGAGAATCAGATGTTTGGAATTAAAGGTCTCCTTCTGAGTTGCATGGAAAGGTTAATGAGATAGTAGATAGTGTCTCTGAAGAATTTTGTCACCTTCTCTGCCTAATAAAGCTGATGGGAACTTGAGGGGAAGCCTGGCTACACCAAGTGTCATTGTACACGAGACAGTCTAGCAGCCAGAGCTGGGGCGGAAGGCATAGCCACAGGGCTGGAAAGTTCAGCTCTAGGATCCTGAGTGGTATAAACTCCTTTCTCAAACCAGCAACAGGGGCTGAATTCAGGAAATGAACCGCTACTCTACCAGTGCTTGCCTTTCCCTTGACCTTGACCATGATAAAGATGATCGGCCTTGGTCCCCCTGTCCTTTCCCGTCTAATCTGTCCTCAAGACTGCTTCTCGCCTGCTCACATTTCTTTCCACATTTCCGTGTCTGTTTCCATCACCCTTCTGCTTTACGATCATTGAAACATCCCTTTTACCTACAGTGCAAATCAAAATGCGTTAGTATCACATGCAAAGCCCTTTATATTGTGGTTCTAACTTGTTCAGCAACTGCCCTTTCCTGCATCTACGTACACTCTGTTCACTTGTCGGTGGCTTCCTGCTCTTCCGAGATGTTCAGCCAGTTCACATTGTTTCCTTTGCCCCGAGACCCTTTCCCAGCAGCTCAGATGAGTCACATCACCCTCACCCATGAAGGCTCAGATGTGACCCCTGCCCCCATCCACTCTGAGTTTCCTCCTTTGACCCTTCCCCACCATAGATGGAATGAACTTCTTCTCTTTCCACTTATCCTACTTTATATGTAAGTAGAAATGATATTGTATATAAATATCTATGTTACGCACATCAGACTGAAAGTAGTGATGAGTCAAAACTGTGTTGTTTCCATTTCTGTGTCCTCAGAGCCCAGCATAATTTCTGACACATAGTAGGTCTTCCATTCACGTTTAGAGACTTTGAACAGAATAGACAATAAAGCAGTCGCTTTTTCTTAGTATCCACCACATACAGAGCTTTCTGAGAACTTCTGAAGAAGGTAGTTTTATAGATGTAGGCGTGTAAACACTAGAATGATTAATGCTTAATGAGAATTCATTCTTTAAATTCACTACAGTTTTGTTGTGGGAGAACCCATCTTTTGAAACTCTTGGGTAATTAGATCCTTTGTGTTGGAGGCCCAGATGGGGCTAAATTTACACACTGATGTTTATTGAAGCGCTTCCTAATTGCCATGAAAAGTACATCAACTTTTAAAGTTAATCATCAGTGACTTATATGGTATGGAATTAGCAGCATTATGTCTTCATGAAAATATTACAACTGTCATTAATATTATAACCCACTCACCAGCCTACAAGTGTCTGAGTCTCCTCAAAGTTCTGACAGGTTTTCTGTTTCTCATTGTGGGTGCTTGCTAGCTTGTGTAGCTGCAGAACCGTCTACTATGAAACTAAAACATCTTCTTTCAGGGGGAGTATATTAAAGGATTAATGTGACTGCATATATATACAGGACAGTCAATAAATAACACATTGAGATTACGTTTAGGAATTGTGTACTAACTGATTAGCTAGTAATATAAATTGTGTAGGTTTAGCATGCAGATGCGTTAATATTTTTTTATCCTAGGTATTAGTTTTCATAATAAGATGTTATACATGAGTAATTTTATGTCTCACACATATACAGATGTATACACACACATTTATCTTTTTAATTCCTACTTCTTTAGGTTGGGGTTAAGGAAAGTCTTCAAACAGCACATGCACTGCCAGAATTGCACACAAACTTATTTTTTGGCATTTTAGGAGAGATATCTGGGCTAAATTTTTATAAAACATGTTCTCCAAAGTAAAGAGGAAAGTCCATTTATTATTAAGCTTTGAAAATATAGGATGAGAGCAGATCTTAAAATATATTTTTATACAAGGGTGTTACATATAAGATAAAATAGAAAGAAAACCATTCTTATGGAATATGTATCAATTTATTTTAAGAAGCATTTGAGGTCTACTAGGATAGGCCACGGTGCTAGATTCCAGGGAAGTTACAATAAATATGGTCCCCGTTTCTAGGTGCTCATAGTACATAAAAAACTATGAAAGTAGGGGCTTCCCGGGTGGCGCAGTGGTTGAGAGTCCACCTGCCGATGCAGGGGACACGGGTTCGTGCTCCGGTCTGGGAAGATCCCACATGCCGCGGAGCGGCTGGGCCCGTGAGCCATGGCCGCTGAGCCTGCGCGTCCGGAGCCTGTGCTCCGCAACGGGAGAGGCCACAACAGTGAGAGGCCCACGTACCGCAAAAAAAAAAAAACTATGAAAGTAATAGCATATCACTTTTCTATCAATACATATATTGATTGAATCAGAATCTCCCTATATTATGGCCTTATGCCCTGGTAAGTATCAGAGCCATTGGGGTAGCCTGACCTGGTTAACATCGAAGCTTTGGCTTTTATTAATGCAGGACCACAGACAAGCCCCTTAACCTTCCTGAGTCTTAGTGTTTTCATGTGAAAATTAGGCTGCTTTGAGAATTAAACGATGTAAAATACGTGAAAATATTTAGCACGTTACAAGTATTTAACGTGTTAGTTTCCTTCTTCCTTTTCTCCCTACTGGTGAAATATTTCCATCTCGTTATTACGTTTTCCAAATAGCATGGTTCATAACACAAGTTTAGGATATTTCGTGGCATCAAGATAGTAACTCCGGACCATCTCTGCAGTGGGTTCATTCTCTGCTGCGCATCTGTGCCATCATCAGCGTCATTTCTGTCTGCATGAACACGCCCATGACCTTCGAACACTACCCTCCTCTGCAGTACGTGACCTTCACCCTGGACACTCTGTTGATGTTTCTCTACACGGCAGAGATGATAGCAAAAATGCACATCCGGGGGATTGTCAAGGTGAGTGTTTCCGTGTTATTTAAGCTGAAAACCAAAATGCATTGAGAATCTAAATCAGTTTAATGCTTTCACATTAATTTCAGTCAAATAAAACGTCTCTTTATTTTATCGATATTGAAGTCTTTTTAAAAAGGGTATAACTCCAGATGTTGGTGAAAATATAATACATTAAGAATAATTAAAAAGTGAAGTCAATTGTGTAAGGCACAAAGTCTTGGAATATCTGAGAAGGAGCTAGATGACCCCACTGCTGACTTCGTGAAGGCCGGAGGAGGGTCTTTCATGCCACCTATGGGGTGAGCATGCCGCCTAGGGCAAGGAGGCACCTGTTGGTTCATGGAACGCGGAATAAACGCCATGTGATAAATTTGCAGTGCGATGGTAATCAGCAGGATGTCATTCACCTGAGACATTCTGAACGTATTAAGAGGGAAAAAGAAAGGACTTGAAATGGAAAGGAATTCCAGGACTGTAACACAAGGAATGTGTAACATGAAATTGGTACCATTGGGAGACAATAAATAAATAAATAAAAGAAAAAGGAAAAGAAAGAAAAAGGAAAGGAAGAAAATTTCTGTCCCGGGATATCTCTTTCTTCTGTAACCCTAACCTTCGCAGAGGGTTTTTATTTATTTATATTTTAACCTTCATTAAAAATATGTAGATGATGCTGTCTCTGAAGTATTTCAAATTGTACTATTTAGAGAGACAATGGTATAATGAAACAGCAGATTGGGTGTTAGGGTCTGACAAATGACAGATTTGACTCAAATCCTAGCCTTTTCTTTTACTGGCTGTATCAGCATCTCAAGTGAGGTAATTCTGATGAAGAAGGGCCTTATTTTGTATAAGGGTTTCAAGACTTTAACAAGATGATGCTTAAGATATAGTTATTGGGTCAATTTTTTTGCTTCTCTTTACAATAATTCATTGTGTGCTATCTTTAAAAGGGAGTTCACAGTCAATGCACTATTTTTTTCACTTTTAACTTTTTAAAAACTTTTTATTATGGAACTTTAAAAATTTACAGGAAAGTAGAGATTATAGTTGTAATGAATCCTGTAACTCAGCATCAACAGTTATCAGTATTTTCCCAGTTCTATTTCATTTTAAAGCAAATCTGAGAAATCAGATTATTTCAGAAACAACTTCTTATGCATCGCTGACTGACAAAATCTTTTTTTTTACATATTGCATCTAGCACAATTAACAATAATTCCTTAATGTAGGCTAATACCCCATCCGTATTCATAATTCCCCAGGTGTCTAAAATATTTTCTTTTACAGTTAGCTTCTTTGAATCAGAACTCAAAGGAGCTGTACAAAGTGTATTTGTTATATTTTAAAATCTCATTTAAGTCTCTTTAAATCCTTTAGGTCTCAGCCCCACATGCCCTGCAAAAAAATTTTCCATGTCATTGACCCATTGGGAAAGTGAGTCTTTTGTCTTGCAGAATGTTCTACAGTCTAGGTTTGGATAATTGCTTCCTGGTGGCTCTATTTAATAGTTTCTGTTTACTCCATATTCCCTGAACCCTTTTGACTGTTGACCAGTGATGTACACAGGTGTCTCTTTCACCACGTGGTCACCACAAAACAGATTGTCAAACTTTTGGATATTTGCCAATCTGTTGGGTGGCAAATGGTAACTCGGTGTGGTTTTAATTTGCATTTCCATTTGACGAGTGAGGTTGAACCTGATTCTATGTATATAAAGACCATTTTCAAGTTGTCATTATTTTTCACTCAAATTTTCGGCACTTTTTGTGTGTTAGGAATATTAGCCCTTTATGATGTAAGTTGCAGTTATTTTTCCCCATTTGTCATTGTCTTTGTCTCTGCCTGTGGTTATTGGTACCACACACACTTCTTCCTGTCCCAGATCATGGGCAATCTTTCCATTCTATCAAGTCTGCTCCCGCACCTTAAAGGACTGTTTTATAGTTTTCCTCATGTAGATTTTGCACGTTTTTTGTTATATTTATGCTCTGATATATATATATATTTTTGCTCTTGGTGTGGGGTCTTGTCTTTTATTATGTATTCTTACTTACTGTTGTTCTTTTAAATGAAGGCTGTTGATTTCTGTTTGTTAATATTATATCCTGCCACTTTACTAAATTTACTAAATTCATGTATTGTTTATAGTAGTTTTTCCATTCATTCTTTTGTTATTTCCATATCATCATATCGTATACAAATAAAGACAGGTTTGCCTTTTTCTTTCCAGTTCTTATGCCTCTAATTGCTGCCACTAATTTAATTGGGCCAGCTAATAATACCTACAAAATTTTAAATAGTTTTAGAGACAGTGCGCATCTCTGCTTAGCTCCTGGCTTTATTTAGAACACCTCTAATGTTTCCTAATTAAGTAATCTGAAGGATTTGCGTTTTAAGTATACATATTTTATCAAGTTAAGGGAATAAACATTAATTCCAACTTTCAAGAGTTGCATCTTGAATAGCTTTTAAATTTTGTTGAATGATGATGTTTCTCCTTAGCTCTTGTAATAGCATGGATTTCCTAATAATTGAACTATCCTTACATTCCCAGAAAAAACTCAGCTGGGTCATGACACAGTTTTGTTCTGTTTTAATCGGTTATTTCATTATATTTGTTACTATTTTCCTTGTGTAAATTTTGTCTAATCTTTGGCAGGTTTTGGTGTTAGATTTTCTCTGTGTATGTGTGTGTGTGCACTTATATGCTCTAAAATAATCTGAGTAATCTGAAATTATTTTAACTTGGAAAGTTTGTTAGAAATCCCCTGTGAAACCATCTGATTCTAGTGCCTTTTTGGTAGGACTCCCTCTTCTTTCTGTTTCTCCTAGGGAAATTGGTCTGTTTAGACTTGCTTGGTCTGTTGGGGGTCTGTTTGATGAAGTAAATTTTCTTATGAAATTATCCACTATTTAGTTTGTTTAATTTACTAACAGTGTATGTTTATTATGCACTCATTTCCAGCTAAAATATCTGTACAACTCTTTGCCAAACAATGTGAAAACTTACTAAGAAAAGTGTAACCTGATGCTTAAAATAGAACACGTTGCACACATATACTTTATTTGGGTTGGTAGACTCAAGTCCACGTCCCCGGAAAGGCTAATGGGAAGAGAGGGAAGAGGAGGTAGTGATACACTTAACGCTTATCAATTGTTAAGTATTTAGATAAACATTGCCAGCACAAGATTTAGCCCCCAAGAACAGCAGAGCTGCATGCACATCTTACCTCCTTGCAGGATTCACGGACAACTTCAATGTTTCCACTGGCACCTGTACAGATTCGCTATAGTGGTTCTTCTAGTTACATAGTGATTTGGGAGCAAGTATTTTAGCAAATGTAAATAGCAAAGATTTGTGTAGTGAGAATTCAGATAGTGAGAGATAGACCTTCAGTATTTTGTGAAAGTGCTGTAATAATGGTCTGAAACAGATACAGGGGAAGGGGGCACAAAAAATAGTGAAAAAAATCTGCTTGAAGATGTCAGTGAAGTCTTGAAGAAAGAGCAATGTGAAGTGATGTCTTGAAGTGAGGAGGTGTAGTCTATGGTGGGGGTATTTGCAGAGGGAAGTAAAGGGTTTCACAGAGAGAGAAAAGCAACGCTTTGAGACACACAGGCTTGGAACACCCTGGAGCCTTGGGGCACTCTGCGTAGTCAGAAGTAGCAGATGGGATGCTCAGGGAGCAGCTGGAAGGGACCCTGTGAAGGCAGCCCTGCTGCACCGTGGAGGGCCTTGCAGCCCTGCGAGGAGCTCAGGCTTCCTTCTGTGGTCAGTTAAGATGCGTGGGGCATACGAATCTGAGAGTGACACCCTCTGATTTGTATTTGAGAAGCTCACTGTGGAGGTCACACGCCCCACGCACGACAGGAGAGAGAAATTGGAGCACAAAGTCCTTCCGGCAGAAAATGTCGTTCAAAATTTTCACTAGAGAAATTTATGTGTTTAAAGGATTTCACATCTTTTATAACATCCCCCAAACTTGACTACATCTGCCAATTAATTCCTACTGCCCAATAATTTGTTTCTAATTGCCTCCCCCACTAACTCTTGTTCCAAGAAGCATTCTAGCTCACCAAATCCCTACAGGCAAAAATAAAGCATTTGGGTGATACATGTTTGTGTTGCTGCAAAGCGTTCCATGTAGTGCAGACTGTGAATTCTTCAGACAATTCTCAGTTGTCTATTTTTCATCTGGCCATAGACCTGGCTAAAAGTAGCATGCATCCTCTGAGCACTGTTGAAGTAATAAAAAATAATGCTAAGACGCAGTGACAGATGGGCCCTGGGAACGCAGAACAATAAATCATGTGCTTATGAAACTACACCCATGCATATTGTTTTGTAACTCCAACCTATATCCCTATAAATGTCTTCAGGTAAATGTGTTTGGTTTCTCTGCTTGTGAAGTCCTTGCGTGGCAATTTAAGTTCCTCTCTTATACTGGATAATTGATTGGCAGCCTCCAAGTGTTTATCTTTATAAAAATTGACGGACAGCTCTTGAATAACTCATCTCCTCAGACACCAGCCTGCTGATTTCTGCCCATAACTCAAATACTCTCTGCTCTCCCTTTCTTGTTGATGCAACAAACAAGTTAAAAACCTTTCTTTCATATTGGAGGCATTAAAACTTCTCAGATACCACTGGGCCTTCGTGTGTGTTAGGTTCTGGTTACACATTTTGGAAGCAGGGGAAAGGGATAATTTATTATTTACAAATATTGTAACTTGAACATTAATACAGTAGGATTTTAAAAGGATCTGGACGTACTGACAAATTGAATCATAGCACCATTTAACCAGTTATGGTGAAGAGTCTTTGAAAATACAAATTGAAAAAGAGGCAACTTGATGAATACGTCAGACACAAAATACAATATGAGATTATGTTACCGAACCAAACTTGGGTCCGCTCACCCTCCCGCAGTAAAGCCAATCTACTGACACTGTGTTGTGCTGAAGGAAAGTGCAGTGTTTATTGCAAGACCAAGCAAGGGGAATGGGTGGCTAATGTTCAAGGACCCAACTTCCCTGAAGGCTTTCAGGGAAGGAGTTTTAAAGGCAAGGTGAGGGTGAGGATCAAGTAGTGCATGATCAGCTCATGGAGCTGGTGGTGAGGTGACTGCCTTCTGGTTCCAACCAGTCTGGGGTCTAGGTGCTGGTGGTTAGCATGCAGTTAACTTCTTCCACCTGATGGAGGTTTTAGTATCCTTTAGTACCTCAAGGATATGGGCTCAGAATAGTATCTATAGGCCTTGAAGAGGAATTAAAAGTCTTTGACTTTGTTTTATGGCTAAACTATTATTTTGCCTTGTTTTCCTTTGTTTCTGTATTTTCTCACTTCTGCGGTTAAACTTGCTCTTTGGAACTCTGGGAAGGCCTAGGAGGCTAGAGCTTTTCTACAAACAAGAGGTGGGGGACAGGGCAGAGTCCCACTTGGCTTCAATTATATTTCAAAGTGCCAGGTTTCAAAGTCCCTATTCTGTTTATTAAAAGGTATTTTACACTTATGGAGCCTTGGTGATTATCAATAATGATTGATATATCAATTTCAATTCATATTTACAATTCAATCATATCTACAATTTCATTAAAATGCAAAAATTATATAAACCCTGACCTGGTTCCTATTTGCATGGCACATAGTCTTTGCTGATTCAAACTACACTAATCCAAGAAATATCCAAACGTTATCTCATCATTTCAACTGTGATCTTTCATGATTATGAAGGAAAAGAGTCTTAACTCTAAGGTATTGCATTGAAAGGTACTCCATCTTTCTCTTTTTGCCGCAAGAATCATTTCTTTAAAGGAACAATTTTAGTAGCTTCAGTGAATGGATAGATGCATGGATGCATTCATGAAGCATATGCATTGACTTCTTACTGTCTGCATTGTAATCTACAGAGGCTCTAAGACATGGTTCCTGTGCTTATCTCATCAATCATTTAATATCTGCTGTATGTCATACATGGTGCTAGGTGGTGGGAGTGCCATCCGAAGTAGTCTAGTAAGTTTCAAGATGCTACTAATCTTCAGAACAAACTCAAACATTTACAGTGGGGAATAGACCTTTTCTTAAATGCAACACCAGAGAATACGTTTAGAGAAGATTTAAGTAGGAAGCTCAAACTGCAGGGACTAAAATATAAACTCATTAAACGACTGGATGGGGATTACAAAGGACTCTTCTGTAGGTTACACAGCATGAACCGTATTTATGTACATGAGCTGAGTTGCTGGTGGTAGCATGATGTGTGAGCAAAAGTGCTGATCAGAGTAGGCTGTGGTCAGACCAAAGTATGGAGGGAAAAGTTGGCACAGACTGTGGGGAATTTTTCAGGAAGACGGAACAGCATGAAGAACAATGGATGCTAAAGGGCAAAAGGTTAAAAGAAAAGATGGGAAAAATCTGGGTGTTATTGGCCTTTGTATCCCAGGTCACTATAACACAGCTTGTTAAAGGTTTTTATAAATAATGGACGACCCCTGGAAACAGGAACCAAAACATAATGTATAAAACTTCTGCTCAGCGGATTATTTCACGTATTATACCAGACAAGTAAAAAGAAGCCAGTTTTAGTTGACCATTATGTGCCGTCTAGTATGTGGTGGTTCTTACTGGGGACAGCCAGATACCACTGTGAATTTCTGGAACGTATAAAGCAGAAAACATTCCGGATAATGCAACTCAAATGACTTCGTAATTCAGAAATAGTTTTCTACGTTATACAGTAGTAGTTTTTGCTAAGCCAGTTTTCATAATATGAGGTCATTTGAAATTCGAATGTGTTTTTATGCTTTCGTTTTATTTGGGACCCTAAATGATTTAAATGTATTTTATGTAGTTCAAATTATACTCCAGGGCAGCTTTGCAACATCAATTTCTTTAGCAGACAAATTTATGTAGTAAATGAAAAACAAAAATTCAGCCAACTCTGTTACTGATAACTTTAGGTTGTGAATTTGTGAGGCCCAAGTTTTTCAAATTTGACTTTATTTGCACCAACTGACAAAGTGATTTTTGTTAAAGCTAAAATTTTCAACTTAAAAAAAATTTAATATTGAAAATCTATTTAAAAAAATATAACACATGACCATTAGTCAAAAGACACATGTATGGATATTCTGTGAAAATTATGTCTCTCTTCCGCCCTTGGTTCTTGCCATTCTGTTCCCCTCCCAGGGAAATACCACTATTTATCCTCACTTTTTATATTTTAAATAAACCTCAATATAATGAGAAGCTCTTACCCTGTATCTAATTGAACATAATTTGTTACTAAAGCAAATTATGAGCAACAATAGAGGTTAATTGTAGTAATACTACATGCAACATTTTTTAATGCAAAATAGGAATAAAATAGTAATAGTGTTCGGGAAAAAATATTGTATAAGCTCATTCTATTTGGGTGCCTGTGTACCCAGTGATCTGTAATTATTCTCTTTCTTGCCTAATATTTACTTTTAATTGTTACTATTTTAAAATAGTTCTCTGCTGAGCCCCATAAAATTTCAGTTTTCATTTTTGGAATGTTTTACATTTTTTAAGCAATCACAGTTATGCCTAGTTCTTCAAATAAAGATCAAGTAATATTTTTCTCTCACTTTTTGCTCAACAAGTAAAGAACACATTTGTTTACTAAAAGTCAATTTGAAAATATATACTTTAATTTTTCTGTGTAACACTTATCAACATCATATACTGTATATTTACATTTTTAAAAAGTTAACATTTAAAAACATTTTATAAAATAATGCATTCTAATGTCAGAGTAGACTTACAAGTAAAAAATGAAAGTAGTATGTCTTCCTAATCTTTCTTTTACATTTAAAATCCCAATTAAAGTTAAGTCGATATATGTTTATTTTGAAAATGAAGGCAAGTTTCTTCATCTTCACTTCTAATTCAGTTCAACATGAATTCCTGGCTAATTTTCCACTAATGATGGTTGTTCCCAGAGATTTAAAGTCCTTCACTGACCACTGTGTGCTCAATGGCCAGTGAAGGACTAACCTTGGTTCTTATAGGAAGAGGTGGTTTTAGGACCTAAGCAGCCTATTAAGGAGGATGGCCTCTGGTTCCTTATGTGGTGGACTCTGTGTGGCTAAGAGAAAAAACAGTGATGTTTTACCTTTGCCTGAATTTAAAATTTTACATGCAAAGTTCTGCAGTTACTTGTGTCTTATAAATTATTTTCCTCATATATAATACCACTTAAAATGCTAAAAGTGTTCTTTTGGAAAGTCTGCTCAATTATGATACAAAAATTGTACATAACTTATACTGAATTAACACTTGATTATTCCCTCCACAGATGTTTTTTGAAATTATTCATTTTGTCTGATAACGCCATGTGAAATTTATTTTTAGGGGGATAGTTCCTATGTGAAAGATCGCTGGTGTGTTTTTGATGGATTTATGGTCTTTTGCCTTTGGGTTTCATTGGTGTTACAGGTAATTAAACACTTTTAAATTACAAGGGGGTATTTTCCAAAATGGGCATGATTTTACATTGAAAATCTAAATAGATATATTAAAGAGTATATATATATTTCATCCTGCATATTAAATGTATTCTTTTCCATTTAATAACTATTGTATGATTGACAAACATTTCCTAATTATCATCTTGCCTCTGCTGGTAAATGGAATTCTTTTTCATCTTTTTCATAGTATTTTTAACCCTTTCGCCATTACTTTGTGTTCTAGATACTCAAATAGTTCCACCAAAGACCATGTGATTGTGTAATTTCCCAAAACATTATTTTTTTAATGTTTATTGGTTTTAAAAAGCCTAACATTTTAATCATTGTCCATCACATTTTTGAATTATTTCTCAATCAGAAATAAAAATTAGTACCATATGAGATTATTTCTTATTAAGCAGATGTTAGAAATATATTCATTGAAATAAAGGAAAGAACATGGAGTGAGGTTTCTGTATTTGTAGAATAAAAATTTGAATTTAAAAATTAAAATTCCAGTCCTTTATGTGACTGAATTCTCACTAAAAATATCTAAAATAATATAAATACATTGGGATAAATATTGGTTAACATAAAATGCTCTATTGCTAATAGAAAATGCCTTACCATGAGAAATGGGGAACATAGATTAAAAAGGCCTGAAGGACGGATTTTATTGAAAACCAGTAGAATTCATTCCCATGCATTCATTCAGGCTTGATTTTGCATTTAATTCAACTGAAGTTACTGTATTCTTCATTTTAAAAAAATCAGAATAAAATAAATTCATAGTGCATCCTGCAAACTCATCATGGTGCTTATTGATAAGCTGTCCTGATTTTTACAAAGCTCACCTCTCCAATAATTAATTTCATCCTACATTTTAAATATGTTCTTTTCCATTTAATAACTATTGTATGATTGACAAACGTTTCCTAATTATCATCTTGCCTCTACTGGTAAATGGAATTTTTTTTCATCTTTTTCATAGTATTTTTAACCCTTTCGCCATTACTTTGTGTTCTAGATACTCAAAAAGTTCCACCAAAGACCATTATTAGTGAGGAAGGCTTAGCATGCTTATTTTGTATTCTACGTTGGCACTTTGTAATAAAAACTGTGCCTTGATGGATTATACAGGAAATGAACAAGATTAACGACACTTTCATTAGTTTATGTATTTGTTTCTCTTAAGAAAGCTATAGCTCCAAAGAAAGTTGATTTCGGTGGAAGATAATGCAGGGCACAGGATGAACCTCTGATGCTGTCTGTATAGTCCTGACTACAAGCATTGCTAAGCGAAAGTCTGAATTGTTTGTTCACCTCTGAATTTGCAGGTATTTGAAATCGCTGATATAGTTGATCAGATGTCCCCTTGGGGCATGTTACGGATCCCACGGCCACTAATTATGATCCGGGCATTCCGGATTTATTTCCGATTTGAACTACCAAGGACCAGAATTACAAATATTTTGAAGTAAGCACTGCTTTTACGTAAGTTAAGGGGATAGGTTTATGATTTTGGGGGGTAAGTTTTACCTACTTTACCTATTTTTTCCCCCTAGGCGATCAGGAGAACAAATATGGAGTGTTTCCATTTTCCTCCTTTTCTTTCTACTTCTTTATGGAATTTTAGGAGTTCAGATGTTTGGGACATTTACCTATCACTGTGTAGTAAATGACACAAAACCAGGGTAAGTTTATCTACTAACTGCATTTTTTAAAAAAATAGATCTTTATTGGAGTATAATTGCTTCACAATACTGTGTTAGTTTCTGTTGTACACCAAAGTGCATCAGCCACATGCACACACGTGTCCCCGTATCCCCTCCCTCTTGAGCCTCCCTCCCACCCTCCCTATCCCACCCCTCTAGGTCATCACAAAGCACTGAGTTGATCTCCCTGTGCTGTGCTGCTGCTTCCCACTTTTATCTAGGTGATTCATAAGGACTTCTCTGCAGTTCTCATGAGAAAACCTCTGTCTCAATTTTTAAAAAAGTATCTATGTGCCCTCTATGTTCTGTATTCTCTGCTTCAAAATTGTTTTGTGCAAATGTTTAAGACAAATACTCAAGACAAGCCAGACTGAAAAATGTAACCCTGTGGGAAAGTAGATTCAGCGAGTTCAAAGTGTACATTTAGAAAGTTTCCTCAGCGTGGGAACATAATACCGTCAGGATATTTTCATATCTTATTTAAATAAGATGGGAATGGAAAATGGTATAACTACTTTGAAAAACAGTCGGGCAGTTTCTTAAAAATTAAACAGACATCTACCATATATCCCATTCATTTATTCCTGGGGCTTAACCAAGAGAAATGAAAACTTATGTCCATACAAAGACTTATACATAGACTTATGTATGCTTATACATACAAAGGCTTTATTTGTAATAGCCCACTTTGGTAACACCCCAAATTTCCATCAACAGGTAAATGGATTAACAAATTGTGGTATATCCATGTAATGACTACTATTTAGCAATAAAAGAAGTATGAGATACTGATATACATAACATCTTGAGTCTCAAGATAATTACATTGAGTAAATGAAGCTAGATGAAAAAGAGTACATATTCTGTGGTTCTATGTATATAAAATTCTAGAAAATGTAAGCTTGTCTATGATGATATAAAGGAAATCATTGGTTGCCTGGAAATAAGGGTTAGGGTAGGAGAAAGAGATGACCAAGGGGCACTAGGAAACCTTTGGGATTAGTCAGTATGTTCATTTTCTTGAGTGTGGTTCTGTGCATATGTCAGAATTTATCAAGCTGTTCTTTTTAATATGTGCAATAGATTGTATGTCACGTATACCTTACTACAACTGATTTTCATCATATGGTAAGGCAGTTTTCCCCGCACTATTTATTGTGTGTCATTACTCACAGAATTTAATGCTACGTTTCTCATTTACTAATTCCCTGTCTATATTTGGGTCTGTAACTATAATCTCTATTGTGCCTGATTGACCTGTTTGACGATCCCTTCACCAATATCACGCTCTGGAGCTTGTTTAAATTATAGTATGTCTGTATGCCTGGGAGTCCCATTTCCTGCTCCCAGACTCACATGGGCTTAGGACCCTGTCTTCTGCTTCTTGTAGGCATTGAAACCCAAGCTCATGGCTACTGGGTACTTAGTCCCCATTGAGACCACCATTTAGTCAACTCATTTATTTCCCTTCCTCTAGTTTTTAGTTTCCTCTTATATGTTGCCATTTTGGAATGTATTTTTCTTTCTTCTAAGCCCAGATATGCATTTTTAAATGTTAGTGTTTATCCAACAGATCTAGCTGTTTGTAGTGGAAGGAGCTAAATTTAATGTAGTCCATCTTGCTAGAATTAGCACTCTGGCACTCACAGCTATTTTTTTCCCTATTTTCCTCATTACACTGTGAGGTCCTTAAGGATACATTTGGGAAAGGGTCGATAAGATTCATTTCCCTGTGGTCAGTACCTAGTATCCTAGCACAGAGTAAGTACTTAGTAACTATTTATTGACGGCATGGTTAATAATGTGTTATATTTAGACAGATAATGACAACTTTATGACAAATTGATAAAGAAGAGGAAATAAAGAACAGAGGAAGAAAAGCAAGTTGCTAAAAGTGACAAAGGAGAAATTGTTAAAAAATAGAAAAGCAACTTTAAAAGCAGAGGATAGCAGTGAATTAGTACAAACACAGGATAGGAAAGTTGAAGGAAGTGGTGAGTAAGGGAGTTGACTTGTGTGGGTGAGGGAAGAAATGCGTGGAAGGAAACCTGTAGGTAGTTTTTTTTTTTTTTTAAATGTATGTGGGCTGTAGAATATGTCTAGATTGTTCCATGAATGAATATGAGGGTGGAAAAATATCGTGTGGGCAGAGACAATAGACGTAGAAGTGACGAAAAGAGAAAGCTTCTGGGTAAGGAAGCGGCTGTGTTCTAACCGCAGTGAGTTTAAGAGGCTGGTTTAGAGTTCCCATTTTATTAAAAACCAAGTTGAAAGGCAAGAATTCTCAAACTTGTTAACCCAGCTAGGAGATCAGGCATCATGCTGCAAACTTAACTTTGACACAGAAAATATAATACAAATAGGGCAGACAGGTATGAGAGTCATCTGAACTCGTGGCCTTTGAATCATTCAGTAAGTCCTCTTAGCCAGCTCCGTGCTGTACTCTGTTCTCAAAAATGAGTGTCTGAAAAAAATGTTAAAAGACCTCTCATATTCTGTTAGCTCCAGCTCATTACGTTATCCTAAAAAAAAGGAGTGCACTGGGAAGAATTTCATACGTGTTGGCAGACTTTTCAGTTACTAGAGACATAGCAGTTATAGGGAGACGTCTGCGTTTTCTCTTTCTTATATTTGTAAAATCTGCCCAATGGCTATGTACACACACATGGATTTTGCCTTCTCTTTATGTGACTCTTAATTTACTATTTGAGAAGAAAATACATAATTGGCCACATGGTTTTATGAGCAGTGTTACTGATGAAAACAATTTTCATAAGTTTGATGACTTATTTCAAGGACCAATCATTTCCACCATTTTTCTTTTATATTTTCAGTTCAGTGTTAACTGAGTTTTAAAGTCTCGCTCATTAGCAGAAAAACCGTCAATACAGTTTTACCGTTAGTTCCAGCCCAGACATTAATTTGCTTTCTTTTTAGAGACTCAAACAGTGTCCAAAGTCAGAATGAAACGTATAAAAATCCCCATTTAAAAGAATTTCCCAACTTTTTTCTTTCCTTTTGTTGCTTCTTAACTAGGAATTTCTCATAAACATCTCTGAGTCAGATATTAAGCTTTGGTATGATGGTTGTGTTTCCAGAGATAAGTGTTGCCAGTTGCTGTCATGACCTCATTTCTCTTCATCATCATCCTTTAACAATTGTTCCAACCTCTGCTTAATTTGCATGCACTGTAGCCTAATAACGGAAGAGCTTTCAGGCAGAGATGCGCCTGTTCAGAAACCTGTATGTCCTAGGTTTCACGGCTGACCTCCAGAACTGATTATGTTTAATCTGTGAAGCAAACAGGATAAATAAGGAAGGAATTCAATACATGGAATTTTGCTTTTGAATGGAGCTGATTTCTTATAAAGCAGATAGAAGGGCATCTCAGCTGTGTCCTCTGTAGCATTACTAGTAAAGCTTTAGCTTCTTCTCTGGTAATGAATTGTGACCTAAGGCAATTATGGAAGAAGTAATGGGATTTGACTAAGCAAGGCAGTTCATATCCTAAAGAGAGCTGAGGAGGGCAGTGGCCTGTGGCAGAAACAGGTGTTGCAAAATGCCAAATGTGCTGGCAGAAATCTCCCTGAAGCTCAAAGAGGGACATGTAAAAAGGAGCTGGTAGGTGAAATAGAAAAGGTGAAGATTTACCTGACACCTGATTATCATTCCTGAGAAAGGAGAGAAATTTATTCATAGCTTAGTATCAAATAATGACATCTCATCCCCAAGACTGAGATAATTAGAAAAGCTTTAAGGTAAGGAAATGTAAATGTTAAGTTCATAAAAGTTTACTACGTGGAGAGAGGATTCAACCACGAGTCTGGGTGAATATTTGTAATGACTGGACCATCAGCTTTAAGACCCAGAGGTAGGGGACCACACGTCACAGGCACCCAGGACAATCCTGGTGTATCCCTGTTGCTGCAGAGTAATTACTAATAACTTCCTTTGTGATCTCAGGAGAGCCTCAGTATGGACAATACATTTTATGGTTACCCCACCCAACGGCAGTTTTTAGGACTTGGTGGTATTTTATAAAATATCGCTAAGACTTAGACCAGAGACAACATAAAGCCAGATTTGGGGCAGTTTTCTATTGCTGGTCCAAATAAAAAATTTTTAAGTTTTCCCTTTAGGGTACTTATAAAATAAATGAATGATTGTCTTATAAATTCCGTTCACAACATAACGAGGTTTTTTAAAAATGGAGAGGTCAGAAGAATTAAAAATAGAAACATGGGACTTAGAATATTAATTTTTAATTTCCATGGATTTATCAAGAGAGGGTTTTGTAGAATATGTAAAATCATAAGTGCCTCAAATTCATGCAAAGGTCTGTGAAGTCTTCTTGATTAATATTTAAACTTCTTTTGAAAAGATGAAAAAAGACTACTCTATTTAACTTACAGGGCTCAGGCTGAGATATCTGCCAAGTGGGAGATATAAGAACAAGTTTGGATATTGGAAACATTTTCTTTAATATTTAAGAAATGAAAGTACTTTGATGATATATGTAGATTTCTAAATAAATTAATAGCAATGATTGTGGAACACCTATTATGTCTCAGATATTTTGCTTGTAACTACTTTTTAGAACAATCTGAAAGGATTATTTCCCCCATTTTGCAGATGAAGACACAGCCTCAAAGAGGTTAAATAATGTGTCCACATTGTAAACGAGAGAGCTGGGATTTGAACTCCCAGCCCATGCTTGTGCCGCCATTTAACCAACCTCTGCAATGTTATAATCCCACATTCATAAACCTATTTCACATACAGACCCACATCCGTAACCATAAACTCTTCATAATATATGTCGTAGAGAAAATTAAAACCATATTACAGCTGGTTTCTATCTCTATGTTGATGTTATATTCCAGGGGGTTCAGTCTCATCTGAATCTATAAAATAGTGATATGCAATATATTTGTATTACTCCATATATCTCTTTTAAATTTGTTGTGCACATGCATCTCAAGATGCAGACCACTTGAGCCACCAGTTAGATGAACCTTTCATATGATGATAATGGTTTAAAATTAAATGTAAGAAAATATCTGAGGGAGTTCCTTGGTGGCCTACTGGTTAGGATTCTGGGCTTTCACTGCCATGGCCCAGGTTCAATCCCTGGTCAGGGAACTGAGATCCCACAAGCTGTGTGGCATGGCCAAAAAAAAAAAAGAAAATATTTGAGAATCAACTAAACTCCCATATGAAAAATTAATACCTGTGTGATTTTCACCAAAAGAGCAAAAGCATTCGTGAGAGTCTTCAGGATAAAAAAAGAAAATCCTACAGTTTGAAAAGGGTCGAAAAGAAATCGAGTAATTTATTTTGGTCAATTATACTATAGCACTTCTTTTGATCTTATGTTTACTTCCCCGAAAGAGGATAATGTAATAATATAGATTTTATTATTAATATGATTAATAATATATTTATTATATATTATAATCATATGCAATGCTAATTTATAATTATTATATTGTAATTAATATGTTAATAATTATAGTAACTAGTTAATATAATTATTAATATATGACTCCGATTTATTGTTAGTGGAAATAACCTTCATTGAACAACTGATATCTGTTATTTTCTCATTTAATACTCGTAACAATCTGGTAAGTTGTGTTCTACTTTTACACTCCTTATTACAGAGAAGGAAATTGAAGCTCAGTTTCCTTAAAGAAGATGTCTAAGATGAAACAGCTTGGAAGTACCAGAAGCAAGGTTTAAAACCAGATCTCCTTGACACTGATTTCTGTGCTTTTAAATGTTTACTGTAATTCTGTCAATATGTGAGGTGATCTTCAGCATGTGTCTCTCCAGAGTATTTGAGTAAAACCTTTAATTCTTCTTTGGTTCCAAGAAGCGCATGCTTAGGAGACAAGTTCTAAATGGGCTGTATGAGTAAGTGGTTAAGGCTGCCTGTTTGAGGGCTGAGTTCTCAGATGATGCACTGCCACTTCGGAACATACTGCATGAATGGGAAATGAAGAGCGTGCCGATCCAGCCCCTGGCAAAGAGTGTTGACTGTAGCTGCTTTCGTAGACAGCATATGTAGTATCATTGTGATGTCTCAAGTTCAGCCAGACCAGCCTGCTTTTCCCCGGGATAGAAGCCGCACCAGCATGCCATGACTATAGCGGAACAAGCAGTCCGTTTCGGGAATTCATTTCTAGGGTTAACTCTCTTAAGCAGAGAGAAATAGAGTCAGTAGGGTGTATATGTATAGAGAGAAAAAGAGATTTATTTAAGCAGTTGGCTCATGTGATTGTGGGGACCAGCAAGACCAAAATCTTCAGAGCAGGCCAGAGAGCTGGAAATTCCAGCTGGAGTTGATATTGAAGTCCTGAGTCCAAAGGCAGTCTGGAGATAAAATTCTTTCCTCTTTGGAGACTTCTCTCTTAAGGCCTTCCACTAATAGGATGAGGCCCACCCACATTATAGAGGGTCTTCTGCTTTACTTAAAGTCTACAGATTTAAATGTTAATCACATCTAAAAAACACTTTCATGGCAACATCTAGACTGATGTGGACCAAAGATCTGGACAACACAGTCTATCCAAGGTCACAAATAAATTCAGCCTATAAATTTAGACTGTGTCAGGAGCTGTATGAAATTGAAAGTTACACTGGGCAACAGTCGAGTTGGGAAGAATCCAATGAAGAGTTGACCACACAAACATGAGTGACACGGGTCCCAAGTGCCAGAAATGAAAAGCGTGGGTGCTTTGAGAATTTCTAATAGGGAAACCTAACCCAGTCTGAGTGACTTAGGGTGGCTCCCCTGAGAAGGTGACATTCAGGCTGGGCCCTGAAGGCTTAAAAAATGGGACTAACGAAGCAAAGATGGGAGGAGAGATTTCCAAGCAGGGGAGAAGGTTCTGCAGTAGATGGAGCTCATGGAGAGCTGGGGGAAGACAAACGTGGTTGGATGCTAGGACACTTGGAGGGGCAGGAGCCAGGTCCTTCACGGTCTTGTAGATCATATTAAAGATTTGTCACTGACCGACACAATGTAGGACAGTGATTATGAAAAGCCTCTCTACGTGCCTGTGACAAATGGATAAGAAGGGCTGAGAGAGGCTGCAGAATGACCAGTTAGGAGGCCGGATTCTGGTGCAGGTAGAGGTGGACATGGAGAGTTGAATGAACCCAAAAGATATTTTGGAGGATATTTAGGGAACATGATGATTAGTTATAAGGGTGACAGGAGAATAAGGTATCAAGGTGATTCCAAGATATCCGGATCACTCAACACTTTGGATGGTGGTGCTCTGGTGCTGCTTGTGATGAGAGGGAACGTTGGCAAAGGGTCTGAGTTTAGTATGGGGTCCATAGAGTTGGAGGTGCTTGTGGTGTAGCAAAGTGGAGAGATCTAACAGGCAGTTGGACATGTAGCTCTGGGACTCTAAAATGGCATCTAAGATAGTAGAGAATTGAAACTATGAAAGTGGACTTAATTGCATAGGGAGAGAGCATCATGAAAGCCAAGGACCAAGCTCAGAGCAACTCAGTACTGAAGGTGAATTACAGGAGGAGGAGATGGAAAAGGAGAATGACCTGAGACATATGGACAGAACTAGCATCTTCAAAGCCAGCCGCGTTGTGTCTCTCTGAGCCTTCCTTTCCACACAGGCACAGTTCTCTAACCACAACCGGAAAAGGCTTTCCACATTGAAGAACTTGTGCGATTAGGTGGGGCCCACTTAGGTAATCCAGGATGATCTCCCCAACTCAAGAGTTTTAGCCTTGTTCACATCTGTACCTTAATTCCTTTTTGCCAGGTAAGATAATATATTCACAGGTTCTGGAGGTGAGAACGTGGACGTCTTTAGGGGGCTGTGAGTAAGAAAGTATTGATTCCCACTTAAGCATGAATGGATATTTATTATGACTGGGAGAATCATTGTCTCTATTTAGGATATGGCTGGTTGGAGCGAGAATTTCACCCCCCTGAAAGTGGCGGGGGTGGGGGGAGGTGGAGGTGGGATGAATTGGGAGATTGGGATTGATATATATACACTAATATGTATAAAATAGATAACTAATAAGAACCTGCTGTACAAAAAAATAAAATTCAAAAATTCAAAAAAGAAAAAAGAAAAACGAATTTCACCCCCGCTAATTCCAGAGAGCCTCTTGTTCTATCCTGACTATCTGAGGGAAAATGAACGAGGAAGTAATTAACAGTAACAAATAAAAATAAAATCTACAAAATTCTTGTTAACTGAGAAGATGAAACTAAGATAAATAACCAGTAGATATTCTGGAACTCATGATGTTTATCTCAGTTTTTAGAAAGGATATTTATCATGTGGTTTTAGATACGTAAGTTCCAGAGCAATTAATCATCTAATAAATATGTCTCTAATAAGCATCCTCTAAGAGCTTGATGTTGGCAAAAATAACATGTTTCAAATCTGCTGCCTCTGAAGCCAAAAGATTTCAAAATACTATCTGTGCTGGTGAGGGTTGTGCTTCAAATGGGAATCAGTACTAATATGAAAGAAAAAACAAGTGGAATCAAAGAGGAAAAAATACCCTAATATTTATAAGTTAATGAAAATGATCAAAATAGTTAACAATTATTGACTGATTAACTTACTTCCAGTGCTATTCTGAGAGTGGTACATTACCACATTTAATCATTAAGACCCCCACACACAAGGTAGGTATAATTGCCATCCCCATTTTTGAAATGTGGAAACTGAGGCTGTCCTTGCCAGGGCTAGGGGTTCAATCTAGGGAATGTACAAACTTCAAACTATAAATTACAATAGGTCACACCTAGCACTTATTGTCTACCAAGTGCCTGTTTTAAGTATTTTACAGATGTAACATTTTCCCCACAGCTCCTTGAAGGAAGTATTTTCCCGCCATCATAGAGGTGAGGAAACTGAGGCACAAATTGGCGAAGTCACACATGTAGTAAGGGCTGAGCCAGAATTCACACCCAACAGACTGGCGCCAGAGTCCAGTTATCCAAATAACTGAAAGATGATGTTTTTTGAAACCGTTTTGTGTAGACAGAGTGTTTTTGTCAGATATTTGCTGCTGTTGTCTTTTTAAAGTATTGGAAGTGAAAAAAAATTACTGATTTTGATGGGCTAGTACACTTTCCCCTTCCAGCACTTCACCTTACCTTCCTCACTTACGAATTAAGAACTAGGTCATCTATAAGGTTTCTTTCAGCTGCACAATTCTGTGAACAAAATGCTTTCAGGATCACGTACCAAAATTCCTTCTATTCTTTTGAGAATCCTTTATTGTTGTGTTTTCACATGCCAGGATTTATGTTACATTTTATTATTGTAATGACTAATGATCATTTACAGTAAGCATTTATTGAGTGCTTGAAACACGCTAGGTGCTGTGATGAATGCATTACTTGGTTTATTTTACTTAAAGCTCACACAAGCTTCTCTCCCTGTTTCACAGATGAGGAAACCGAGCTTAGAAACATTTAAAATTATTCAAGTCACACAGCCAGTCAGTGGCAGAGCTTCCTCTGAAACTCTGAAGCCCAGTCCCCTTACCACTTTGTTCTGATGTGTGGGTACAAACTCAAGAACATAGAGTCAGGCTAGACTTAAGCGAAGATGCATCATTTGGCCTGCGTATAAGAATGTAAAAGGAGGGGAAATAAGTGACGTGTGTGCCTAAAATCATATCTTTCTGACACAACCAAGTGGTGATTTCCACAAGCAGAGCCTTTCCTTTTGCATGTGGGGGTCCAAAGGACCAGCTTAAAATATGACAATTATTTAAACATTCCCTGAGATGTATTGACAAATTAGCTCACTTGCTGCTAACAAAGAGCAGAACCCTGAAGGAGTAAACATAGAAGTTTGTTTTGACTGAGATGGAACTGGGCAGTGTATTACCAGGGATTGTGTGCATGTGTGTGCGTAAGACTGTGTAAAATTGTGTATGTCTTTGCAGGAGATTGTGTGTGTGTGCACATGGGCATGGTGGCCTCCAGCAGCTAAGGGATCGTGGAGAGTTAGGCATCATACTCTAGAGAAAACATGTTATATAAAGGGAAGTGGCCAACTGAATGTAAGAGGATATTAAAAAAAGCAATGTGACCCAACACATCTGCCTCAATTTGGCCATAAGCAGAGGAGACTGAGACAGTCCTAAGGTTGGTCCCCATTTAGGAAATGCTTGGAAACATTGATGTAGTGGGAAATGACTATAATAAAGTCATGGGTTTGTAAGGTTTGTGGAATCATCTAGCTTAAACTTTGGCCCCTACACAAGCCATGTCAGTCATCTCAGATAGCAGCTATTTGGGGCCCATTTTAAGGTCCCAGAATGAGATTCCACAATCACCTTTCCAGTGGTTACCTGTACTCACTACCAAGAAATCCATTACACTCTAAATCCTTCTACATCAACTTAATGTCCAGTGTGTTCTCCAGAAAGATGAAAAGTAATTATATCACCAACTACCTAAAAAATAAATAAAACCCTGTAATACTCCTGGAGCTATCACTAAATCAGCCCATAATCTCTCTCTTTCCAATGTGATATCTTTAATTCCTTCAGTCTCACTTTATGTATCTGGTTTTTTTTCTAAACTGAACATCTGACAACCCAGAAGAAGGCCAAGTATCACTTATGAGACTTACAGTACTTTTGTACCATATGGAGAGTGATTGTCATCATTTACTGTTGCTTAGAAGTGAAGTAACATTTGTGCCCATAGTAGGAGAAGGATTTGTGGGTAACAAGGAGTCCCCAGACAAGTTAACATTCCTTGCAAGTCTACAGAAAAATTCCTTCCTTCGCTTTTTCTGAGTCTTGGTCTTCAATGACAAAAACCGTCATGGCGATAATGTTCTTATAAAGAGCTTCTGTGTGGATGAATCAGGTATCGTTTGAGAATGTTCATTGCATTAATGTTATGAATACCATTCATGAATCAGGAATCTTAAATCTGTGTCCATATACAGCAGTTACTAATGAAGAATGATTACATTATGCATTTTAATCAACACTTACACTTGTTGAAAGTTTCTGATCCTTTTCTGTGTTGTTTGCAGAAATGTAACCTGGAATAGTTTAGCTATCCCAGATACACACTGCTCACCAGAGCTGGAAGAAGGCTACCAGTGCCCCCCAGGATTTAAATGCATGGACCTTGAAGATCTGGGACTTAGCAGGCAAGAGCTGGGCTACAGTGGCTTTAATGAGATAGGTCTGTCTTACTGATAAAACACCTTTTCAGTTTCTATTTTACACTGTTTATGAAATGGAGAAAATAGTTGTATAATTGATATTTTATGTTCAGACTGGCTGTAGTTTTTAAGAAACACAACTCTAAGTTTTAATATATTCTCCCTTACAGTCTATAACATACAGTCTGTGTCTATGTATATTCAGCAGTGTCTGTATAGACTTAAATATCTCTCAGTTCTTAATTATAGCATTTAAAACTATTTGTCTGTTAAGTAAGGTTCAGGGTTGTGGACTCAAAGAACCCTTTGAGTCAACAAGACTTGGTTTCCTTCCACATTTAACTAGTAGGCAAGGTAAGTCTTAAGTAACTGGAATACTAGACATTGAGGAGTGCATGAGAGCCGAAAAGTAATTCTGGAACAGGATACAGCTAATGAGATACTTAATGAATGTGCATCAACTATATAACAGAGGTATGGGAAATGCTTGTATGTGAATATGATGTGCCAAACGTGTACATTGATTCGTGGCTTGTCCTATTAAGTCCTGAAACGTGCCGTCACGCACAGTAAAGAAAGAACTTGGCATCTGCCGTTTAGTTGGTATCATTGCATTTGTTACAATTCCATGCAAGTTGCACATCTTTCACGATTGAAGCAAAAAAACATGGGATTCTAAACAATTATTTTATGCTCTGACAATTTGTCTCAGTCAGCTCAGGCAGCCATAACAAAATATCGTAGACTGGGTGGCATAAACAACAGAAATTTACTTCTTACCAGTCTGAAGGCTGGAAGTCTGAGACCAGGATGCACCTTAGGTCTGGTTACCCCTCTCCCTGGCATGCAGATGTCTGTCTTCTCTCTGTGTGCTTATGGGATGGGTTGGGGGGAAGAGAGAGAGAGAGAGTGGGGAGAGAGGGAGAGAAAGCTCTCTGGTCTCTTCTTATAAGGACACTAATCCCATCATGAGAACCCCACGCCTCACAACCTGGTCTAAACCAAATCAACTTTTAAAGGCCCCACCTCCTAATGCCATCACATTGGGGGGTTAGAGCTTCAATATATGAATGGCAGGGGCTGAGGGAGTGGACATAAACATTCAATCCATAGCAGAGTTGTTGGAGTCATTTGAAAAAATTTAATTTTTTCTTAAAGTTTTAAGGGCCAGGTACATTTAAGAGAGTTCTAGACACTTTTACCCAGGTCCTAAGAGGAAAGTCTTTCAGTGTGTAATGGGATGGTGGTTGTGCTCTTTTGGAAGCCAAATCTACTTATTTTTAATCTGTCTTTTGGTGTGGTTTCACTTTTTAATGGGCCAGCTGTATAATGGGGATCTCATAGCCAGGAAAGAGTGCATCACCCCTGTCTACCCAGGAGGGAAACTGGTTCAAACCCAGCCCATCTACCTTCACACATCAGACAGAGTGGCTGATAAATCCTATTCCCACCCTGGCCTTCGGTCCTAGCAGCTCCTGGATAGTGTTATGCAGGATGGCATAATGAACTCTGGGATAAGTGTTTGAATTTCAGAAAGAACATGTGAAGAACCTGCACTGAGTGAGGAATATGTTCTAGATATATGAACTAAACCACAAGGCTACAGCCTTTGGACTGAATATAATACTGAAATTGGGCTGAAAGAAGCATAAATAGTTGGTATTTTTAAAGAGTGCATTTTGCAAATAAATCCCTAAATTTTATTCTTATATATTTAGTATGCCCTCATAGTAAATCTCCAGCATTGTATTGATAGTTAGATGGGCGTTCTTCTTTTGGCCAATGATACAGTTTTCTGGTTCATAAAAATTTAGAAGCCAACAGAGGTAAAGCATTTTAATTTGCTGTCTCTCTTATACTTCCCTGGCTTTGGAACCAATCTTACATCCTTCCCCCTGTCTCAAAAGTGCAAAGATTATGCCAGTGACTTTCAGGCATGAGCAGGAAATCACAGGTGTGGTATGGGAGATGAGATACGTTATAGATTTAGTAACCTGCAAGCTCCCAGCTGGGGCAGGACTGGCATGCATGGCTGGTTAGAGCCTGTTGCTCTTTCTTTTAGGGGCTGAGTGTGCCCACGTCTTGGATGGAGAGTGGCCAGCATTCAAGAGTTAGTCTGTCCTTGCACTGGACATCTCCAAGCCTTTAAAATCATGTTGCTAAATCAAATCGCCTCCTGACCATTTTAAATGCAGCAGTTGTGCCTAAACTCCACCTGCTGCATTATATTAAAGTAGATTTATCTTTTTTTCACTGTGACTTACAGTAGCTTCACCTAATGTAGGGGACAATATCTCTTTGAGCAAGGAAGTCTCCTTCTAAAGCATGTGGGCTTAAGAAGCCCAGTTGTAGGAGGGAATTGCCCTGGAGGGTGGTAAGCTCCCACAAAGGCAGTAATCTTACTGTAGCTCTACTGTTTATTTGCACATTGATCTCCCAAGGATTTAAGCTCCTGGAAAACAGGAAGCACATCTTTTTATCTTCATGTCTCCAGGGCCTGGAGCAATGCCTGCTTGGTAGGAAACCCTTTATAAATATTTACTAATGGACCAAAGTATGTGCCCTTTTGAATTCATAGGTGACACGTCATATTTGTATTAGGATGTAGAGCCATAATAGAGAATTAAGCTGTTTTCTCATTGTTCTTTTCCCTGATTTCGTCTGCTTTTGTCGGCAGTGTTCATTCTTCCTCATGACTTCCCTTTCTATACAAGCTTAATTTGGTCTATTTTCTTCTTTTTCTCAAACGATGATTGAATTCAGCATCATTGTAGCACTAATGGTTAGATAATGAAAATGTTGCCTTTGAACTATAATCAAAAAATGTTAACATGGTCCCTATAGTTTAGATTGAAATTGGTAACTATTTCCTGATATTATGTATCTATGTAGATACACAAACTAGTGTTTTAGATTATTTTGAAAGTTCTTATGGAAACAAAAGATAATATTTCACCAAAATGAGGAAATTAATTTTATTAGGCACATGTGATCATCTCTTTCTGCATGCAGCTAAATTTAGAACATAATTAGGTACCTAATTGTGTATTTAAATTTGGCCAGTGTACTCTCTATATAAGTAATCATGGTTAATTTAAAAGGAGCATGTTTCCTTTTCTTACTAGTCCAAATTATCATGCAATACATTGAATTTCAAGCATTTATAAAATTTTATTTATAAGTAGCTTCATGTCTCATTAAAATTTAATATTGATGATGTTGAAAAACTCAATTTTAAAAACTATATTAAGAGCCAGAGTCATTAGGTAGAAAAAATTACAAAGAGCCCCTATTGTAAGATTGCGGAGTAAAGAGACCTTTTCATCTCTAAAATCATCCAAACGTCAAGGATACTGAGAAACAGAAATGCAGTGTCCATATTTAAGGACTCTGAAAAGCTTATAACTGTAAACCCCAATATCAGAGGGCCAGGTGTCTAACAGAAAACTTCCCGAAAAGACTCTGGCTACTGAGGACCTCAGAGCCGAAAGAAGACTGGTGTTCTACAACAACCAGTGTTCATCGTTCATTCAGTTTAAAAATTCAACAATAAAAATTAAATTATAGAAAATAAAAATAAAATGAAATAAAATGACCAGTGTTCCCACAGAAGCAGAATAGTCCTCTCTTCGAGTCAGGGCATCACTGTGTAGCTGACGGTAGGAGTTTTCTGGAATTCCATGTGGCATCACAGAGGAGAGGCCCTTATTCTGCAGGCAGCTGGGAGAGAGAGAGCTGTGGGCACCCTGAGACGGCTGATCAGCATAGACTGGGATGAGGGAAAGACTCCAGCTTTGCAAATCTGGCTCTACCTTACGATGACCTCACCGATTCTCAAGCATCATTCTCAGGCCAATTAAATCGAAACCTTACAGTGATTGAAGGCACAGATGGCTCTAAAAAGTTCTCCGGGTGATTCTAGCGTGCATGCAGAGTGTGAACCACTGAAGCAACACCGATACACACCCAACTTGTGAAAATCTTCACTTCTACCCCACAGCATAACTTCACCCTTCCCTACGTGAAACAGGACAAATATCTGGTGCTGTCAAAATCAGTGTCAAAGGTGAAGGATAATAAAAAAGAATCAGGACCATTTCTATAAAAATGTGCCTTTCAGTGTATTTAAAATTGAAAAAAAAATACTCAAGATATATATAACTCAAAAGAATTGCAGAAAAAGAAGACTTAAATATACACATTGAAAGGGTACAAATTGACTCAGTAAATTGACAGAGAACAGTCAACGCTTAGGCCTATCTTAGTAAAGATGCTAGAATTCAAAGCTAAAGAAAGCATCCATTGGGTATCTTGAAAAAAAAGAAAAGATCAAGTCAGTTCTAAGGCAGACCGTCAGAGGGGCCTGAAACTTCATGTCAATATTCAGCTCTCAGATATAATGGCACAATGCTTACAGGGTCCTTAGGGAAAGAATGTGTCAAACCCTTTTTGATTATTTTTGAAGAGGCAAGAATTCCGAGACTTCATTTTACATGAAGCCTTCTTGAAGCCATTCAGCCAATCAAGAATAACTGGTCATGGGCCTGGTCCCTAGTATGTATTCACTGTAAGAGCAAAGCTAATACAACTGTAGGATTTACAGACTATGGTGTAAATATTACAAACTGTGATTGTGTGGAACAGAGGACAAGATCAACAGGGGAGGTAGGGTGATGATGTGGATGTTTCTACTTAGCAGTAAAAAACAAGTATCATTTTATACAATATATGAATCCAGCAATGGAGGCATAAGGATACCTGCCATGAAAATGCATTACAAAGTCAAAAACGACTTTAGAAAAAATTCAAACTTCAAATAATGGCCTTGGGGTTTGGATCATGGCTGTACTGTGTACTAGCGTGGTGACCTTGGGAAAGTAATGAACCTCTCTTGCCTCGATTTCCTCATCTGTGAAATGGGTGAGTGATAGACCTACCTTACAGGGTTGTCAGAAGCAACTGAGAAACTACACATAGAATAGTGTCTGGCACAGCACAGACACACGATGAGCTAGAAATTAGAGATACGGTGGCAAAATAGGAATACATCACTGTTATCTGAGAATAAGTGACCACTTTAACAAAGAAGGGTAGGATATAGATGCTTTGAGATTAGCACCTCGATGTCTGATATTATTCCCTTTTCTTTGAGCCAGTTTGTCCCTCAGGTTGTTCAGGATCTTACAGCAAAGGAGAAGAGTGGAGGGGATGGGAACAAGGTGTTCTTAACTTTGCATTATTCTGCCATTAACTAATATCTCAAATTTTACTTCATTCTAATCAGTGTATAGAGGGCCAATATTTGGGGTTGTTTAGTCTTTTTTAAAAATTTATTTTATTGAAGTGTAGTTGATTTACAATGTTGTGGTAATTTCTGCTGTATAGCAAAGTGATTCAGTTATACATATATATACATTCTTTGTCAGGTTTTTTCCATTATGGTTTATCACAGGATATTGGATATAGTTCCCTGTGCTCTACAGTAGGCCCTTGTTGTTTATCCATTCTATATATAATAGTTTGTATCTGCTAATCCCAAACTCCCAATCCATCCCTCCCACTTGGCAGCCACAAGTCTGTTTTCTCTGTCTGTGAATCTGTTTCTGCATTGTGGATAAGTTCATTTGTGTCATATTTTAGATTCCACATATAAATGATATCATATGGTATTTGTCTTTCTGACTGACTTCACTTAATATGATAGTCTCTAGGTCCATCCATGTTGCTGCAAACGGCATTATTTCATTCTTTTTTATGGCTGAGTAGTATTCCATTGTATATATATACCACATCTCTGTATCCATTCCTCTGTCGATGGACACTTAGGTTGCTTCCATGTCCTGGATATTGTGAATAGTGCTCCTATGAGCATCGGGGTGCATGTATCTTTTTGAATTAGAGTTTTGTCCAGATATATGCCCTGGAGTGGGATTGCTGGATCATATGGCAACTCTATTTTTAGTTTTTTGAGGAACCATAAGTGTTTTCCATAGTGGCTGCACCACTTTACATTCTGGTGGTGTTTAGTCTTTGTTAATCAATTATTCCTCTCTTGCCACTCTGAAAATTATCCTCACTCCGGTGTTTTACCTGTCTCTTATCCCTATTTAGCCTGCACCATGGAATTTTTACAGTTTCATTAAGGCTCAGATATGTAATTTTATTTATCCCTATGCATTTGAACTTGTGGGCCCCAGATTCCAGCCACATGTGTCTTTAGCAGCCTTTCAACAGATGCTCCTTCCACAGCCCTAAGCGGGGCATCTGGCAGGGCACTGAGAAGAAGCCACGGCTGCACCGCTTCCTGGACTGCTTCCAGCACTCAGTGGAAGCTCAGTCTTCTGTCCTCCCCTAAATCCCTGGGTCAAAGGGTGACTGAGATGCTGGCTGCTTCTCTGTCCCTCTCTTCCATTTACAGACCTCTGCATCATCGTTTCAGGGGAACCTTTCCTGTGGCTCATTCTTCAGGACCTCAACGCACACATCCGCTCTAAGACGTTAGCCTGTGTACCTGAGACACCCCTCACCCCCACGGTCCAGGCCTACTGAGGAATAGACGTTATTGAAAGGACATATTTGAAGATCACAGAATCTGTTTAGCAGACACTCAGATTCTGTGATTGAAGCGAGTGTGTGTGGATGTAGGTAGTAAGCATGCAGTGTAAAGGTCTGGGGACAGAGGACACCCAAAAAACCCATGCTGTAGAGGTAAAACCAAACAAATCGTATCCACTTGGTCTATTTAGAAAATGTGTCTACTTCTGCTTTCTGAGTATTTACCCTCCTTGCAGCCTGTCTCTTCCTGTGTCTTACCACACGCTCATCAACATGCAGGACGTACAACCCGAGACACTGCAGTTTTCTGTGACGGCACTAAACGTGGAATTAGAGGAGCTTTGAGCTGGAAAAGATGAGGCAGTCCCGTGGCTCACTGACACAGTTTTCCAGGTGGAGAAACTGAGCATCAGAGCCAGACTGGTCAGAATTCCAGAGAACTCCACACCAGTCAGGGCTAAACTCCCTCCTCATGATTCGCAGACTCACCCCATAACTTACTGTCTCCCTCAGACCTTTTTACATTTCAGATCAGTGTTTAATTCAGAAGGAAACTCAAAAAATACCTTGCAAAGCTTAGCTGTATTCTTAATTTTGTAGTAGGAGGTTAGCGTCACTCACCTTTGGTAAAATGCTGGTGGAGAGGACAGCTATGCAAACAGATGTGATGTGCCAGTTAGAACAAAAAGCAACAACAAGATCCATCACGTGTGGGAAGGGAATCACAGCCCAAGAAACTGGCAATTTTCTTGTCACGATATTTCAAAAGAGGGTAAGAAATTGGGTACAGAAGATGAATACAAAGCTATTCAGGTGGTGGTTTTTAACTCTCCATTCATTGTACAGTCAGGTAGAAAACAAAACATGTTTCCTTTCGATAGAACAATCCAATGAATGTCATTTAATGATAAAATTCACCCTGGGAGGTCGCTTAGGAAATAAATAGCTATCAGGCATTTTTTGGTTGTTTGCCTTCAGAATCATAAGAACAAAAAAGAAAAGCTCAATTTTTAAAATGTCAGAATGAACTAAACCTGATTGAAACAATTTATATCAGAAAAAGGAAGCCCATAAGTAAGATCAACCTATAAACAGGGCATTTGGAAGATAGCTAATCAAAAAGACATTTAAATTATACATGCGGGCTTCCCTGGTGGCGCAGTAGTTGAGAGTCTGCCTGCCGATGCAGGGGACACGGGTTCATGCCCCAGTCCGGGAAGATCCCACATGCCGTGGAGCAGTTGGGCCCGTGAGCCATGGCCGCTGAGCCTGCGCGTCCGGAGCCTGTGCTCCGCAACGGGAGAGACCACAGCAGTGAGAGGCCTGCGTACCACCAAAAAAAAAAAAATTATACATGCTTTTAATGCTACATGGACCATATAGAGTGGACTATTTTCCTTATTCTATCTACACCGTAATCAAAGATAAAGCCAGGAAATAACAAACACCATGTTCTTATGGTGACTCATTGTCCAGCAGACAGTCTTTATTATTATAATTACTGTCATTACTTATGACAACTACTGCTATCATTTATCGATTGTTTATTATGTATCTGGCATCAGGCAAAAGGTTTTCCATCCCTTGTGTTTTTTAATTCTCAAAATAAATCCGTAAGGTATCATTATTCCCAACTGGTAAGTGACAAGAAAGAGATGAGAAAGAATTGATTTGCCCACAGTCACACACAGGCCACAGTTGGGAGCCAAGGCCTACTGCCCCGTGTGCCAAGGTCAAAGCCTGTGTTTTCTGTCTGCAAACTCTGCCTTATCTGTGAGGTCAGCCAAGAGTGACCGCCATTCCCTGTGGCTTGTCAGGATGGCTGGTCCATTGTAGAGTCTCATGATGGTGGGAGAGGAGACATGTTCTCCAATGTAATAATCCACCAGACATCCTGCCTTCTCATCCTGAAGTCTTGAGGACACAGGGGTGAGTGTGAAGAAGGGTCATGTCCACTGCAAACCGAGGGCCACTCGGGGCTGCTCTCTGCCTTTGAATCTAGCCCCTTGCAAGGGAGTTGGTGTGTGATCTGTGTTCATTATGTGGACGAATTTCAACGTAAAAAGAATATACCCGGAGATTATCATACTAAGTGAAGTAAGGCAGAAGAGAAAGACAAATATCATATGTGGAATCTACAAAAAACAAAAGGAACTTATTTACAAAACAGAAACAGACTCACAGATTTAGAGAATGAACTTATGGTTACCAGATGGGAAGAATGCAGTAGGCCTTGGCTCCCAACTGTGGCTTGTGTGTGTGACTGTGGGCGAATCAGTTCTTTCTCATCTCTTTCTTGTCACTTACCAATTGGGAATAATGATACCTTACGGATTTATTTTGAGAATTAAAAAACACAAGGGATGGAAAACCTTTTGCCTGATGCCAGATACATAATAAACAATCGATAAGAATGGGGGGAGAGATGGATTGGGAGTTTGGGATTGACATGTACACACTGCTATTTAAAATAGATAACCCACAAGGACCTACTGTATAGCACAGGGAACTCAGCTCAATTCTCTGTAATAACCTAAATGGGGAAAGAATTTGAAAAAGAACAGATATCTATACACGTGTATGTATAACTGAATCACTTTGCTGTATACCTGAAACTAACACAACATTGTTAATCAACTATACTCCAATAAAAGATAAAAAATTTAAAAACAAAACAAAAAACAAACAAAAAGAATATACCTGGGCAGCAATGCAGTTTTACGAGATACTTATCGAGCTATGGACATTTGGTCAAGGATTAGAGGCAATAGCAGCAAAAATGAGTAAATATGCTGTTGATACAAAGTGAGATTGTAGGCACATTGACTAGAGATGTGGGAGAAAACTTTGAAAGTAACAAAATATGTTATCTGGTACATTGCAGTCAGGTTCATACTTATTTGAACTAAATTCAAAATTCTACTGTGATACATCTATTTACTATTTGTAATCTACACCTACATGCGTCAACTTCTCCTGTGTATTTGAACTTAACTTTCTCTTTCTGAGATATGAGTATTTAAGTTTGCTTTTTTTTCTTGTGATGAGAGCTCTTAGGATTTACCCTCTTAACAACTTTCATATATAACATACAGTAGTGTTCATTATATTTACCCGTAGTACTTATTTACCTTATAAGTAGAAATTTATACCTTTTGACCACCTTCATCCAATTCTCTCTCCCTCTAACCCTGCCTTTGGTAACCACAAATCTGGTCTCTTCTGCTATGAGTTTGTTTGTTGGTTGGTTGGTTGGTTTTTGAAGTATAATTGCCCTACAACACTATGTTAGTTCCTGTTATACAACATAGTGATGCAATATTTCTATATGTTTCAAAATAATCACCGCGATAAATCGAGTTACCATCTGTCACCAGACAAAGATATTACATAGTTATTGACTATGTTCCCCACCCTGTACATTTCATACCCATGACTCACTATTTGGTAGCTGTTAAGTTTGCCTTCTAAATACTGCAAATTAACCAACAGTTTTATTTAAGTTGATTTTGAAAATGCATATTAGTTAATTTCTTTATTAGACAGATTAGTAAAGAATATTTAACTTATTTGTCCTCTTTATAAAAAAATAATAAAAACCATAAAGCTCTTCTTAAAATAAAAAAACCCTCCTAGGGCTTCCCTGGTGGCACGGTGGTTGAGAGTCCGCCTGCTGATGCAGGGGACACGGGTTCGTGCCCCGGTCCGGGAAGATCCCACATGCCGCGGAGTGGCTGGGCCCGTGAGCCATGGCCGCTGGGCCTGCACGTCCGGAGCCTGTGCTCCGCAACGGGAGAGGCCACAACAGTGAGAGGCCCGCGTACCGCAAAAAAACAAACAAACAAAATTTTAAAAGCCCTCCTAAAAATATGAGGTAGAAAAACCACAGATCATCAGTGTCACAGAAGTCCAAATGTGAGTCTTGAATGCAAATACAAACTTAAGGGATGACTTATAATTTTTGTAATTTTTTTTCTGGCAACAATAAATTAATTGGGCCTTTCAAGAAAATGAAAAAATTAGAGTAGACTGCAGCCTGCTAGATTCTTATACAGATACTCCCAAGTCACTTCTGAAGAAGACTACTATGGAAACTGAAATTTGGGACTAGCATTTTTCTCCAAGGGGTAATATATTTTAGCTGTTACTTACTTTTGTGGTATTTTCCTCATTTAACTTTGGGTAGTATTGGCTACAAGATATAAACTCAGCTCCTTGTGTGAGTCATAAATCAGGTTTATTAAATATTGATGAGAAATAACATCAGTGGTTATTTTCACCCCTGGTGGTGTTCGGTGCTTGGAATTACCCCTGTATTTTCCTGCAGGAGGATTGACAGTGAATCCACCTACACAGTCTAATGTTTCAGTTTTAGGATTTGCTTTACTTTAAAATTCCTTCCTATGTTTTTGTCTACTGGCATGCTATTATTTTTATAATTTGTCTCTTATTACATCTGATATTAAATGACATAAAATGTGGTGAAAGGAAATTACTTTTATTCAGATCATAATAGAATGTAAATTGAACTGCCTTGATGCTGCTGCTAAAAATTGATGCCTCAGATTTAAATGATGTTAAACCATATTTCATGTGGCTGGATGTGATATCAGATGAAAACATTACAAATGAATAGAAAATAGAAAATTATTCTGTGTCTATAACTATGATTTATTACAGAATGTACATTTTTATTGCAGTTGCAAAAAAGACACAGTAAAGACTAATCTATAAATTATGTAATTGAAATTTATGATACTTCATGAAAAAGCACCAAAGGGTCATTTTCTCTGCATTAATCTTTATGTTTTGCATTGCTACTGGAATTATTTACTGATTTTTATGAAAACACATGTAGAAGATAAAACTAGGGTACTAGAATTCAACCAAAAGTGCTTACTTTAATCTGTGATCATTCTCTACTTGATCTCTGAAGGAATTCCTTTATCATGAGACAGGGAAAACAGTGTATTTTTGTTAAATAGAGGATAAAATCCAGAAGCTTCAATAAGAGAAATAGTTATGAGAGTGTTTGGTCAAATACCAATGTTTTATCCCTGGGTTCAGTCATCATAAATGCCCTCAGGTTACATGCAAAAGTGTGTGCTCGAGGTTTTCTAAAGGAACTAAGTCTTAGGGTTTCATTAGATTCTGACAATGTCACAGACTAATTTAAACTAAAATTAGATATGCAGATAAATATTCAGAATATTAGGAAAAAAGGGGGTGTAAAGATAGAAATTGCAGGCATGATTTTTAAAAAAGATATACACTGTCTAGTATGTAGCAGATAGGTGTTCAGAAGTTCTTGCTGAATGGATTAGAAAAGGCAGCTGCTAGAGTGACTTTTCATTGGACAGTGAAAGAAGGAATTTTGAAAGTGGATTTCTGAGGGCATGAAGTGATGATTTTTTTCACATGATACATAGAAGACACTACTCATTGGAAATATCTAGTGGTTTCCAAGAAATCAGCATGCTTATAGTTATATGTTAAGTATTTGTAGATTATAAAAATAATGCTTCAATTTGTGACCACCTAGAGGGGTGGGATAGGGAGGGTGGGAGGGAGACGCAAGAGGGAGGGGATATGGGGATATATGTATACATATAGCTGATTCACTTTGTTATACAGCAGAAACTAACACAACATTGTAAAGCAATTATACTCCAATAAAGATGTGAAAAAAATAAATACAAGAGAAATTTAAAAATAAGAAATTAAAAAATAATTTGAGAAATTAAAAAATCTCAAATAACATGAGATTTAATGAAAGTAATAAATTCTGCCATATATAATTCCCTCCCTTTCTCTCTTTCCTTTCTTCCTTCCTTCTTTCATCTTCATGTTTCATGATATTTAATAAAACACCTGTAACCATTTCCCTACCAATAGACACCTAAGTGATTTTCAGTGTGTTACTACAAGTAATTCTGTGTTGAATATACACACTCACACACACACATGTCCTGTGCATGTGTGTGAGTATTCTTTTTTTTTATAAAGTGAATGGTTTTTTTTAAATTAATTAATTTTAATTTTGACTGCACTGGGTCTTTATTGCTGCTCGCGGGCTTTCTCTAGTTGCAGCGAGCGGGGGCTACTCTTAGTTGCGGTGCGCGGGCTTCTCATTGTGGTGGCTTCTCTTGTTACGGAGCACGGGCTCTAGCTGCACACACTTCAGTAACTGTGGCACGTGGGCTCAGTAGTTGTGGTGCGGGCTCTAGAACACAGGCTCAGTAGTTGTGATGCATACACTTAGTTGCTCCACGGCATGTGGGATCTTCCTGGATCAGGGCTCGAACCTGTGTCCCCTGCATTGGCAGGCAGATTCTTAACCACTGTGCCACCAGCCCTGTGTGAGTATTCCTAGAAACAGATTCCTAGAACAATTTCTGGGTCAAAGGATATGCACAGTTTTAACATAATAGATAACTCATGGTTTATTTCTCAAAATAAATTCACAGTCCAGCCCTTATTGTGTGAGAGTGAGTTTCACAAAGTATAAGGTATTCCTTTCCAATATGCATAGATACGGAAGTAAAAAAAATAACATAGGCCGTGTTGTATTCTGTCCTCTTCTGAACACCAGCAGTTCATTCTCTTTTCTTTGAATTCTTCAGTCCATTCTCCCTGGAATGCCTCCCTCCTACTGGCCCTGTCAGTCTAGGACTCACCTTCCAGGCCTCCTTTCCAGTAGCTTCCCCATTGCACTAGCAGCATTTATCTCCCTCAGTCTGAACCATGACACCAAGGTTTGTGCATAAAGTCAGTGCTTACTTCGATTTCTTTCCCACTAGGGTGAGTGCATGTGTGTGTGTGTGTGTGTGTGTGTGTGTGTTTTACCCATCTTCCCAATTAGCTCATTCAGTCCTCCAGGAGAAGCAAAGCTTCCTGTTCTTCCTTTCTAACTCTCTGTGAGCTCATTATTATCTTTGAGGACAGGTTGATCACGTTTAGGAAAATTTTGTATTAGACACATTGCCTTTTTCAATCAACATTCTGTGGAAACCTTTTGATTGAAAATGTAAATTTAATGCAAATATGACTCTAGCCTTTAAGTACATTGTTCACTGAAATTAAGCGGCTTCCACGTTAAGCCACATACTCCTGTGAAAGAAAAGTGAACAGACCAGCAGAGAAGCCTTGTGTTGACAGTCATGGAAACGTTCCCTGCTGGTGATGGCAGTCAGTGGAGCATAATTCCCTGGACTCTCTATGAAATTAAATTAATTCCACCATCTAATCAGTTGGAGCAAAAAGGAATGATGTCATTTAGGAAAGCCCTAACACAGCTCTTCCCTCGAGGCCAGTAGGGCCAGAGGAAAGGCGACTCCCACCTCTCCTGGGGCTGCAAGTTCTAATACAGGAGCCCTGCTTATCAAAACTGTGCTGGGAAGAGGGAGGTGACTCCCCCTGCCTGGGGGAGAAAGCTCTCTGGCCCTTGAAGATGTGTTTCTAACCTGAGGAAGGGAAAGACTCAGTTTCAGGTTAGAGTCTGCATCTCATTCGTGGGTGACATAGGACAGTTACTTACCTCTCTGTGCTTTAAAATCGGGATAAATATCATACATATCTCAGAGGGTAGCAGGAAGATTAGATTATTCTCATCCTCATGCCTAATGAGTCCTCAGTAAAATTTAGCTATGATTATAATGATCACTTTCATTAAATATATAGTTATCAGCTAAATGAATGAATGAATTATAGAGCAAACTATTCTAAAGTCACACAGTTAGAAAGTGGGAGGAATAGGACCAAAACTCATTCGTATCTGTCTTATTATCTATATTATTTCCATGGCATCAGCTTACCTCCTTTTAGTCCTGGCAAAGCATTCATGATCATACAACACAATTTAACATATACTCACATTTTACTGTGCTGGTATATGTTCTGTTTACTGGTGTTTTGTCTCCTCCGTGTACGCCTTCATTGGAAATAAAATTTTGAAAAATGTTTTCCTATTTCCTGCACTGCTTAAAGATGCTTCCAGTAAAGCCATCTCTAAGGTGAGATGCTTTGTCCTCACAGGTCTTCTAAAGAGTTAGAGCAGTGCTGAAGTTGTATGTTTACAACTGACTAGGATCTGCAAACCACCGGCCTGTGAGCCAAATCCTGCTTACTGCCTGTTTTTTAAATAAAGTTTTATTGCAATTCCATGTCCATTTGTTTCCCTATGGTCCATGGCTGCTTTCTGACAATACAGCAGAATTTCTAGAGTTCCAGCAGAAATGCTGTGGTCCATATAGACAAAATGTTTACCATCTGATCCTTTATGGAAAAAGTTTGCCAACCCCTAGACTAGACTAACGGTAGGAAAAACTACTCAGCCTGTGCTTCTTTTTTTTTAATTATATCTTCCCACAGATGCCTAGAATCCTTGGCAATCCTTATATTCACCTCTTCTTACATCCCTTAGACTTGGGAAGCTCAGAGGTGCAACACATCTCTTATTTTTATGTAGATTTGTGATAAAATCTAGACTCTCCTTCCCTGATTCAAAACCCCTTAAACTCTAAACATGAAATTTTCAAAGAAAAGTTACCCTGGTTGTATACACCCCTGAAAGTCATCTCCTTTCTGTGGTCTCTCAAGTACACAGACTATGTTCCTTAAATCTGTCATTGACGTTAAGTAAGACATTTTAGAAGAATGAGTGATAGGCTAGACATAGAACCTAATGAACCTTGATTGTTTTAATTAAATGGGTATTCCTTAATTAAATGGGGGTAAGAGCCTCAGTGGTTAAAGACACTGCTTAGAAAATCAGAATCAAAATACTAACAGTTATTCTCCAATGCCTTGTTTTAGCCAGAAAACATTACTGAAAATGAGTGAAAGAAGGGGAAAAGATCATTATGCTTACAAAAGACTAATAAAAACAAAATAAAATAGCATTTATAGCCCCTTTAAAGTATTGCCTTTTTAAATATTCAGATAACTCACCGATTACTTCTTCTAGTAAATTATCTGCAAGGGCAGAGTGACATCCACCTATCCCTGGACACACGCCCCATCTGCCCTGGGACTTTGCTGCCCCTCCCATCAAGAGGTGGAGTCTTTCTCCTGCCCTTGAATCTGGTGCCTGTGATTTCTTTGCCCAAGAAAATGTGATGCAGTGACATTGTATAAGCTTTGGAGGCAAGGCCTCCAGATGCCCAGCAGCTTCCTGTCTTGCCCGTTGGAGTGCTGCTCTGAGATGCTCAGGGCAAGTAGCCTAGAGAAGGATGAGAGGCTGTGTGGACAGGAGCTGAGGCCCCCCACTTGACAGCAACCCCTTGCCCCAATATGTGAGTGAAGCCTTCTCAGACTCTGTGATCCCAGATGACCTTCTGGACGACAGCCGTATGAGTGACCCAGGCGAGACCAACAAAGAATCACCTATTTGACCCTAGACCAGTTGCTTCCAGAGAATCATGAACCAATCAGTGGTGGTGGTTTGAATCCACTGTGCTTTGTGGTGGTTTGTTATGCAGCTGCATATAACTGAAAAACTCTCAATTTACCAAAGAGGAAACTGGGGGTCATGATATAAGCAACGTGCCTAAGCTCATGTAGCATTTGGCAAGTCGGGGATTCAGACTCAAGTCAACCCAACTAAATCATACTCTAAAGCACTCCTCTCTACTCTATGCTGTATCGTCCAAAAATTAAACGGATTGTATAAGCAGCATTTCTGAAGACTGAGGTAGTTTGGGAGATGTAATTTGCTCACCACTCTGTTGTGTTTTTATTGGGACTTTTGAAATCAGGAATGTTCTGGAAGACCTGAGATATGCAGTCTCCATCTCTGAGCAATGCTCAAGCAAGGACTGTAGATAGTCCTCTGATGTTCATTCATTCACTCATTCATTCATTCAGCAGGTATTTATTGAGAACCTACTATACATTAGGTGCTGTTTTTAACACTGGCAGGCACAAGGAGTATGCTAACGCAGAACCAGAGATGATGACATTATATTTTCTTTTTTTAAAAAAAATTCACACTTGCTTATATGTTGATTTCCTTATTAAGGGCTGACTTGTTTTAGGCTCTGGAACTCCCAGTTCTGTACTTAAATTTTTTTGGTTAGCCTAAGCATAGTGCTAGATTTCAAGAAATCAATTGCCAAACAGGATTTTCCATTGAGTTTTTTTAAAAAGGAAACATGTAGGCCAAAATACAATTAATAAGAAAAGACCATTTAGGCATCAGCAGAATTTGATCAGTTGCTCAAATTTCAAGCAAGTTTCTAAAACAAAACTGTTTTCTTCTCTTAATCAGTTTAAAAGGAGGGCCTTGTGCTCATTTTTGTTGGTGGAGGTGAACTGAATTTTATAAGCTCTGTAAAATGAGGCCAGAGTGAACAGAAATTGAGTCAAAACAATGGATGACACATCTTAACATCTTCTTAGGCTCTTGTGTCCTGACCACACCCCATTTGAACCTAAGGGGAGTCTCCTGGAGGCTGAGGGGTTCATGAGCTTGCAGCTGTCTGAGACTAGTCTGCAAAAGCTAAAAAGAAAGTCAGCCACAAGAAAGCAGGTGGCAGTGGCCTGGAAGATGCACAAAGGAAAGGGGCAGCTGGTAGGGAAAAGCATATTTGATTGAGACCTTTACAGAGGGATGGAGAGGGCCCTGGGCCACTGGAAATGGAAGCTGGGAGGAAAGTCTTGAAGGCAGACAGCCTGGAATCAAGGGCAGCAGCTGGCAGAACAGCTCAAAACAGGGCGAGTGGCATGATTCAAGAGGACTTATGAATTGTGTTGTACGGTGACCATTAAGCTTGTTAGTGAGGGAAGAGATGCAGTGCTTTCATTGTGCCAAGCACTGTGAGAGATACTTTCACCCATGTCAGCTACTCTAACATCCAGGGCAGCCCTTCAGTGTAACAGTTATCCTGTAGGTCAAGTGTAGCTTCTTGGCAAGTGTAAGCGCCTGTGGTCATCTCTGTTTATACATATCTTCGAGAGATTTCCTAAAATCAACCTACTTGCTCATTTCTTGTCTGTAGTCTGTACTGTTTCGTGTGGAAGATTCATGCCTTTCAGTCGTATTCCAAATTGATCAGTACTATACAGACTTCAGCCTCCATGAAGCTGTGGGCAGACAGGTGAGGTGGTGATATTGCCAGGGGCCAGCTTGTGCAGAAGTTTAATCCTTTGAGGAAAAGGATAGCAAGCCCAATGGTAATTGTCCAAAAAAAAAAAAAAAAATGCTGCTAGAGAACAAAATGTATTTACTACATAACCTGGTAAAATATTTTAAAGTCTGGTGTTGGTAAGTTTCAATGGTTCTTTTTCTCTTTTTACAAAAGCGAAGCCCACTAAAATGTTACTCCTTCATATTATTTTTATTTACTTTCATCAGAGTTGAATATTTCATCACAGGGCATGTGAGTTTTGTATGTATTGTCTACTCCTCTGCGAGCTGGTTGAAATATGTTATGAGTACTAAAATTATTTAAATTGATGGTGACCAAAAGTTACAGAATTATGATGTACGTAAGCCATATTATCCCTGATAAAATTTTTACCCTCTGGTTGCGTGATTAAATACAGGTATATTGATAATGTATATTTCCTGAATGTTAATATCATATGAAATTATGAACAGGTTGAGTTTCACTTCCTTCGGTTTGCTGGGTGATGGACGTTTTGATGAACTCAGCCTTGCACTGTTTATTCAGTGCAGACACGTGCCTCTATATGACAGGGGAGCCTGTCTCAGCAATTCCCTTACCACCTACAGCAAAATGGCAGAGCATAAAGTTAGGGATTTGGGAAAATACTGTATTTTACCAAACACAGGTCTTCAGACAATATATAGATAGACCTCCACAAAGTCAGCATCCTAGGTAAAGGATTTATGAGAATACACAGACATATTATTTGCACGTTAGTACCTGTGACTATTACCCTTTTTTATGCTTCCTGAACTCATGGAAAGTCATGAGACCTATTTTTCCTTCACAGCTAAATTCCATTATAAATGCTCTGTTTTTATAGATTGTGAATTCTAACTAATAATTGAACCAAGTCTGTTGAGGCTGTGGACAGAGGGTAAGATTTACATGTGAGACTTCATGTTCTACCCTTTGAATTAGGCCAATATTTTTAGGCGCTGTTTTTTAATTTTTTAGTGTTTCCCCCAGCTTTATTGAGAGATAATTGACATAGAACATTGTATAAGTCTAAGGTTTACAACACGATGATTTGTTACACGTATATATCGTGAAAGGATTACCACGTAAGGTTAGTTATGGGTGTTATTTATTTTTTAATTATTGACTTTAAAAAATCATCATGCATTAAGGAAACACAATCTTAAAAATAAATTTTTTAAAAGATGGAATAATAATGGGGACCTATAGAAACAGCATCCAAGAACATATTGTACTTTTGCTGAATTAGTAAAGTTGCATTGCATTGTTCACATTGAGAAGTGTTGAGGACAGATTGGGTGGTGATGTCAATTTGTAATTTGTTTGGCAAATCTTGACAATGCAAAGACATTTATTCTAGTTAAAACAAATGGTTGAGGGCTGTAATTATGAGTTGTTTAAGCCTTGTCATCTGCTAAGGAATTTGGCAAGTTCATTATTTATGATTCTCGATGTACTGCCTACAATCCCAAATTAATTATTAGTTGACTGATGTTTGGTATACTGACACAATTAGTCTTAGGCTGTTTTATGTTAAGTAAACATGTGAAATGAAATCACAATATTATTGAGTTATCAGAAACTGTTATAATAAAGATGGCGAATCATGATTGTTATTTTGTAGGAGTACATTTTTAGAATTTTTAAAGATTTATTTACAAAACAGACTTCTCTTAAAATATGTACACTTAGAGATGCTTAACTAAATTATTTTCAATAAGCACATAGCAGTTTAAACAAATGGTTCCTACATAAATCATAAATGATAGAAATTAGGGATGAAACAAAATATATCATCAATTCCTTCCTTCTGCCAAGACATATTAGACTTCAAATAAAAGGCACATCAAACATTAAACAGATGATTTCTTTGACAGTCTATTTAAAGATACTGAATTAATGGACTGAAAATATTTTTTAAATTACTGTTCTTTTGGGATGGTATAAAACCATACTTCAAAGTGAGGAATTTCATACTGATACTCATGAAGTCATGTACTATCTAGCCTAGCATTTGTAAGTATATTACGTACTGTAAAGTGTGTGTTGTACATTGTCAAATAACTTATACTCTGCAATTCATACATTTTTATCATTTGCCCCATTTTACTTTGTATCACTATATTTGTGAATTGTCAATTGCTTTGCAGACTAGAGAGATTCCAAGTATATACTTATAAATCCATTTGTGTGGATTCCCTATATTCCACACGCAAGCGTGCACTCATATACATCCACAGACATACTCCATGAAACTAGAACCAGTTAATGGATACAAAGGTAGCATCATGTAAAAGATAAATTCGTTGGGAAAAATCCTATAGGCGTATAATTTGCCCTGATAGTGAATTATAATCTATGAATAAATATTGTATTTTTTCTATGTATTTCACTCTTAAAGCGAGGGGCTTCTATAAAACTTCAGTAGTACAGAGCATCTGCCTTGCAATCCATATGCTTCTTGAATTTAAAAAAATTCAATTACATAAGAAATAGTTTTATTCTTTTAAAAAATGTTAGAGTCTTTTTTGATGACTCTGTCCAGTTTTGCCCCCTCTCTTGTATCTCCAAGATAACATTATTCTGAGTTCAATCTGTACCCTTTCACACTTTTTTAATAAATTTATTTATTTATTTACGGCTGCGTTGGGTCTTCGTTGCTGCATGTGGGCCTTTTCTAGTTGCTGCGAGCAGGGGCTACTCTAAGTTGTAGTGCACGGGCTTCTCACTGCAGTGGCTTCTTTTGTTGCAGAGCACAGGCTCTAGGCACATGGGCTTCAGTAGTTGTGGTTCGCAGGCTCAGTCGTTGTGGCTCGTGGGTTCTAGAACACAGGCTCAGTAGTTGTGGCACACGGGCTTAGTTGCTCCGTGGCATGTGGGATCTTCCCGGACCAGGGCTCGAACCCGTGTCCCCTGCATTGGCAGGCAGATTCTTAACCACTGCGCCACCAGGGAAGTGCCTGTACCCTTTCAGACTTTAAACTCACCTGCATATGAGTATGCATATATATGTTTATATAAAACATGCATAGTGCTGCTTCCTTATTATTCACATGAATAAATGTGCATTTACTTCAGTTAGTTTAGCAGCTAGGTAATTTTTAATTCTACAATTGTCAAACATTTTATTTGTTCATTTTACAGTTGATAGACATTTTCTCCTTTTTGTGTGTGATTACTCACAGTGGAGTATTAAATATTCTTGCATGAGTATCTTTGTGCGCAGTGTGAATAGTTCTCTGTGATAGATACCTGTAAACAGAAGTGCTACGTATGCACATTTTTTGTTTAATAGGTACTTCCAAATTGCTCCTATAAACTCCCACTAGCACTATGAGTACTATATGTTTTCCATTCAGCATGTCAGTATTTGATATTGTCAACCTTTTCAATTTTAGCCAATCAAATGGGTGTGAAAATGTATCTATGTATCTTTCTAGTAACTAGCGAGGTTTTAGTCAATTAGGCGTCTTTTCATATGTTTATTGGCCAATCAGATTTCTTTTCTTCTGTAAATTGCCGGTCTATATATGCTTTGCCCATTTTTCTCTTGGGTTGTTTGCCTTATTCTTATATATGTTCTGGATACTTGACTTTTGTCTGATATTTGGCGGTAGTATTTCAGAGTTAATGAAAGTATAGATGCTGAACATCTAGAACTCAGAAAGGTACAAGGGAACATTCTAAGCAGAAGCCATGTTCTAAGTAAGGATTTGGCTTGTGGAAAGAAAGAAAAGAGTGAGGTGTCATGGATGAAGGACTTACCACCAATGGGCAATGCAGAATCAGGAATGTCTGGGTCACAACGTGGGCACCATAGAACGATATTGTCACCTATATCATGATGAAGAATTAACGGGGCTGCTCTGTAGACTGACAAATCCCATTACCCTTTCTTCTAAGCCTGGGAAAGTATTTCTAGAGTGGAAAACGATGTATGACAAGGGAGTGTATTAAGAGGGTATTAAAATCAAACAAAAGGAGGAATAGATGTAGCAAGAGAGGCACAGTTGATAGCTGCCTCCATTCTGAGAACAAAAAACAAAAATAATAGTGGATAGGTTCATTGAGGGCATCGGTCAGGAACAAGGATACAGCTCTGATGCCTGACTGCAGTTGGTAACAAAAAGCCTTTGAGACAGATTCCAAGAACCTGAAAGACTAATAATGAGTCATTCCTTACAATCAGTGTCTTAAAAGGCAGTAAACTGTCTAATAGGATACAAAAATGGAGACTTTTTCCTTCCCCATCCTTATATGGCACTGGAAATAATAGTACACAGCAAGAATCATACTTTGTGGCATTACTGAGCATCTCAAGTGTCTAAAAGGTATAAAGCTAAAAACCAAATGACTTCAGCATGGAAAATGTCCCAGAAGTTGCGATTTTACTTTTAAAACAGAAAATAAGGGGGGAAAAAACAACCTTAATCTAAAATCAAACCTCAAATGGCAACGAGAGGTTTTCTAACAAGTATTTTATTTAAGGATGTTGCAAATTCATAAAGTCCTCACTTTTTATTAATATTAGTGAGTTGTAATCTGAGGAAACTAGGCAAGTCTTGTAAAATTCTTCATAGCTGAGAAGTTGTCACACATATATGTAAGACTTGCTTTGTTGTTGTTGTTTTTATAAGTTGAATACCTGCAGGTAGATTTAGAGTACTGACTAGCTTAGGGAACACTCAGTACGAACAGGCAGAAAAAGATGGAAGATAAAATTATCAGGATGCCAAGAAATGTTCTCATCACACAGGAGTGAGAAATGAGATGGGCAGAGAGAACAGGAGCCATGTCTATCATGAGAAACATAAGAAGAATTTGATTTTAGGGATTATGTACTTGAGATCAATTTCGAAAGAAAAACGCCTATTTACAAATCCACAGAGGCTTAGGGAATAATTATTATTTTTAATAAAGTAACTTTCTATTAGTATATTTTTACAGCCCTGGACTATGGACTTCATTTAAAGTAAAATTATAATAGGTATGTTTTCTGATTATAGTAGAGTCCACCGTTTAAAAAGGCATCCAAATTCAGCCTTCTTTGTTTACTATATACAAGGAAATCCTTTTCCTATACGACAAATGGGTATTTTCAAACTACATGAATACTAGTGTGTGTGTAGAATATACAAGGTTGCTTGAGTTAAAATGTTTTGTTTCATTATAAAAATAAAACACAAGCATTCTAGGAATGTTTCAAAAGGTAAACGTATGTAACAAAGAAGTCACCTTGAAAACATGGTTTACATATTTTCCAAAAGTGAAATGAAATACAATAAAATCTATTTCAGGCCAATATTTTGAAAATGATTAAATCTCTTTGATTCAGAGGGTATATACTTACTGAACATTTCATTTTTTAAAGCAAAATGTTTCATCCTCCAGAAGTATAGCTATTTCTCCTTTGGAGGGTCTATATGATTGAGTCACAACCCCCGAATACAATGGCTGGTCTGGCACAGGATAGAGCAAGGCTCAAACTAGAGGGTCTAAGAAGGACAGGCAGGAGAGGCTGGAGGAACTGAGAGGTCTTGATGATGAGGTTCTTCACCAAATAGAGCAGATTAGGACTGAAAAAGCCCAAATGCCAACAGAGAAAAGAGTTCCTGAGTTTTCATATATCTGGCTACACCCTTGGGAGTTCCCTCCACGCGTCTGCTAAGAGATGCCTCTGACAGCTCTGTATTTCCCATTCGTGTTCAGCGTGGGGTGCATTCTGTCTGCAGGTGCTGCCCCTTTAATTGTACCCAGCTCATGATCCCCAGCCTATACAACTCATAGCAACATCCAGCAACACTTTACCCATGTTTGGGTGTTAACTAGATACTTATGGGATTGTATGTCCCTTTCCTTTGGTCCATGTTTATTGAGTTTGTAGGGTAGTTGGGGACTTCTGTCTTTGTGGGTCATTTGTCAGCTTTGATGAAATCCTTTATGTGTGAAAAAAATCTTGTCCGGTGCCATAGTCACTCTCCAAATGCATTATGTTTAGTTGTATCCACAATGCTTTTTTATTTTTATTTTATTTTATTTTATTTTTGGCTGCTTTGGGTCTTAGTTGTAGCATGCAGGATCTTTCATTGCGGCGCGTGGGCTTCTCTCTAGTTGTGACGTGTGGGTTTTCTCTTCTCTAGTTGTGGCACAGCCTCCAGGGCGCATGGGCTCTGTAGTTTGTGGCACATGGGCTCTCTCATTGAGGCATGCGAGCTCAGTAGTTGTGGCACGTGGGTTTAGTTGCCATGCGGCATGTGGGATCTTAGTTCCCCAACCAGGGATCGAACCCACATCCCCTGTGTTAGCAGGCAGATTCTTTACCACTGTACCACCAGGGAAGTCCCCACAAAGTTCTTTGAAGATGTAAGCGTTATTTCCTGGTCAAATGTACTAGCTTCACTCTTCCAACAATGTCCATGCTTAGGGATCCTGAACATTTTCAGAAAGAGTATATGGAACAGTAGGATGATCACTTTCTATTGTTGATGCCAGCATAATCTCATCTTGCTCTTCATGTAGGAAGCTGTCTGGGGACACAGTGTTTCATCTTTTACATTTATCAGACATAGACTGAGCACTGAATGCAAGTCTAGGGATGGGAAGAGGGGTGGGGATGGGATAGAACAGATTAAGGAATTTATAATCTAGTTGGGGATATAGATTTGTAAATAATGTACTTCTGTACAAAAAAAGGAACGTATTTTTTTCTAAATTATCATTGGGGCATCCCAGAAGAATTGGCATTTCGGTGAATGCCAAAAAAGGGAGTAAGGAATTTTTTAGCTTTTTAAAAAAATAATGGAATAATTCACATATATATATATATATATAAAAGAATAAACATAAGTAACATTTCTGTGAGTTACGTAAGCATAACAATAATAAAATGAACACTGTTTAGCCCGCCAACCAACTTAAAATATAACCTTCCTAAAACCCGAGGCTCCAAGGGTGGCCCCTGGCCCCTCTAGAGGTAACCACTCCAGGGAAGGGTGTTAAAGACAGGCAAGAAATCCAACTTTGTTTTAGAGATCACACGACCAGAGAAAATAAAATACAGGACTCTCTAGTTGATTCGTTTGATCGGTTGTATCATAGGGAATCCTGAGTGATACAGGAGGATGTAATGGAGGGCTGAGACAGATGTGGAGTGTCAGGCTGAATAGTGACATCGTAAAGCAATCAATCAGAGCTACCACACCATGTCATGTGGGTTTGAGTTGATGACACTCACAAGGGAGAAGTTAGATTTTCTGGACAATGGCCCTGGTGCTCAATTTTCACCTGTAGATATTGGAGAGCCAATGCCTAACAAGGGTAAATCAGATCAAAATTCTTAATGTCATTGATTCTGCAGCATCTCCAGAGCATATCTAGTTCATGGCTAAAATTTCTTGCCATCATCTCGTAAAATTATACTCATCCTTATTATAAAGATGTTCCATATCAAGCGTATTGCTTATATCAATAATTACATGTTCTTAAAAAGATGTTTTGTAAAATAAAAAAAGTGGAAACAAAGTTAAAAGACCCGAACAACCTTTCAAAATATTTGACTGAATTGTTCCCCTAAATTACATTTGACTTTGGTTAATTTATAGAAAGCCCTAAAGTGAGGAGAAAAAGAGGAAAATACATTGAATATTGTGCAATTCAATGAAATGTTTAAGAAAAACTAGAAACATGTAGGTTAATTATGCTTGGTAGTTATAGCAATTTATTTTTAAAATGAAAAGGCATTAAGCAATCTAAAATTACATCAAATACTTTATATTTAACATCATAAAATTACTTATTTGCCTCATTACATTTAGCATCATAAAATTTCTTATTTGCATCAATCAGTGAAGCAATTTTTATCATAAATCTATTCTGTGATACTCTACAGAATGACATAATTTTTAAATTAAAAAGGACTATAGTAGTCCCAACCTGTGAGGTCTTTAGAAAGGGAATGTATAAACTGAATGCTGTTTGTTTTTCTCTTGCAATATATGCAAGAAATTAAAACAAGAATTTTCCACGGTACAGGTATAAAAGGGTGTATTCTTTACAAGAAAGCATAGTGCTGAAGGATGGCTAAAATTTCCATCCAAGAAAAATTTAGCGTTTGAACTTAAGGAAATGGAAAATTTCTTCGCTGGACCTCATAATATTTTCAGTGCCTCTTGAAAGTCAGGAAAGATGAATGTGGAAATAAGATGTTTCTTGAAAACATGGCATAAATAGGTAATTTTGAGAAATCCCTAAGATGTATTGGTTCAATTAGATGGTCGGCCGTGCCAGAATTTTGTGTAGATGGAGAATAAATCTAGAATCCTTGGAAGTCTCTCTAACCCAAGTGTCTCTCTCAGTGGTTCACATGAAATGCCCGGATACTTTCTTAAGAGCTCTTGGAGACAGTGTATGTAGTTCAGTGAGATTAAGGGTCATTTGAATTTAGAGGGATAGTGTGTAATTTGATCTGTTGACTCAAAAGTGTGATAAATTAGACCACTATCATCTGTTGCTGTGGAGGAGAGGAAGAAGGTGGGACATACCAGTTCTGATGAGAGGAACACGGTTGGGTAGCATTTTACACTTTATTGAGTGCCTTCCTATATATAATCTAAGTATCTTCACAGTACAGAATAAACAAAGTTTAATTCATTCTTTTAATTAGTGTCAGAGCTCCAGCTGCAACTTGAGTATTAGATGGCTTAGGTTATCTTCCAATTTGAACACACTGAAAGACTTGGAAAGAAGACAAAGAAGGTAATAAACCCTGTCCTATCCATCAGTTATTTCAGGGGAGATGCCAGGACTCAGGATAAATCAAGAGCATATTAACTAAGAAGGAAAAACAGGACAGGCAGCTTTCAAAGGAGGAATCAAGTCTTGCCAACTCTGAGTACCTACCTCTGCCATGATTGTTAATTTTTCCCCTCTTAGAAAGAATCTGCAGCTGAAATTTCTAAGTATATGCTTTCTAGTCTTTGTGTTAATTACATTTAAGAAACATTATCATTAGATTAATTAATAGAGATGATTACTTGATCTTAATCATTATCATTGATTCACCATTATTGCTATAAATCAGTGAATTAATTCTCTTAATGGCTGTTTTTGAGAGATTATATGTTTATGGAGTGATACGCAGGAGAACAGATTTCTTCTGTTATATCTTAAATTAACATAGAATTTCTCCTTCAATTTCTACATAGAAACTTAGTAGAGAAAAGACTGTTCAGTCAGCTGTGAATTCATCTAGCCCTACTATCATTTAGGAAGATTGCTCCATGTTTTCTGAAGGATAAAATGTGAAATATCTTGTTGAAATTAAATGCTACCATATCTACTTTTCTAGTAATCCTATCAATCAATCAATCAATCAATCCCTAAATAAAAATTTTAAAAAGGGAAGGAAACCAGATTGGAACCGATGCCTTCCTAGTGAGCTTTGTTGGCTCTTGGTAGTTTTCACTTTCTTTTCTAAAGGTCTGCAGAGTATCTAGACTTTCTAAGATTAGTGGTTATTTTATATGATTGATAATTTTTCTTTCTCAAAGTCAAGGCTACTTTGGCTTTTTTCTGGTTTGATAATTATCCTCATTTTTACCAGTTTTTCTCAAGGATTACAGCTTATTTTATTTACTAGTAAATAGTCTGTTAGGTAGTGTGATTAGGATACCGTACCCACATTTTCTTTCCCTTACATCCCTTAGCCTGCCATTCCCTACTACCGTCTTGGTTGTGTTCTATCCAGTTTAATGATTAACTTCCTCAAGGTATTAGATCAGTCACTCCCTTGTTTTTCCTCATGTTCCACATTGCCAGGAATCATCATTACTTTGCAAATTTCAGCCTCTTTTTAACTCTGCCCTTCTTGACACATTATGTACGAAGACCTACCAACCTAATGTATTTGTTTTTGGTTATAACATGTGAAAAAGCCACGTGCCTTTTTCACGTGTTATTTTATGAAATATGAGCTCCTCAGAGAGTCTCTAGGGAGTCAGCTTCGTTTCTTTAGGAATTTCTTTATCGTCTTTATAGGAGTATTTGTTTTTGTGTTGACTAAGTGTTACTCCGTGAGACCCCTCCTAGCTTCCACCCAGTGCCCTTTTCATTCGAAAAGCATTTCTTTCCATTTTCCTAACTCTTCCTTAGGTTTTCATTGGAGGCAGTTTCTAGGAAGCATTACTTCTGCGTCTCCCAGCGATGGCCTCCACCCACCCGCAGGAAGTGTGAGTGACTAGTAGGTATACCCTCGGGTGAGAACTTAAGTACAGACAATCCGACAGATCTTACCGGCTTCCAGATGACATGTTAAAGGCAAAGTTTGCTCACCTGCCATTGTTCAGACGCTGCTGCTCCTGGGTGTTAATGGGACTTAAACGATGGGTCCATGCACGTTACTGGATCTGTGACTTCTGAAATTCACCTTGTTCAGTGTAATTCGTGATTTGTATTAAGCTGAAAAATTCTTCTGTGCATTTGTCCAAATAGAGAAAATAGAGAACTAAGTGATTCCTGGGTATTTGTGGGATGTGCCATAGGGTAGGTGCCCCCTGGGTATGTTGTATTTTACTAGAAACTAGAGAAATCACAGTGATGGAACTATGTAGGCTGTAAACTATAGACACCATCTGCCGTAGAGGGAACACATTAGGAAAATGCCACCTGTTCCTACATTAGTCTGGCCCTGGCCTCAGGATTTCACATGTACTCTTATGTTTTGTTTGCAGTTGCTCTGACTCATGCAGCTAGCAAATAACTAATGAGATTTTTACACATTCCAACTATGAATATCCTATTATCTGATTCAGGTTTGATTTTATTTTCTTTCTAGTGTATATGTATGTGTTTCTTTACTGTTTTTCTCTCAGTTCCTTTCCTGGCCAGTTATTTGAGAAAATACCTTTATTCGTTCAACAATTGTTTGTTGAGGACCTGCTAGGATATAGTGAGCAAAACTGACAAAACGTCCTTGCCTTTGTGGGGCTTACACATTCTATCAGAGGAGACAGGAAATAATCAGGATCAATAAGTAAAATAAGCAGTGTGTAACGCGGTGATAAGTGTTAAGGAGAAAAGGAAAGCAGGCAAGGGAGAATGGGGATGCTGTGAGCAGGGATTGCGATTTGGGGTAGACTAGCTGTAAAGGCTTCCTTTAAATAAAAATGTGATCAATGTGATGGAGCAAGCCCTGTGGCTCTCGGGGGGTAAGACTGTGCAAAGCAGAGGGACCATCCAGTGCAAAGGCCCTAGGAGAGAGCATGCTCAATACTCTCTCTTGATACGAAGAAGCGCTTATCTTGAGAGTAGAAGGGGAGTCAGAAAGGCAACAAGGGGCAGATCATTTAGAGCCTTCTGTGTCAATGTAATGACTTCGGCTCTTACTCTTAAGTGAGATGGAAAGCCAGGGGGTCATTCAGAGTAGAAAAACAAGACTGATCAGAAACAACATGCTTGCTGGGTTAGGAACAGACTTAAGAGAAGGGGGACCCCTTAGGAGACGGTTGTAATAACCCATGTGAGAGGTGGTGGTGGCTTGGACCAGAATGGTAGCCGTGGAGGCCGGGGGGAAGATCCTGGATATACAGTGCTTGTTGAGTTAATGGGTTTTACTGATAGATTGGCTGAGTATTAAAAGAGAAAGATCACTCCAAGGTTTTTGACCTGAACGATGATTAGAAAGAGTCATTGTTAACTAATGGAAGAGCACATTTGGAGAAGGATGGGAAGATGAGGATCTCATCTTCATCACAGATTAAATTTGAGGGATTTGATTAGACTGAAAATGCTACAGCTGTTGGAACTTCTTCATGTAACTTTTTCTTTTAAAACAGGAAACTTGATTGACTAATGAAAAGTGCACATGATTAAACTAAGAAAGCTTACATCCTTGACTCTACAATGAATCAGTGAGACTTGCTTAATTTTGGTCAAAAATACAAAGTCAACAATGGCTGAGATGAGCATATTCTCTATAAAATAAAATGATCAGATTTGCAAAAGCTTGGCTACACAATGTGAATTTCACTTAAACCATGTGGCATTATTTTATAATTATCAAACATCCTGCTTTAGGAATTCTCTGCTAATAGATAAAATAGCTTGGTTGATGTGCTGAAGTAGCCAATGAGTATGTTTTGACTGACAGTTAAGCATATACATCCTACATTTCATCAGATTCTGCAGTGTTAGATTTATATCCCACTGAGATGTCCATTGTTATGATCATAAATTATGAGTTCAAGTAGTTTTGGTGGTTTGCCAGAATACTTCCTGTTCCAGTACTAAAGATTTCTCATATTTCTTTGACTAGAAAAACAAGGTTCAGACTGATAGTCCTTTCCAGTATGTGACTTTCTGTGGGTATGTCTGAGTTTAGAAATATTGAAGTGTGTGTGTGTGTGTCTGTTATTCTTAGGACTTTGCCTATGTGTTAATATTTTTCAGCAAGAAATAACACTCCTTTGGCAAATTTTTCAGAGCATTGAAATGAGATAAAGTATAGCTCTTATTCTTGAGAAGTAATTCATCACTTCATATTGTTAAGTCATAACCATTTAGTCATGAAACCCAAACCTTGTATTTAAAAAGTAACAATCTCTTGTTTAAAGTATCTCCTTTGAACATTTCCAAGAATCTTAAGGAAGTCTTTATATGACATTCAATTGTTAATTTCACCTTGTTATTTCAGATCTGTGATTAGAATTCATTCTTTGGGCTGAGAGTCTGTGTAGAATAAGAATTCCTGTGGTTCAGCATGCCAGTAATTCCGGGCAAGGTTAATAGAGTGGTTTTTTGGGAAAAAAGCTGTTTTATGGAAAGCCTTTTGGAACTTTGCCTTGTTTTGTTTTCCTGAACTACCAAATCTGCTTCAAGTATTTGTATGAGGTCCTAACATGTTTATATATTAATTTTGAGATAGCATATTTTTCCAGACTGACATTTCCCTGGACACCAGCCATTTCTGTGAACAGTGCCCATGGAATATAAGCTACTATTAGTCTATGTAATAGTTGGAGTAAAGTAAGCTCATAAGAGGGAACCCCCAAATGGGACGGTGCAAGCAAAATACAAGTTGGTTTATTTCTCTCTGAAGTCATTGTCCTGTGGGTCTGGGTGGGAAGCGTGTATGGCAGCCCTGCACCCTCAACACATATTTTCCTAGTTTGCCCTTGGCCTCTCTGTTTTTGTTTTTGTTTTTGTTTTTGTTTTTTTTTTGCGGTACACGGGCCTCTCACTGTCGTGACCTCTCCCGTTGCGGAGCACAGGCTCCGGACGCGCAGGCTCAGCAGCCATGGCTCACGGGCCCAGCCGCTCCGCGGCATGTGGGATCTTCCCGGACCGGGGCACGAACCCGTGTCCCCTGCATCGGCAGGCAGACTCTCAACCACTGCGCCACCGGGGAAGCCCGGCCTCTCTGTTTGTATCCGGTGAAGGGGAAGGGAAAAACGAGTCCAGTGAAAGGGTTTTCGTAGGTGGTGTGGAAGTTGCCCATATCAGGGAGAACTTTGTCACGAGGCCACACCGCCTTGCAGGAAATTCCAGGAAGTATATTCTCCAGCTGAGCAGCCATATGCCCACAACAAGGGGAGGAAGAGTCTGGAAGAGCGACCAGCAAAGGACAAAATGCCCAGTCCATTAAAAATATCTTCTAAAAACCAGCCATTTAGATTCAAGTGAAAACAAATGCATTTTATATAATGAACTTCTCAATTTTATGTTCTACTTCTCAAATATTTGTATCACAGAACAAAGTCATAGAATTTCGGATAGTATCACTATGCCCAGAAGGTACACACCAAAACTAAAGTGGCACTTTTGAATTTTATGTGGTTCTGTTTTACCTCATAGACTCTCCCCATAAGTGAAAGTGACTAAAATTTTTGCCATACTTTAAAGTGAGACAAAAATCTGAGGAACTTCTAGGGCGTGCAGAGGAGGCGCATCAGTGTTCTTTCCCCACCCCAAACAGAAACACCAAAGAACCATTGCAAATCCAGAAACACTGGAGGAATTTTCACCGCCCCTCCCCTCCCTTTCCTTGGGGCTAGTCTGTTTAATTTTAAAAGCAGAATTTTGCTTTCACAAAGTATACCAGCCAGGAATTTGTTCAGATTCCTCAAAACCAAGCCAAGAAAAGTTTCAGAAAGTTCAGACATGTGTGGCCGAGTGGAAAGAACAGAGTTTTTAGAGGCAGGCACAGATGCATGGGAACACTGCTCCAGACGGCCACTTCTGGCTGACCTTTGGCAAGCTTCTGTCGACTTAAAAAAAAATGCACAATGTGAGAGTTGCGAGTCAAGTTTTATTTGGGGCCAAATGAGGACTACAGCCTGGGAGACAGCACTTCAGATGGCTCTGAGAAACTGCTCCAAAGAGGAAGGTGGGGAAGGTCAGTATATATGTGATATTGGCGACGGGGACCAATCAAGCACGTATTTTTTTGCCGAAGGTTTCTGCTAGTCTCGTGAAGGTTACTGCAAGTCACGAGGAGCAGACATCACCATGAAGGATTTTAGTGCTTTTCTAGATATGAGGAGATACAAGAATTGGGCTCTTAAAAATGGCTCCTGAAAATATCCATCCGAAGACCTGTTCTGCCAGTTTTCCCCGGAGCACAGAGGGCCTCATTTCTGATCTCCACCCTGAAGTCCTTTCAGGGGGTGTTGAAAGTCAACAGCTGCAGCAGCACATGATTTAATCCTTGTAGAGGTAGATGGCAAGTGCTAAAGGTAAGTGCTGGTTTGTGGTTGACACTTCTTAGCCTCATTGGGCCACAGTCTCCTCATTTATAAATGAGGAGAGGTAAGAATGAACTTGCCAGGGTGTCGATACAGAATTAAAACGTGTAAAGGGCCCCGCATGTACCAGGATGGTTCTCTCCATCTGCGTGATCTATGACGGTCCCAGGGAGCCGGGGTCATTCATTGTCCCTCTGGCTCCGTGGCCAGGGGTCTGTGGTTTCTTCGGGCAGGAGCTGCCTAATGCAGCCCAGGGTGTCACTGCGCTGCTTAGAACCTAACCTGCCTGAGGCCTGGCTTTTTCCCCCTGAGACAAAGGGGAGCTTTGGTCACAAAGGCACCCAGTGACCTCTGTAATGCGTGCAGGAGAATGCAGCTGCGCCCCTGTTCTGGCTGAGTCCACATTGATCTCAGGGTTGAATTCAAGATACTAATTGCCAGTCGACACAAGGATCAGCATTTGTCTTTAAGCACCAGGAAGTAACGGCGAGACCTGAAAAGTCAAACCAAGGACTTGCTTTTCCACTCGTTTCCAATGTCAGAAAATATTTATATCCAAATATGATGTAAAGCAGTACCAGTGTTTAGGATTTTCACACAGTGCTCTTTATATAAAACAATCACGATTGTCTAGTTTCTGTATTGTTTTCCAGTGCTTTTTCAGTTTTTCATAAAACAGAACTGATTTTTTTTCCCCAGTATTTTCATCTCTTGATTTCTAGATGCCCCACTGAGCAAAGAAAATACAGATCACTGAGGAATGTGCCTTACTTGACTGTACAGCATCTACCCACAGTAGCCAAATGTACGTGGTTTTTTAAAGAACATTCTTTGAGCCTCTTCTGTTGCCTTCATCTTCGTGGCCCGGAAGGAGCTGCTCACACCTGCCCATTGCCATGGATATTTCCAGAACAGCATGCGCTCCAAGCCTGCCCCACACGTGGCTCTTGCAGCAACTGGAGACATCTCTTCAGAAGCCCCCACTTCCACCTCAGAAACGACAGGCAGGAGCCTGGGTTCTTAAAGGCCAGGAAGATGCGTCCGACAACAGCACCTGAACTTCCGCCCAGCAAGGGAAGTCTGATGGGAACAGTGGGGAAGGGCTGGGGAGAGAGGCACCCCTCTGCAGGAACAAGGCCTCGTCCTATCAGGAGGGAAGCCCCAGGGGCCCTCCCCTTCTCTCCCCTGAGCAGGGATGACCCTCAGGGGCAGGAGATGAGCCTCTCTGCTTCCCCTCAGCTTGAGGGTTATGCAGTCTCAGAAGGAGACGTCAGAATTGTGACCGCCACAGCCGGAAGCCCCCTGCTCCGTGGCAGCACGGGCTGTGGAGGGAACAGAAGGAGAAGGAAGCATCCCTGGAGGCTGGAGTGAGCCTGCTGGCGGGAGGAGGAAGCAGTGGCAGCACGTGCCCTGCAGGGGACTCGGGCCCGTCAAGGCAGAAGCCAGACAGTGGCACAGTACTGAGGAGGAAGAGGTCCAAGGAACATGTGTTCAAATCCCGCTTTGCACAGATGACTCAACTTGCCTCCACCCCGGTTTCTTCCTCTGTAAATGGGGTTAAAATACTACAGCAGCCACTTCAGTGAACAGAGTGATATAATGCCTGGACTTCTGAGGCTGGGGTGCGTACATGGGAGCAAATCTGTGAGCGTCCAGTGCTTTCAGACCTCGAGAATAAAACCAAGGGTTTATCTGCCTAGCTGAGGACCCATATGGGAGAAGGGTTCCCTGAGGCAGCAGAATGAAGGTAAAGGGGGTGGGTGGGGAGAAAGTAGAGCCATTAAGCTAGAGTGAGGCCCTGGGGAGGGAGCTGGGAACGGGCAGCCTCTCTGTGACCACCGGTGAGGACCACAGAGCATCCTTAGGAGGCAAAGCGAGTCTGCTGTCTCGGTGCTGGGAGCCCTGGCAGCTGGTGTGGGTCACCAGTTGGCCCCAGGCACGATCTCTTCGTAGAAATCAAGGCAGACAGTCCAGGTTTGGAGCCCGTTCGAGAAGGCAGCTGAGCAGCCTTCTCTTCTCATTATCCAAGACATCCTTCCTTCCCTTTTACATGCGTTTTTTTTTTTCTCTCTGAAAATTTCCATCAGCCCCTCTCCCTGACCTGCTCTCTGCTTTTTTACTGTCATTGGCTCACTTAGCCTACTTGTTTACATTTTGTCCAGATGAGCCTATCATTATGTCATAGGCCAGGCTGCTCTTGTGGTGTTTACGGTCTCCAGGGGGAGGAAAATAAAGAAATGTACACTTTAAGATCTGGACAGGGCTTCCCTGGTGGCGCAGTGGTTGAGAGTCCACCTGCCAACACAGGGGACACGGGTTCGAGCCCTGGTCCGGGAAGATCCCACATGCCGCGGATCACCTACGCCTGTGAGCCACAACTACTGAGCCTGCGTGCTGCAACTACTGAAGTCTGCGTGCCTAGAGCCCGTGCTCCACAACAAAAGGAGCCACCGCAATGAGAAGCCCATGCACTACAAAGAAGAGTAGCCCCCGCTCGCCGCAACTAGAGAAAGCCCGCGTGCAGCAACGAAGACCCAACACAGCCAAAAATAAATTAAAAAAAAAAAAACTGGACAAACTTTTTAAACTACTACATCCTGCCGATAAAATAAGATAAATAATGGTATGTCCTATGTTGCAGAGGATTAGCTCATCCCTTAAAATCAAAGCTTTGGGGGGAAGCGAGGCAAGAGATATGGTTGGGTGAGAATTTGTCATGCAAGTAAGATCAGTCTGTTCTCTGTTCTCTCTTTTTAAAGCAAGAAGTATTCAAGAATCCTAGGTCAAAACAGAGGGTTTAAAAGGCTGGAAAAACTAAATGGGCCAAAGGAAAGAGACTTTTCACTCAAGTAGCTATGTAGATGGTAAAAGTCCTTGTGCCCCCTTTAAACTTCAGCAGTTTGTGCTGACAGTGTGATATAAGTCTATCAAAGTAATAGCAAATTTATTCAAGTTTAAGAGAATAATAAAACACTGCTAACATAGTGGGTACTTATTCCCAATTCTTAAGTCAATACCATTGATGAGAAGGCAAAGAATGGTGGTGTTAATCAAGTAAGAGATTTGGGTAAAACATTCAACTCTATTTCCTCATCTTTCAAAAAAGAGGCAACACCTGCCCTGTCCTCTCATTCCTAATCTACAGGGTTGTTGGGTGAATCTGTTATGGAGGTTCGTGAAAACCCTCTTTTAATTGTATAATGCTGAGTTACATCAGCAAATAATAATAATTATTATGTTATAAATATAATAAGTATATTATTAAATAACAATTATTATTATTATTGATGAAGAAGAATGAGTATGATTATATCCCTGCTGAATAATAGTTAAATAAAAGATTATTAAAGCTTTAAATAATTACTCCATATTCCAGACATATTTCTCTGCACGTTGGATGTTAGGTAGTATTCCCAAGGATGATTTTTCTGTCGTTCTCCTGCCCAGGGGTGAAAAAGTGAATATCATACCATCTGACACAGTGCAAGTGCCTGATGGCTCTCTTAATGTCATGAGCCCAGTATTTGCTAGAAAGGTCCAATCGCTGGTCAGAGGAGCTCTGACCTGTGTAGCAGTCTGGCCAGTGTGCCTCATGAGAGTGTGGAGAGCCACTTCATTCCAGGCATGGGCCGCCCAGATCACAGCTGCTCAGAGCTCTTTGGCTTTGGTTAAGTTTGTTGTGCTGTTATATAATGGGTACTTTGACCATATCTCATGAATCTGATTTATTCTTCCTCCTTCTCCACTGTCCTATTATCGTGCTGTTGTCTGTGTCGAATGTTGTGTTAGAGTTTGTTGTTAAAATCAAGCAGAAAAACAGGCAGCTGTTAAGGTGTAAGGAGAAAAACATTAGTAACGGGGAAATCCACATACGGCACAGTAAGATTCTGACACCGTGGCGTGGGGCCGGCCCCAAGAGGCTTTACAATCGTAATCTAGCCTTACTTTGTGCTCATGATGGTCTTTTCACCCCTACGCTGTTACTAGTGCACAAGCCAAATTGTGACCAAGCAGACTAGACTGCAGGTGAGCAGTGAGTTATGCCTTTGCCTGTTAATTTAGAACTCTCATTTTATTCAGACAGGAGGCTCATTGGCCCATGCTATTTCTGATCCGTACCTTAAATCGAAAAAAAGTTATTTAACGGCTTCTGGTTTCTGCTCCAACATGTAAAGAGCTTGGAAGTTGTCAGTCCTGTTCTCACAACAAGAAAAAAAGCTAAACAAACTGAAAACCAACAATTCTGAGAGTCAGCAATGCTCTTAGATCTGACAGAGAGTTGAGGTTGCAGGGCAAAGTGCTCTTTGAAATTTGGAGAGACAGCAAATGCAGAGAATCATTGCTCCCCAGGGGCAGAAGCCACTGGTGCCAGAGACACTTAAAGTTGGGTAATTCCTGCAGGCAGAGCATGGACTAGCCTAAGAGTTGACAATCCCTCTAGTCTTAGGGGGACCCAACGCTTTCATGAGTTTTACCTCCAGGAGCCTTACCCAGTTCTTAGGATGATGATCAGAGAAAAATTCCTTCATGCTTCCTGCAGGGGGAGAGGAACAGTGACTATTCTGAAATAAGCCCAGAGCCCTCTGTTCATGACACAGGCATGCCCTGGAGGACATCTGCTTTCCCAGAGCCTCATCTGACCTCGGAGGAGGGCTGGTAGATGAGCAGAGCCCCTCTGGCCTCTCTGCATCACATAAACTGAGAAAAAGAGTCTAAGAAACTCTTCTGAAGGTCACAGCCAGGACTCAAGACTGACTAAAAAAATTGAGATTTAATCATAAGATTATAGAATGTTTCTCCTCTCCAACACTTTATCATCACATTAACAGGGCTCCAAAATGATAACCAGGTTACAACCTAGCTGCAAGACACAGAGTCTGTTTAGAAAGAATTTTGGGGGAAGCGTAAAGACAGCAGGAGACACAGAAACCAGGACACTAAAGGACACTGAAGCCTTTGACACCTACAGATATGGCATACATTAAGCACAGCCTAACCTCTCACCAGATTATCATAAAACCTTACACTAAAGGCCTACCTACCTCAGTTCCTGTTACCTATATATCATGTCCAGTTTTCAACAAAACATTACAAGGCCTGGTAGAAGGCAAATAAAACACAGTCTGAAGATACAAAGCAAGCATCAGAACCAGACTCAGATATGACAGGAATTTTGTAATTATCAAGTAATTTGGAATTGAAAATACTTTAATTAATAGGCTAAGGGTTCTAATGAAAAAAGTGGACAACATGCAAGAACGGATGGGTAATGTAAGCAGAGAAATAGAAACTCTAAGAATCAAGAGGAAGTACTAGAGATCAAAAACATTCTAACTGAAATGAAAAATGCCTTTGGTGGGCTCATCAGGAGACTAGACACAGCCAAGGCAAGAAACTCTGAGACTGAAGATATGTCAGTAGAAACTTCACAAACTGAAATGCAAAGAGAAAGAAGAATGAGAAAAAGATGGAACAGAATGACAAATAACTATGAACCACTACAAAAAGGCTAACATACATGTAATGAAAATACCAAAAAGAGAAGAGAGGAAGGAACAGAAGAAATATGTGAGGTAATAATGGCTGAGAATTTCCCAAAATTCACTTTGGATGCAAAACCACAGGTAAAGGGAGCTCAAAGAACACCAAGTAGGGTAAGTACCAAAATATCTACACCTGGGTATATTCTGTTCAAACTTCAGAAAACTAAAGACAAAGAGAAAATTTTGAAAGAAGCCAGAGGGGGATAAAACCCAAAACACCTTACCTATTGAGGAGCAAGAATAATTATTATATTGGACTTCTCCTCAGAAGATATGCAAGCAAAAAAGAGTAAAATGAAATATTTAAAGTGTAAAAAAATCCAAATAACCTAGAATTTTGTATCCAGCGAGAGTATCTTTCAAAAGTGAGGACATATAAAGACATTCCCAGACAAACAAAATCTAACAGAATTTGTTGCCAGCAGAACTGCTTTACAAGAAATGATAAAAGAAGTTCTTTAGAGAAGGGAAATGGTGTAGATCAGAAACTCAGATCTACATAAAGAAGAAGAGTGTTGGAAAAGTGATACATGAAGGTAAATAAAATATTTTATTATTCTTAACTGACCTAATAGGTATCTGTTTGTTCAAAATAATAATAGAAACAGTACATTAGGTGATTAGAACTTATGGATAAGTGAGATGAATAACAGCAGTGTTATAAGGGACAGGAGGAAGGAAGTGGGAATACTCTATTATAAGGTTCCTGCACCGTCTATGAAGAGGTAGAGTATTATTAGAAAGTGGACTTAGATTTGTTGTAAATATATATTGTAAACCCTAAGGCAACCACTAAATTTTTTAAAGGAAGTATAATTAATATGCTGAGAGGAGTAAAAATGGAATCATATAAAGAGAGAGGCAGACAGAAGGCAAAAAAGAAACAAGGAACAATTGCAATGAAAAAACAGTTACAAATATGGTACATTTAATTTGTCTATATCAATAATTACTTTAAATGGGGATGGTATAAATATACCAATTATCTGAGACTAAGAGAGTGGATTAAAAACCAATACCCAGCCATATGTTGTCTGCAAGAACCCCACTTTACCTATGAAGACACAGATAGATTAAAAGTAAAGAGATGGAGAAAGATGTACCATGCTAACACTAATGAAAAGGAAACAGGAGTAGCTGTGTTAATTTCAGACAAAGCTGACTTCGGAGCAAGAGAAGTTATCAGAGAGAAAGATGGGTATTGCATAATAATATAGGGTCAGTTCTCTGAGAAAACACAACAGTCCTTAATGTATATGCACCTAACAACAGAGCATCAAAGATATCAGTCCTTCCCAATGCGAGGTAAAGATTCAATGCAGGGCTTCCCTGGTGGCGCAGTGGTTGAGAGTCCGCCTGCCGATGCAGGGGACACAGGTTCGTGCCCCAGTCTGGGAGGATCCCACATGCCGCAGAGCGTCTGGGCACGTGGGCCATGGCCGCTGAGCCTGTGCGTCCGGAGCCTGTACTCCACAACGGGAGAGGCCACAACAGTGAGAGGCCCGTGTACTGCAAAAAAAAAAAAAAAAAGTCTATTAATTCTCTGGAAAGTTTTTACTATTTGCTAACATTCTTATCTCACCTATGTAGAATTCTGGTTTACATTGGAAATGCTGGCCTGGTAGGAAAACATAGTATCTTGCTTCCTTGTTAACACAGCTTTTAATACATGCAAACTGTTTTTCAATCTTAGTATATAACCTTAAGAAATCTAAAATTATATCTGTGACACATCCAAAAAATAAATCTAAACCAGTTGAAAAACTGAATTTTAAAACCTGTTTTAGCCTTAGGAGTCTATGGAAGAAAATAGACAGCAAATACAGGAAAAATTCTGTGAATATTTTTGTACACATAATATCAATGTGAAGATATATGACCAAATATTTGCCTATGTATAGTTTTAAATTTTTAACAATAAGTAATTATTTCCCATTCAGTTGTAACTGTTCGATTATAGTGTTAATATGAATTATATTAGAACTTGTTCTTGTTTTCGGTTTTATATTATATCAGTGGTTAAATCAATATAATTAAATCTTTCATTGTAAATTATGGAAATTTTATGTTTATCATAACACAAGAACTTTATTTTTAGTTAAAGCCATATGTTATTTGTATTTCTTATCTCATTTATTGTTAATTACATTTGGTCAATATCACTCAGGTGTCTTTCTTCTATCCCACTTAGACCTGAATCAGATTTTAAAATGCCTCTGAACAAAAAAGTAAAATTATTTAATTCCAATCTTGGTTGATCTTTCTATCCTGTGCTTATTTACTAGTTCAGTTTTATTTAAAAATAAAACCAATTCTCACTATTGTGGCTATTCTGAGGCAGACTGACCAACTTTACCTTAAAGTTAATTTGTATTTTCCTTGCTTGTGCCTGGTAATGCAGAGATATGAACCATGTGTGTCCCCAGATATGAAGACAAGAAAGTCTTAGTACTTTTTCCAAATGCTTGGTTCTGATTTTGGACTATTATGAAATTCTAATGTCATAACTGGTAACTCCCTAAGAATTACATGACGTTCTGGCCTTTTTGCCTTGATTTCTTTTGAGTGTACTTTCCAATAGATCTTTCACAAGTGAGTGACAAAGCTAAAACACTCTAAAAGAAACCACATTTCCTACGTGGTATGATTTGCTTGCTTTTTGAGAAAATTTTAAAAGCTACTAAAGAACATTTATTTAATGTGTTAGTGGTGACCAGCAAGTACCATTATGGCCAGAGTCTGAGGCCCAGGAAGGTCATATAGGTTAGAAGCAGTGGACAGTTTGAATGCTAGGGAAGGTCGCTGAAAGCTAACTGCGGCTAAGCATAGTTTTGTTTTGTGTTTTAATCAACTAATGGAAAATAAATTTCCAAGAAGCTCTTTTGATCTAAAACCACTGCTCTTCAAAGGCAGGGGCGTGACAGTTACCTGTCATGACCTCTGCTTTGCTGCTCTTATTTCCAGCCTCCGTGGACATTGCCCAACTCCAGAGGCAGGGACTGTTTTAGTTGGCATATGGGCTCGGCATCCTTGGAACTGCTCTACTTTATGCCTAAACTTTCCTGCCAATGTCAGCATCAGCCTTGTCAACACTTCTTTTCCATTTGTGAATACTGTAGTTAAAGCTTTCACCTCTCCCTTTCTAGAAGTATTTCATATTTAGCACTTGGGTGTTTAGAAATTCTCTCTCTGAAGAAATACATTTCAACTAAGAATCTTTACGACTTATAAAAGAAGTTTCACTTAGAAAATATATATAAACATATGTGTGTGGTTTTTTTTTTCCATATGGCCTTTGATCTTGTCGCAAAGCTTTAGTGCTGTGAACAGTGAGGTTTAAGGTAACCGACAAAGTGGTCTCACCAGTGAGGCAAAGTTGTGTCAAAAGAGGGCTTAGGGCTTCCCTGGTGGCGCAGTGGTTGAGAGTCCGCCTGCCGATGCAGGGGACGTGGGTTCGTGCTCTGGTCCAGGAAGATCCCACATGCCGTGGAGCGGCTGGGCCCATGAGCCATGGCCGCTGAGCTCCGCAGCGGGAGAGGCCACAACAGTGAGAGGCCCGCGTACCGCAAAAAAAAAAAAAAAAAAGGAGGGCTTAATTGTTTAAAAAAAAAAATTCTAAGCAAAAATTCACCTCAAAACCCATAAGGTTTCTAAATACATTTTGAAGCATTTAGAAGAAAAGAAGTCCTTTTGTGTTTGCTCCATGTTCTGGAAGAGCAAATAAAAAATGTTACTTTGTTTTGTTAACTCAGTGGCCACTCGGCAATCCTCAGGCTGAATGCCTGTGGATCGATCATCAGCTAAGCATGCGGATGAGTTGTGTATAGATTATTATAATCATAAAGTTATAGCACAGTCTGTCGGAAAATACTTGTGATAATTGGTTTGGAAATATAGTTTAGTAAAATTAAACATAATTTCAAGGAAGAGAAAACATTTTCATGAAGGTTTTCTTCATTAGAAAGGTGACATCATCCCAAGTAATTTAATTATTGTTGATTTATTTAACAAACCTCTGTAAGTCAGGGTGGGCCTTCCTTGCTGTGTAGGTCTCCTGACCTTCTTCACATTTCATGTATCTGGAGGCATCCAGCCTTAGTGACAAAAGTTGATTATGCTGAATCCAGATGTCCACCTTAAGAATACACATCTCTCTCATTGGCTTTTTTTTTTTTTTAACTTAACATAGTATGTGTTTTTAACTGTCTCATGACAAATAGATTTACTTTTTAATCACCACTGTTGGATAAAATTTATTATCACCTGAGTTCCATCCATCAGATTTGAGGGTACAACTCATGTGAAGAGGTAAATGGGGAGATGGTGAGGGGAAGTTTGGTGGAATAGGAACCCCAAGTTTGTAGCTTGCTTAGTTATCACCACAATTTCATGACCCTGTCATTTGAAAGTCAGATGACTCAATGGTGTCACATAATGTATGACTAGAAGACACAATAAGGAATATTCCCAGGACACAGTCAATTTCTCCCTTTTTTTCGTGGAAAAAGAGTTCACGGAAGACAACCAAGCAGTAAATATCCTAAAGATAGTCAAAACAGATTGGAATATAATTTTGTTCAGAGCTATTCAAAAAATCCTCTACTATGTCTCAATATAGGTAGCCTGTAGAAAGTTCCCAGGTGAGGATTTATCTTCTAAATGTAGACTTGTGGGTCTTTTTAGCTAGCGAATTCAAGCCACCAAAGGAAGAGGTCAAGAAGAATGAATGAAGTTAAGAGAATTGACGAGCTGAGTATCACTGTTGGGATTTTGTTTCTTATATGGCTTGCATTTGTGCTTTGAGATTTTTGGGATCTAAGAAAGCCATGCTGTTCCAGGAGCTTCCCAGAAGTATTTTTGGAGCAGGCCACACGGGCTCCGGAAAGAGAATGCATTCTATTTCCAGGTGCTATTGTAGAATCATTATTCATTTAACAAAAGTGTGGTCTTTTCAGCTAGAAATTTTAGTTCCATAATTCAAATGGACTAAAAATATTCTGGAGTATATCTAGAAAAAGTGTTTTGTATGTATCAATATGTTGTTTTCTAGCAATGTCCCATTCTGGATTAAACATAGAGGAAAACTTTCCTGTTTCTCTGTAGCGTGAGCTTTTAAATTGATATATGTGTATGTGTTTTAAGTGAATTGTGAAAATCAGCCCAATATAAAGTCAGTTATAAAAGTTCCCTTTGTTTCCAAATTATCTGTGTAATATTTACACCAAGGATGAATCGATTAAAAAAACCAAGTATATGAGGAAGGCCTTCCTGTGTCTCTATAATATATGATCATTGTTTTATTTATCACCAGTTCTGGAGTGTTTCTCAATGCCAAGTCCAGAAGTGAAAGATACAGTTTTAACTTAGAGTGCTGACACCTAGCTAGGGAGACAAACAAGGTAACAGAAGTCAGTGTGACAAGTGACAGGATACAGGTGAGCTCAGGCCTCTCTGGGAGGAGCAGCGTCACGAGTGGCCTGAGGGCAGAGGAGGCGAGCTGGGCTGGAGGACCACAGGGGAGTTGGCAGCACCGGGGCAGCCAGAGGGGGCAGGATGTGCAAAATAAGTGTGAGCGGCAACAGTTCATGCTCAGGGTGGCCAGTTTCTCACAGAAAGTAAGAAGATCATACATTTTATTTTGTCAGTTTCAACAGTGGACAGCCTCTTCAAAAGTGATCTTCTTTTCGTACATTTGTCAAAGTCAGGAGCAGGAAAGGGGTGAGGAAGGGCTGTCTTATTCCACTGCCTTTGCTCTTGCAACTCAGTGACATCCCCGAAGCCTTTGACCCCGCATCGTTCATGTACACGGGAAACACTTTTTTCAAGAATAAGCATTTTCTCAGGGAGTTTTTTGGTTCCACTTTCACAAGTGTCTCATCTCTTTGTAGCAACAAACCTTGCTCTCTGAGCTGTACTGAAGGTTCCTACTTTTCTTTCTTCAGTGTCGAATTAGGAAAAATGGAGTAAAAGCTTCAAGATTACTCATTGAACATACTATTTTTTACTTAATTTCAAATAGCATCTTCCCTGTAGGTGTAATAAAGATCTGCGCAAGTTAGAGGAAGGATAATTTTCAGTGTTCCTTTCACATTTAATCTTACATTGATGATCCTCGTATGTTACCTGTAAATGCTCAATTGGTAAAGCAGTTAAACTTTAATGGTAATTCATAATGGATTTCTGCAGCCACTTTTCTTTTTTTAGTTCACATAACTAGAAAAAAATAAGGGACTTAAGTTACGTCATGTTAAAATTGTCCTTCGTATTCAGACCATAAAAGCAAAAACGTTGTATATTTTTAGTACGTAGCGATCATTAATGGAAACAGTCACTTCTGTTTTCTGTTGCCATTTTATATTTGGTGTGTGCTGTTCCTCTGTGAACCTTTCTCTTAAAAGTTATATTCTTGTATGAGTTCCTCAATAGACTATAAACTATAAACATAGTCCCTCAGAAAATAATTATCGATAACTTCATTTGAATTGAGAATAAGAGAAAATAAGGTCTCTCTAAAGCCCCGGTGCCAAGCAAGAATATATATAAGTAAATGGTAAAGAAAAAAAGAGTTTAAGACCTGGAGCCTGATGATGTGGGTTTAGATTCTGGTTTTGTTTCTTTTTAACTCGGACAACTTCATTATCTAGTGACCTTCACTTTGCTTTTCTGTGAAATGTGATGGATATTATCTGTGCTTATACCCACCTACCCATCTACCTGCCTAATTAGACAGGGATTTCCTTAGCATTTAAGTATGTGAAAGAGCCTTGAAACTAAACGTGTTCTACAAATACTAGTTGCTATGGCAACGACTTACCAATGTACCAAATATGATTCTTAAAATGAGAGGCAGTACATGTATGAAGTTATATTTTACATAAACTACGTAGCACAGATTAGTGCCTAATAGGCATTCACCAAACAGGGATCCGCTTTCCCTCTTTGTCTCAGCTTTTCTTTCAAGCCTTGTTATTTCTCATTTGTCCCCATTTGCTGCTACACTTTTCTGCTGTTCTGGGTGCTTTCGAATTCACTGATGCTCTGGTTCTTCTTCCTGCATGCACAGGCCCAGAGAGGCAGTCAGACGTCAGGCAAATTTAGTAAAACCTCCTTCTTAGTTTGGACATTTGATTGTATGCACATTCTAATTTTAAATTAGCACATATATGGGTGGCTATTGGCTTTATATTCTGTAATAATTTAATTCATTTATAGCAGTGGAATTTGTTGAGGTACAAATGTTTACCAGTTTTATGAATAAAAACCCATATCATATTTGTTTTGCAAACAACTTCAACTGAGTACTATATTGTTTATTTGTATGGTTTTTCACAAAATAATGAGCAGTTATTTTCATTGTTTATAATAATGCCTAAAACTTATTAAGTGCTCATCAAATGTCAGTGCTTGACAGAAACGAAATCATTTAATCCTCACAATACTTTGCGGTATGTCTTAATTATTATTTCCCCATTTTACAGATGGGGAAACTAAGCCACAGAAAAGATGTCAGGAGACAGGATATTATCACAGTTAAATATGCAGGTCCTCGTTCCTGAGTGCCTGGGTTAATTCTAGTTCCCCTAATTATTATGTGTGCATCCTTAGACAAATTCCCTACACTTTATGTGCGTTAGTTTTCCCATCTGTAAAATAGGGAAATAATGACACATACTCATAATGCCATGAGGCTTAAACACTGGCTTTCCTCTGAATGACATTTTAGATTCTCTTAACCATATGTTCAAAACTCTGCCCACATATTGTTCCCTTTTCCTTCTTTTCATTATCAGTAGTATTTTCCATGAGGCAATTCTCGTAGACGATACAAAGTACTCTTTAATGATTTACTAACTTACGTTTTGGTGTTCAGTGTAAACACCATGGAATCCAAAGACAGGCTCCATCACATGAATTTTTGGAGCCTAAGATACTTTAGTTCTCCCCATGAGAATGTGATTTCAAATGAAACCCAGTTCTCGGACTTATTTCAAGTGCTTTTCCGCACGCTGAAAGTGTTAAGCCCCAAGTGGCAAACGTACAAGGTACCCATCCTTTATTATTATATCTTTACTTGGCTTGATTGTTAGTGTTCTTTTCCTCATTGTTAAATGCATTTAACAGCGAAATCTGTAACCTAAAATTGTTTCATTGCTAGAGATATTAAAACTGCCCTGGCTTGAAGTCAGAAGTAACTTTATCAAAATCCTAAGACTAAGAGCAATAAAATGTTGCATGTAATTTGAGTCCCTTTAGAAGAGCTTTTGTCATTGAGAAAATGAGCATGGATAAATATTGATTGTGTTTCTGAAAAATGTTTTCTCATTTCAAAAGTCCACCCCAGCTTAGCCGGCTCCCCTCTCTCTTAACAGGCACCAGCATCTTCACCGTGTACGAGGCTGCATCCCAGGAAGGATGGGTATTCCTCATGTACAGAGCCATCGACAGCTTTCCCCGCTGGCGTTCCTATTTCTACTTCATTACCCTTATTTTCTTCCTTGCCTGGCTTGTTAAGGTACTCTAAAAATTAGTACTCATCCAGTCTATGCTTTCTGACAGTTTCTGCAGATCTTTTGTTTGTTTTCAGTTGCCCTCACTCCCTTACGCCCAGTCTTGGTAAATGTGGTTTGTCATTTTCTTTCAGAATGTGTTTATTGCTGTCATCATTGAAACATTTGCAGAAATCAGGGTACAGTTTCAACAGATGTGGGGATCTAGAAGCAGCACTACTTCGACAGCCACGACGCAGGTACAGTATCCGGAGATGATGAGTAACCCACTCGAACTGGGCGTGTCCCTCTGCACCACCCTGGAAATGGATGGGACTTGATGGGACTTGAGAAACCCTGTTATCACCAACTTCTGCAATCAGATTCACTGAGGGAGCTGCTTAAAAATACAGGTGCAAAGCCCCAAACCCAGAGCGACTAAATCAGATTTTCTGGATGATGGGGCAAGGGCACCTATATTTTTAACAGCCCCATGGGTGGGTTTGACAGAAAACCAGGCTTATCATATTTATTATGTACCTTCGATTTGATTCTACCATCACGTGTCCTCCAAGGACTTGCTGATAAAATATAGCAACTGTGGAATTCCCCATTTTAAAATATTCACGTAATTGAAACCAATATAATGGCCCTTATGTATAGGATTAGAATTTTTTGGAAGGAAAATTTATTTCATTCAGAATGAACCAATCACAATATAATAAATTATGAAGAAGACCCCTCCATCCCAAATGCATGCCTGTGAATTTTGAGGAATTACTGCCTATTCAGAAGGTTTCCACTATGCTTCCGAGAAATTGGAAGTATCCTAGAATTTGACTAGAAGTGGCATGGCATTTATTACATAAGAGGGCAATTCAGATCCAATGTCTTTTGTTTTTATTTTTGGTTTTGTTTTGTGTGTTTGTTTCTTGGTGGTTAGAAAGAGGAAGAATAGGTTTATATATCTTCTTCTGGTATAAATCTTAATAAAAGAGAGAGAAAATAAAAATTCCAGAATTGAGAATGAAATTATGTTATGCCTTGCAACTACTGCTTTAATGTTAAATTTTAAGAGAAATTTAACATAAGTTTGTAAATACTTACACGGGTCTGTTAGGACAAAGGTATCTGTGAAAGATCCGAGGTACAAATTTTACTTTGAAGATCTCCAAATTGAACTTTTAATAATTATATTTATATAATTACTACTTTTAAAATAATATATTATTTTTTAATAATTGTATTTATGCCTATGTATTAAAATTATAAAGAAAAGGATTCAGGATAGTGGCTCACTGGGAGTGGGGATGAGGAAGCAGAGGAATAAAATTAAGAAGAAGTGCAAAGGTAAAAAAAATTAAAATATTTATATTTAATAGCTAATAGTGAAAATGCTGTTAAACATGCTAATATTTGGAAGAGCCTTGTGCAGTATTTTTATGATGTTGTGAAAGTTCGAATGGTCTAGTTCATTATAGATGAAATAGGATTTATATTATTCAGTTTTGTCAAACAGCTATTCAAACTTCCATGAAAGATTTTTTTAAGTGTTATCTAGGTTATGTCACAGATGGCATGTAGGAAAACCTTCAGTGAGCCTGCCACATCTAGTACTCATTTCTTCTCTCATCTTTTTAGTGAACTATGAGAAATCGTAAAGTTCCAAGTCCATTCTGACATGTCTTTTAAATAGAGTGACAGCCTCGTGGAGGTGTGTTTTCCAGTATAGATATTGAGAACAAAGTGGGACATAGAACTATGAACTCCACACAGAACTCACATTTGATATTCCTGAGAGATGACCTAAAATGTCTTTGAAACCATATAGTGCTTATTAAGTAACTCTTAGTTGTAAAACCACAGCTGGAAAAGTGGTGTTTGGAAGTGCCACCGAGTCAGCCAGCAGTTACAATAGAAAGTCAAATGTGGAGAGACTGTGAACACAGTTGTACAAAATTGCTTTGTTGCAAAATTGTCCTTAATCAGGAGGAATAAGGTGGTAATTCAGACGTAATGCGTCTAGGTATTCAGCAGAGGTAATCACACAGAGAATTGTGAAAAACCTTCATTAAGAAAAATGCTATGGCTGAGGACCTGGTTGCTAAGCAACCGAAGCTCCAGCAGCAGCCTCTCTGGTAAAACACCACTTGGGCTGCCTGGCAACAGGCTGCAGGCCCCGCCCATCCCCTCGCCAGCCACTGAGCAAGTGTTCCAGATGCTTTTGTGTGTGTGGAAGGGAGAGGCATCATTTGCCGTGATTCTGTTACGTTTGTAAAATCAGAGACAACTCTGCACAAAGGCCCTCTCGTTCGATGGTTTAAAACACTAAATCACAAGTTTCTAATTCTAACAAAACAGATGGGCTTTAGGGAAATAAAATAAAGATGGCTGTGTATTGTGAAGCACACAGCTTTTCAGAAATGAAGTCAGTTCTTGTCTTCCTCTAGTATGTGGGACGTCTGCAGTTGTTCTCTGTAAGTTATCCTCATAGGAGGGCAAAGAGGGTCCTGGGGATGGTGGACCTGTTGATATTTCTAAGTCCCTGGACTTTCCAGGAGGGCTGCATGAGTAGAAAGAAAAATTATACACATTAACAGGATAAAGTAGGGGCTTTCCGACATCTTAAGAGGTTCAACAGGAATGGCTCTGATATGTTAAGAGGCAAAAGAGAATCAGTGATGAGAACTCTTTCTTTAAAATAACAAAGCAACCTGCCTCAGAGTCACAGCATAGAAACAAATTACAGAAAAACTAATGCCAAAGGTCTTATGGAGACCATAATAGAGCAGGTAGCAGGGAAACAAAAGGAAAACGACGTGGAAATTTGCAGATTAGTAGTCAGTAGTTTGCCTGAACTCTGATGGGGAAGGTGACTCTCGTACCTGCATAATCACTTGACACAGGTCACTGTTGCCACATGCTCAGTTATATGTTGGATTAAAGTGCAAGAGATTTGTACATCCAGGATATAATAGCCCCCTGTGTCAACCCACAATAGGACTTCCCATGCTACACATTTGTAGGGGTGTTGCCCCAGAGAAAGGTGTTGAGATGGGCCGATGTGCTAGCGGAACACGTCCTGGGCATCGTGCATGTCCGGTCCAGACTTGCACTCCCATTCTCTAATAGACACTTCACCTCAGATACCTGTTGCCAGTCGTGTGGTCTTCTGATCTAGGCTGATTCACAGTAGGAATGAGCTTATCTCACTTTCCCTGGAAGAGAACCGAAAGAACTAAACTTTAGGGCCCTGCAAGGCTAAGTTTTGTATATATAGTGACAAGAGACACAAGGCAGCATCTGGCAATCAATCCGTACCTAACTTTTATATACAAATCATGGCCCAGTAGGGTCATATTGAGGGATGGGTAAGTAAATATTCTGACTGTCTAAAGAGAGCAATAATTTCTGGGTCTGTCATTGTCTCTGACTGAGCACACTTGCTGGCCCATGTTTTCTGAATTAATAAGATACAAGACGGATAAGGGTGGAGCTGATAAAAGGACACAGGAATTCTTTCTCCTCTGTAGTTCCATGAACCTTCTCAGAATACGGGTTCCTACAATACTGGAACAACTTCTGTGTCAATGTGCAATACCGGCTTAAAGGCAGAAAGGCATAGATGAAAAGGCACATGATGGAAAATAAAAAGAATTTCTCCTCCATGAAAAGATGTGTACAATGTAATGCTCCAAAACAAAACTTTAGTAAAAATTTGTTTACTGCGTTCCAAGACTATTGGTTTCCACATGAATATACATCATTAAAATATGTGAGAAAGCAATTTAGTGAAAGCAATTTCTGGGAAGACTTTGGTAGAAGGTACAATAGTGAGCTCCTTCTAATAAGAAACTATAGTAATGGAATAATACATTCATCATAGGAAGCCATACATGAGAATTATATCTTGTGAGTCTAAGTCATTGAGTATATTATTTAATTAAGAAATCAAGTCAAGTGCCCACCCTCATTATTTTGTGTGATAATGACTATTACCTGTTTTTTTGTTTTGTTTTGTTTGCGTTACGCGGGCCTCTCACTGTTGTGGCCTCTCCCGTTGCGGAGCACAGGCTCCGGACGCTCAGGCTCAGCGGCCATGGCTCACGGGCCCAGCCGCTCCGCGGCATGTGGGATCTTCCCGGACCGGGGCACGAACCCGTGTCCTCTGCATCAGCAGTCGGACTCTCAACCACTGCGCCACCAGGGAAGCCCTATTACCTGTTTTTTAAGATGATTGATTTTGAAAGAACCCAAAGAGCATGGGAATTTCAAAATAAATTTTGGATTTTATTTTCATTACCAAATGTGTATGTGTGTCTTGGGTTTGGAATTTTAATTCAGTTGCTAGTGGTCACCTGTATTACCAAGATCCATTCTCTACCACCTCCCATTAGATAATCTGTTATTGTTGTCATTGATGATGATATTCTGCCTAAAGTACAATAGAACAATCCACAAAGCATTCTTAGCAAAATCAAGTGACCCTTTATAAAACGCTGGCAGTTGCAAACAGGCAAGCATGAGATGATTCTCGAGACTGAAACCTCCATGGATTCCCAAGTGATTGTACTAAGAGGAAAGTGCTCGTGTGGTTATTGGTAATACTCCACTAATTCATAACACTTTATTACAATAAATCACATATCTTGAGAGCTGCACTAAGCACTACGCTATTGACTTTACAAGCAATCTTATTTAATCTTCACAATAACATTGTGAAGTTGGTATTATTATTGTCTCTGCTTTGCAGATTAAAAAAGGACAAGGATTGGAAAGTTAATTATTTTATCCAATATTACATAACTGGTACGTGCTAGAATGGGGGCTCAAAACCAGCTTCCTGGGCTTCCCTGGTGGCGCAGTGGTTGAGAGTCTGCCTGCTGATGCAGGGCACACGGGTTCGTGTCCTGGTCCGGGAAGATCCCACATGCCGCGGAGCGGCTGGGCCCGTGAGCCATGGCCGCTGAGCCTGCGCGTCCGGAGCCTGTGCTCCACAACGGGAGAGGCCACAACAGTGAGAGGCCCGCGTACCGCAAAAAAAAAAAAACCAGCCTCCACAGCCATAAGAGTCTTCAGTTTTGCTCCCTGAGATCCTACCTCCTTTTAATTTGGTCATTACAGGCCCTGCTGTCAATGTGCTATCTTTTTTCTGGCTTCTCTTTTCTATTAAAACAAACAAAAAAAGGTTTTCTTGTTGACTGAAAGGTGGAGAAAGGGGTACTTTCATACATAATTACTAAGTGTGAATTAGAGCATCCTTTCTAGAAAATAGTTTGACAATATGTGTCAAAAGCCTTAAAAACATGTAAACTATTTGACAAAGAGATTGTACTTCTAGGAATTTATCCTAAGAAAAATTCTGGTCAATGCTCAAAGATGTACATTTGAGAATGTTTATGGAGGCGTTTCAGTAAAAAAGAAAGAGAAAGAAAGAGAGAGAGAAAGAAAATTAACTCTAGTCATAAATTATTGATTATAAATTATGAAATTAGAATAAATGCAAGCCATTAAATCATGATTGAACTTTATTGATATGAAAATATGCAGATAACATATTAATGCAGTAAAAGGGTCTGATGTTTATATGTGTGTGTGGGCATAATATACCTGAAAGGTTAACTCTGAAATATTAGGGGTGCTTGTCTCTGGGGAATGGGCTTAAGATTTTTTTTTACAGCTCATACACATTTTCTAAGTATTTAATAGTAAACCTATATTAATAATATAATGAGAGGAGAACAGTTAGTATCTTTAAAACTGAAATAAATCATTGGACATTCAAAATGAAGCCACTTGTGTTAACTTAGGTTCAGCTGCAAGGGACAAAAAGCCCCAAATAAGTGGCTTCTATAAGATAGAGTTCCTTTCTCTGTCATATAAAGTTGGAGGATGTCATTCAAGGTTGTTACAGTGGTCTGTGTTGCTATAGATCCAGAATCCTTCTACCTTTTTGCTCCACCTTGTATCACTTCCATTCCCCAAATTGCCTCCTGGACTAAAATGGCTGCTGTAGCTCTAACTCTTACATCCATATTCCAAAGAGCAGGAAAGAAAAAAATAGAAAGTTTCTGCTTTCATTTCATAGACCAGTGTGTATATATAATTACATTGTCAAGATGAGCTTCAAGAAAGGGAAAGAATGTCCTTTTTTTTGTTTTTGGTGGCCATAAAATTTTTCGTAGTTTGTAAGACAAGAGGAACAGATATGTGGAGACCCCTGCCCCTGCCACACTCCCCTAAGGACTTCACCCTAGGATTCATGGCTCTGGATATCCCACCATGTGCCTCACGTAGCTACTGTTACATTAACCAATCCAAATGTTGTTGTATAATTCAGGGAACTAAAGAGAAATGGACCATGTTTGCATTTCCTTCACTTTATTTCACACAAAGAACTGACCTTGAGAGAGCACTTTTACTAACAATTAAATTGATTCATTTGATTTTAGTCTATTGGAAAAAAAATCATTTAACAGAGAAAATTAGTCTGCTTCTGATGGAAGCAAATATGTGCCCCAGGGATCCTTTGCTCCATGGTAAGAGAGTAGAGGTTGCTTGTACAGAGGGTTCCTACCTCGTGACTGGTGGGATTGCTTTTGTCTTTTCTCCTTAAAAAGAGACTCCCAGACATTTGACAGATACTTTAAAAGGCACTTATGCATGTTTGCGTCTCAACCAATGTATGTATTCTCAGAATGAGCCTATTTATGATGGATGTGCTTGATTCTACCACTAAACTTACCTTTTAAAATTCATTCTAAAGGGAATCAGAATCCTGTAAATGGGCAGCTGAGAAGAACCATTTGTAATTGGCACCTTGGATCAGAGAATCTTTGTGTAAATGTGCACCGCCATTTTGTCATTTTAAAAATACATGTATGGCCTATGAATTTTGGCATTTGTCACTCTCCGCCTCCCTTATTTTATAGAGGGCAAGTTTTCTTTCTGCAAATGATCTACTACCTCTGTTACCAGGAGTTTGAAATTATAATGATAAATCCTAGGTAATGGGATCTTTGCATCATCTCATGTTTCCATCAACAGTTACCCTTTTGAACACAGACGGGGTCAGACGAACACGAAGACATAAATATGACAAAGAAAATGTTTATGTCTGTGAGATAGTGAGCTCAGGCTGGAATAAAACAGTGAGTGCTTGTAGTTGGTGTCTTTTCTTAGAAAAATAAAAATCCTTAATTCTACCCTATTCCACCACACCCCTGCACATGTAAGGAAAAGAAAATATATATTAGTGGGAAAATATTTATAAGTGGTACATGCTTTCCAGTGTAGTATATTATTGATAGATAACTAATTTTTTAAATAAATCTATTTATTGATTTATTTATTTTTGGCTGCCTTCGGTCTTCGTTGCTGCACTTGGGCTTTCTCTAGTTGCGGCGAGCGGGGGCTACTCTTCGTTGTGGTGCACGGGCCTCATTGCAGTGGCTTCTCTAGTTGTGGAGCATGGGCTCTAGGTGCGTGGGCTTCAGTAGTTGTGGCTTGCAGGCTCAGTAGCTGTGACTTGCGGGCTCTAGAGCTCAGGCTCAGTAGTTGTGGCACACGGGCTCAGTAGTTGTGTCTCATGGGCTCTAGAGCGCAGGCTCAGTAGTCGTGGCACACGGGCTTAGTTGCTCCGCAGCATGTGGGATCTTCCCAAACCAGGGCTCGAACCCATGTCCTCTGCATTGGCAGGCGGATTCTTAACCACAGAGCCACCAGGGAAGCCCCTAGATAACTAATTTTTAAGGTGGTAGAATATGAGTAAGATAACCTACACATCCAGCAACCTGGATGTCTAATTCAATGACTGTCAGATTTTAGCATCCTGTACTATCCTGAATTTCATCATTTATGTCTTTTAAGCCAAAAGAAACTACTTTTTCCCTTCATAAATATGTATACATAAAATTTCTGCTGAGCAGATTAATTGTGGCTTATACAAGCTAATTTCACAAAGTCTTTTAAGTGATTTGTAATTCTCCTACCATTAAAATAACATTCCCGGACTTCCCTGGTTCAAGCCCTGGTCCGGGAGGATCCCACATGCGACGGAGCAACTAAGCCCATGCGCCACAACTACTGAGCCCGCAAGCCACAACTACTGAAGCCCGCACGCCTGGAGCCCGTGCTCCGCAACAAGAGAAGCCACCACAATGAGAAGTCCACGCACTGCAACAAAGAGTAGCCCTTGCTTGCTGCAACTAGAGAAAGCCCGCACACAGCAACAAAGACCCACTGCAGCCAAAAATTAATTAATTAAAAAAATAAAATAAAACAACATTCCCCTATTTCCCTGTGCACATTATATTATTTATCCTGAGAATATTTTTCTATTGGTTCAGTGAGAACCGTCTACTAAATAAAGATAAAAGTTTACCACTTTTTGTAAAAACACACCATGCTTTGGAATTCTAATTTTCATTTTCTCTGAGATGTTATATATAATAATCAACATAATGGGGATAAAATACCTACTTTTAAAGTCTTGTGGAGAAGAATATTTGGGCAGATACACACAAAGCATATGTAAGGCAGAAACGGCCTGATGCATAGCAAGTGCTCAACTAATGCAAGCTATAAACTTTATTATGATTATTCACTTAAGTTTGCAGTGTTAAAATGGAATGACTCATGTTCTAAATATAAAGCCATAAGAAGACAAATCTTTGATAACAAATAAAACGTAAAAAGCCACAGACAAAGTTAGAGTTCTTGATGTTCCATGTAAGTGTCTCTGACTCATTTCCCCTTTGTCTTGAAGATGTTTCACGAAGACTCCGCTGGCGGGTGGCAGCTGGTAGCTGTAGACGTCAACAAACCCCAGGGACGTGCCCCAGCTTGCCTCCAGGTGCGGTATGATGCCATTTCTAAAAGTCACCCCCAAAGGTCTTTGATTTGATTTTATATGAGGAAATCTACAGCTCTCCAAGCTCTAGATCCACCCAAATTTGTGGGCAATATTACACTCCATCCTGTATTCCCGGGACCTGGCATCCTTTTTAGATACACACTAGGGATCTGGTAAATTTCTGGTAAATGAACGCACACAGGTAAAAGCAGGCCAGTGGTAATGAATTGATGAAGAATTTTTTTGTCTCATTAAACCTTGTAAAGGTATTCTTCTGCAAAGGCCTGAATTGTTTGGGGCCGGGGGCAGTCAACATCACAATTCACTTACTTGAGTACCTCACCATGTACACAGGAAGGAAATGTCTTGAATATGTAGTCTGTTGTTCTGCGTCTGCAAGCTCTCCGAGCAGCATGGTATAATAAAGGCACTTCCTTAACAAAGTGCACCTGCAGCAGACACAAGGCGATGGGATTGCAGGGGAGCCCAAAGTCCTGGCAAGTGACCGGAGGATGGGCCATGAGGTCTCTGGCCTGTGAACCTTCTGGACTTACCTTCTGCTCTGAGCTCCCCAGAAAGCCTAATAAAATCCTTTTCTTCAGTGGACCACAGAGGCCTCTTCTCTTTCATGTGCCCCCTCCCTGCCCACCAATAGCAGTAACTCATTTAAAACAACATCACCTTAACAAGAGCGGCATCCCTGCCGTTCCTGGGCTTTTTATATTTCCATTTCCCTCCTCTTTAAGGGTGAAAACTCAAGCTGTCCCATGTTGGGAGCAGAAAACTGATTCTTCCTCCTGGAGAATGTTATTTTCTTCACCCTCTTTCTGTTTTCAGTTGTAAATCCTCTTCCTACAAGGGGACTGCTTCTTATAGTTTTTCACATTCCCCCCTATAATTTGGGGAAGGGTGTATCACCTGCTTCAGGATGAGAACACATCTTCTGTCTTTCTTTTGGATCTTTCTCCAGGTGGGGACTGGTGCATTTTAAGGATTGGTACATAAGTAGCAAAATACTGTCCTCTGAACCTCTTGTGTGGGCTACATCTATATGGCTGTTTAATCATATAGTTATTTGTTTGTATCCATTAAAAGGATAGAGCAGGGGCTTCCCTGGTGGCGCAGTGGTTGAGAGTCTGCCTGCCGATGCAGGGGACACGGGTTCGTGCCCCGGTCTGGGAAGATCTCACATGCCGCGGAGCGGCTGGGCCCGTGAGCCATGGCCGCTGAGCCTGTGCGTCCAGAGCCTGTGCTCCACAACAGTGAGAGGGCCGCGTACCGCAAAAAAAAAAAAAAAAAAAAAAAAAAAAAAAAAAAAAAGGATAGAGCAGAAAAAGAGGAAGAGTTTACAATGAATACTGATAATGTTAAGTACTATTCTCTGCTTCTCTTTCTGTCATATATTGGATAGTGACAATGCTGCTAATAATTCAACTTCTGTAGCTACCTCTACTACTGCTATTACTGTCATAGCAATAACAATGACAACCATTGTAGTAGCAGCAGCTTCTTGCCTAAAAAGTACTTTTACTTACATTATTCATTAATCCACCAACCGATATTTACTGACACAAAGATGGTCCTGAGCAAGAGAAGCCCAGCCCCTCCCCTCGTGGAGCTTACAGCGTACTTCAGGCAGTGAGGAGAAAACCCAGCTTTGAACTAGCAATCACAGGAGTGATGGGCGTTTGGAAGGAGTAATGCAGGATGCTATGGGAGTATGTAATTTGGAGTCCGCTCTCCTTGTCTGAGAGTCAGGGGAGGTCCTCGTGAGGTAGTGGTACTTTAACCGAGACTGCAAGCATGAGGCAGGGAGTGAGGAAGGGTGAGACTCAGTACAGCCCTGTGCTGCGGAAAGATTGGCATCCTCTATGGGCCTTTGTAGAGGTGAAGTGGAGACCCAGAGGGCCGCCTGAGTCTCCTGACCTCAAACAAACGGAGAAGCCAGGACTTTTACCTGGTCTCTGGTTCCTGGTCCCATGCTCTATCTAGCTGAAAAAATATGCCAAGGAAACATTCATTTGTAATAGAAATCAAGGATCAGGCCTGTTAGGAGTACCAAATCAGGGTCTTCCTATGCCCCAAATGCATTGCTTAAAATTTTAGTAAATGCTTGTTAATAGATGCCTCAAGGTTGCAGTCTGGAATTAGGAAGCGAGCCTCTATATCAAAAAGATTTGAGGGGCTTCCCTGATGGTGCAGTGGTTAAGAACCCACCTGCCAATGCAGGGGACATGGGTTCGAGCCCTAGTCCAGGAAGATCCCACATGCCACGGAGTAACTAAGCCCGTGTGCCACAACTACTGAGCCTGTACTCTAGAGCCCGTGAGCCATAACTACTGAAGCCTGTGTGCCACAACTACAGAAGCCCGTGTGCCTAGAGCCCGTGCTCCACAGCAAGAGAAGCCACTGCAGTGAGAGGCCTGCGCACTGCAAAGAGTAGCTCCCGCTTGCTGCAACTAGAGGAAGCCCGCGCACAGCAACAAAGACCCAACACAGCCAAAAATAATAAATAAATGAAAGAAATAAACTTATTTTAAAAAAAAAGATTTGAGATGGCAAGAGCTAGATGGCAATGAAGGTGTGATGGAGGGGCAGCACGGAGCAGGGACACAGGGAAATAAAGGTCAGCAGAGGGGGGTGGATGTTAGGCTAGCCCTGTGTGGATGTGGCCTCTGGGAGACGTGAGTATTAGGCATGTATGGTGGGTGTGGCAGCATGCTTGGTAAGTTGTATGGTTGATGGTACATGTGGTTTGAGACAATGGGAGAAGGAATACAGACAATTCAGGATGAGGCTCCATGCAGCTCAGCATCCCATCTTTGGTCCTGATGCTTTCCAGAAAGAGCTGATCTGTAAGAGTACGGATGAAAAGTGGGATGGCCAAGGGGTCACCTCTTTGTATTGGGCATGACGTGAGCTGTGACTAAAGAGAGAGTACATTTCCACGTCTGGGTGAAAAATGAATTAATTATTACCTTATTAAAGAGAAAAAAAGTAAAGAAGAAGTACTGAAGATACAATGGTCGTGAAATACTCACTTGGCTCTTACTAATGATTAATGCCGTCTAAAACTAGTTAACAGGAAAATTTTCGTCTGAACCATACCTCACTGCCTTGGATTATAATATCTCACTCAAAGACAAACTGTAGCATATATTACTCCTTTTTATTTTTATTCTTTCTGTTTGTTTTCTTTTTTATTGAAATATAGTTGATTTACAATGTTGTGTTAGTTTCTGGTGTACAGCAAGGTGATTCAGTTTTATATATATATATATAAACATATATATACATATATATTCTTTTTCACATTCTTTTCCATTATAGGTTATTACAAGATATTGAATATAGTTCCCTGTGCTATACAGTAGCTGTATATCTATTTAATATGTAGTAGTATGTATCTGTTAATCCCAAATTCCTAATTTATCCCTCACCTGCGCTCCCTTTGGTAACCATAAGTTTGTTTTCTGTGTCGGTGAGTCTTTTCTGTTATGTCGGTAAGTTCATTTGTATCATTTTTTTAGATTCCACATATAAGTGATATCATATGATATTTGTCTCTCTCTGTCTGACTTACTTCACTTGGTATGATAATCTCTAGGTCCATCCACGTTGCTGCAAATGGCATTATTTCATTCTTTTTTATGGCTGAGTAATATTCCATTGTATATATGTACAATGTATTGTATATATGTACCACATCTTGTATTGTATATATGTACCACATCTTCTTTATCCATTCCACTGTTGATGGACACTTAGGTTACTTCCATGTCTTGGCTGTTGTAAATAGTGCTGCAATGAACATTGCGGTGCATGTATCTTTTTGAATTAGAGTTTTCTCTGGATATATGCCCAGGAGTAGGATTGCTGGATTATATGGTAGCTCTATTTTTAGTTTTTTAAGGAAACTTCGTAGTCTTTTCCATAGTAGTTGCACTAGTTTACATTCCCACCAACATTGTAGGAGGGTTCCCTTTTCTCTACACCCTCTCCAGCATTTATTATTTGTAGCTATTTTGATGATGGCCATACTGACTGGTGTTAAGTGGTACCTCATTGTAGTTTTCATTTGCATTTCTCTAGTAATTAGAGCTATTGAGCATCTTTTCATGTGCTTGTTGGCCATCTGTGTGTCTTCTTTGGAGAAATGTCTATTTAGGTCTTTCTGCCCATTTTTGGATTGGGGTGTTTGGTTTTTTGATATTGAGCTGCATGAGCTGTTTGTATATTTTGGAAATTAAGCCCTTGTTGGTCACTCTTTTTATTTTTAAAACGAGCAAAATGTGAGTGTGTTCTTCTAAAATGACTTTTAAACTGTAGAAATAAAATAAAAAGTAAGAGTTTGCTTTAACTTCTTCCAACTATCCTCCCTCATTCCACTTCCCAGAGGTAACCTAGCGGTCAGCGTTAGAAGCCAGTCTCCTAAGACCCTTTACCCCTGAATTTAAACATTATATCTTTTCTATAAAGCAGCATTTCTGCCTCCCAGAGGCCCTGTCATTTTCACATAGTGTTTCCTCTTTCTAGAACACTCTTCTCTCCCACTCAGAGTTCAGAATTCAGCTCAGATGTCACTTTCTTAAGGAAGCCTTCTTCGTCCTCAAAGAAACAAATCAGGTAGCCCAGTTACATGTGCCCATATCCTCCTATGCTTTTCTTTTGTGTTTATCATAATTTTAATTTAAAAAATTTTAATGGTATAATTTGTTATTTAATGTCTGCTTTTCCAACCAGAGGAAACTCCATGACAATAAGAATCATAACGGTCATGGTCAGCATGTGAAATAAATACATCTGTGTTTAGAAATGTAATCTTAGGAATAACAGTTGAAAAGAATCAAAACCAATTCCTACCTACTAAAAAAGTAGAATTTATAGGAATGAAGCATTTGAACAGCTGTAATTAAATTGAATTAGTGATTTGGCCATTTGTTGGAAAAGATTGGAAGAATGAGGTAGAAGCAGTATCTGAGATGGTAAATGAGTGACCTAATACCATTTGGGTATTAGGAATTATTGATTTTGTCTTGAAAGTGGAACTTTGTTTCCAAATTTGACCCCAAGTTTAAAAAGCAGAAATTTCATATGAAAACCCATATATCCTACTGCTTTTGTAAAATAGAAAGATCTGGCAACACAGGACCCTCACTCCCATGTGGTGTAATTGGCTGGAGCTGGGCAGTGGCCGCCACATTGGGCACCGTCTCTCCAGTTTCCGGGAGTCTCCCAATGGTCCATATTGTTGTCCCGACAGCACTGGGAATGTGTGTTTTATTTATCCACAGATTCGTACAGTCACTTTTCTCAGAATAGCAAAGTATTTCTCTTTGCCCATCACTCTATGGACAGAAAATAAATAATAAATTCATAAGTGCACACGTATATAAATACACACGTAAATGCATGCATGAAGGAAAACATTGTTTGCAAAAAGAAAGGAAAAATGAACATGATTGTAGAAGTGAGGGTGGTCCCTGTGTGTTTAGTACATGACTCCGGGTCTGCTTTTCTCATTCATTTTACCTGCTGGGTGTCAGGAGGCCTTTGTTTGGGTGACCCATGAAATAAGGTACAGAAGTGTGACTTTAGTTTACAAAGATGGCATAAGGGTAAGTAGTGCGTGAATTTCCATTATTCCCAAAAAGTCTTCCCATAAGTTTTATGTCTTCATAATTTCAAACTGTTGAAATCTTAACTCAGCATAAATGGAGACTGGCTCAAATTCTCTTATAAGTGAAGGACATTTAAAAATCATCTCTGTCCTTGTTTCAGGTGAAATTGCTTCACATTGGCTAACTTTCTTCACTGGTATCGTGTCTTGTATTTTTACTTTCTTTTCTGCTTTCTGTATCCTTGTCTAGTTTATTGGTATGCGTCTATCTGTCTTCCCCACCAGCTTTAAGTAATGAGGTAATTTAATGAAATATGATTGACTGATGTGGCTTAACTTTCCCCACTACTGTTAAACTAAATACATGATGTGACTGGTGCTTCTGTGATTCTGGGTGTTTGATGTATAATACTTTATTTTTTTCCGCTCTCTCTCTCTGTATGTGTGTATCTATCTACCTATCTATTTAAAAGACATATGTGTACATCTGTATATGTATATACACATTTTTTACATTGTATGAATAGCTCTATCAGGATTTTATATATTCCAGTAAGCAGTGATTAGGATCTAAGCAATAGGAACAATTTTTTTTATTGTTTTTTATTTAAAAAAATATTTTTCCCCACATCCCTACACACATTTTACCTTATTTCAAATGTTGCAATATTTGTGGTATTTCTACCTCTTTACATATGTTGATTATGGAGGTATCAATTGAATTAGGGACCTTAGAGATCTTCTCACGTTTTTACAGAATAATAGGCTCTATAGAGCCATTTATCTAGGAAAAAATAGGCACCTTTGGTCTGCAGTTTGAAACCCTACAAATTCCATTCTGTGTTCTGAGACAAATTATAAATATAATTATAGCTATAATTATAATCATAATGGGAGTCATATGCAGGCATACAGGAAAGGATTCAATCTGGGGCCCTTAGGGTGGTCTTTTCTGTTTTTATAATGAGTGAGAATACAATGCGTGCACATTGAACTTCACAACCACGAGTTTGGAGCAGGTGGACAAGAAGAGCCGTCTTACTGACCTCGTAGGTTCTGTGTGGTGAGCTCTCTGATGCCACTTGTTGAAATTTTTAGTTAATTCACTTAATGTTAACAGGGTTAATTTTGCTAGGACATTTTTCAGGTTTATTAATGAACTTCATACCACGTTTAATAAGGAAATTAGTCATGATCTAAATCTATGCAATTCCTAACAAATTCATTCCTAAGTTAAGGACAAGTAAGCGAATGTCCTGTTGCCCCGGCCCCCTCCACTTCCCAGTCATCTTGCCTGGAACGTCTTTCTGCATCTGTCTATCCTCACTTCCCTGTGCTCTGCTGAGTTGCTCGTTGTCTGGGGTCCCTCCCCTTCCTGCCTTCAGTCCTGGCTATGGGAACATCACTTCCTGGCTGGAAGTGATGGAGAACGTGAATAAGCCAAACACCGCACCTGGTTTCCTTTTCTTTTTGTGCTACAACTGCCTCCAGCACAGACTGCTGGACTGTGGTGACATGACTCCCCTACCTCTCATGCCTGCCTCTGCAGCTGCAGACGTCCTTGCTTCATTCTGCGAAGTAATTCCCGGGACAGCATCTTTCCTGAGGGAGAATAAGTCACCCAATTGTAGCCTCTTAGAGAACAGGCTTTGGAGACAGCCATATTTCAGCTATGCTACTTATACTATGACCTGGGGCATATTTCTATAAATTGGGGATAGTATATCCTTCCTTGGCTTGTGAGAATTAAGTGAGTATTTATGTCCTAGTCAGGAATTATTTGGTTGCGAGGATCAGACCATATGCTCACAGGGAGTGTTTATTGCAAGTATAATCAGAGCTGCCAGGGGACTGCGCTTTCTTTGCCCTTCTCTACTGTCTGTTTGGGCCACAGGATTTCTCATCTTTGTTTCTGTCTGTGCATTTGCCTCTGTTTTCTCACCATGCAAACTAGCTTCCTTCTTTTTCTTACGTTTTACCCAAATATGGCAGATTGTGACTGAGTTTGGTGACCTCCCATTTAAGGGTTCTAAAGAGATTCATCAGAAGACATCCAGAGGCGAGTGTAGAGCTGGGAGAAGTTTCACCAAAATGGGACATTGGCCAGAGGCAGGAGGTCATGGGAAGTGAATGGAAGCAGTAGGTCCACTTAAGCCAAGCACTGGGCTTTCCTCCAGCACGAACTCAAGGTAATTTTCCTTCTTAATCCCCTCTGAAAACCCTGCTCCCATTTCTGTCTATAGGAGCCACCTACTGAGCACTCTTCTTCATGAGCTCCATGGGGTGAGTGAGAAGGGACACGTAACTTTGTCCCATGGAGCGGGGGGACTTGACCTCGGGGTTATAACTCAGGGATCGCTTTCCCCAGGAAACTGTCAAGTCATACAGGACTTGACAAGTCTGTTAAAGGCTAAATAGGTTATTATGGTCTGACCTGAAGTTCAAATCACCTGTAAAATAATTTCTTTGGAGAAATGCCACATAGTTTCCATGAACTACTTACAAATGAATAATTTGTAAATTGGAGCCATTTGACAATAGAATGTTCAATCATTTCCTTGCATTAAAAACATTAAGAAATAATGTACTGATAGAAACACAGTTAGGAAGAATACCTCGGTATCCACTCTTAGAAATAATGATAGCTACATTTACGGACCACTCGCTATGTGTCCGGCACACAGCATCTTAGAAGTTGAGGGTTCTGATCACCAATTCCAATGGAGTGGGTGAGGGGAGAGTTTTCTCACACCACCAAGCAATTTTCTGACACCAGCTGAGTACCCTGAATTCAGCCCAAAGGTTCAGAGCTCAGTCCTACAAGACTACCCCTGCCACCTCCTTTTCAGATGTCACCTGGGCTTCTGACCAACCAGCTCTAGTTGGAGGTTCCAATGACCTTCTCAGGTTTGAATAATTTGCTAGAGCTGCTCACAGAACTCAGAAAAATATTTTACTTACTAGATTACCAGCTTATTATAAAACAATGCAATGAGGGACAGCCAGGTAGAACAGATGGCACAGGACAAGGTATGGGGAAGGGGCATGGAGCTTCCATGCTCTCTGAGAGACAGTCTGCCAACACCTCAGCATGTTCACCAACCTGGAAGCTCTCTGAGCCCCGTCCTTTTGGGGTTTTATGGAGGCTTCATTGCATGGACAGGGTTGATTAAATCATTGCCAGTGGTGATTGCTTCAATCTCCAGTCCCTCTCCTCTCCCAGGACTTTTGGTCCCAACCCTCTAATCCTTTGGTTGTTGGCTCCTTTAGTGACCGGCCCTTATCCTTAGGTGCTTCCAAAGTCACCTCATTAACATGAGAAAAGACACCTTTATCCCCCTCGTCATGGGAAATATCAAGGGTTTTAAAAGATCTGTGTCAGGGACCAGGACAAAGACCAAATATGTATGTCTTGTTATAAATCAAAATATCACAGAGGTGTTAAATTACTTAATGATCATAACATCATAAATGTAGGTACTGTTATGATCTCTGTTTAACAAATGAGAAGTTTGAGGCACAGAGAGCCTAAGTAACCTGATGATGGTCACATAGCTAGTTACTGAGTGGGAATTTCCTCGCAGGCAGTCGACCTCTTGTTTTTAACCACTTCATCTTCATCACTGTATGTTATCCTACTACAGAAATATTTCACAGTTTGTCCATTTATTCACTTCCTCGTTCTGTTGATGGCCATTGAGGTTGTTTTTTATTGTTTTGCTCTTGCAGACATTCTAAGATCCTTCTTGCCCTCGCATTCTTGTGCACACGTGTAAGAATTATCTGAGTATATATAGTTAGGAGAACAATTGCTCGGTTCAAGGATATGAACTTAGGCTTTATGAGATGTTGCCTGATGGCTCCCCAGATGAAAGTGCCACTTTTTACTCTTACCAGCAAGAGTAAGAGTTCTCATTCTTTCACATCCCCGTCCACACTTGATGTTATCAGACTTTTACACCTGATGGCATGACATGATATATCATGATGTTAAATTTTAATCTCCCTGATTAAAGCCTATGGTTGTTGAGCATTTTTTCATATATACATAGACCACTTATATTTTCTATAGATTGCTTATTCCTGTTTGTTGCCCATTTACCTGTTGATTTTTCCAAATGATTTTCAGAAATTCTGTGAGATTCTAAAGGGCATATCACTTCTACCTAACATTAAAATATTAGAAAAGTAAATCCAAAATATTAATACTTGACCTACGTATGCACATTTTACACTCTACCATCTTCAGGCAATAACGTAATCCTTTTATGTGGTGTTACCAAAACCATTTAGAAATTTTCTTTAATTTGTGAGTTTCAGCAAAGGGAAAAGTTACAATCAACTCTTTTAGCATCAACCGGTTAGTTATCTGTTTAAACTCGTTTTAGCATAAGCAACAGCAGCGCTGAAGAGGTCACCCTAATGCACAATAAACAGAACACGGCTAAATTGGAACCTCATTCCTGGGCTGCTGCTGTGATGAGCTGTTTTTCTCCTGCCTCTCAGGTAGGAGATTTCATCTCTTGACAGTTTGACAGATGTTGCTTCACGGCTTTGAGCCATCTTCCAACACACACCCAGTGATCTATTATCTTGAAGAAAGTCAGTGACAAGAAAATGAAAGTATGCCTGAGACCCGGCCTCCTTAAGCTCAATTTCTCTCTGGTAACATCCCATCGTGTGCCTCCTTCTATAAAGAACAGAAATAATAGGCTTTTACCATGAGTAGGTCAAATTGTGGCAGAATTACTACTATAGTGTTTTAATGCTTTTTGAGAAAATTTCCATTGAAGGCGAAGATGGGAGGAGGAGTAGATTGTGTGAAATGTGTATTTCGAGTGACAAGGTGACATTCTAGGCACTTCTTAAATGTCTGTCTTCTTAATAAACCTTCCCACAAACTGGCAGATAATTTCAAGAATTGATTGAGCCCAGGGGAACATAGGTTCCATGTACAAGCAAACCTCTTCCATCCTTAAAGACCCATGTGTGGCCCAGCTAAGACAGTATGGCCCAGGAGAACCTCGGACAATTGGCTAAGTCTCCCAGAGACTCAGTTTCCTGACCTGAGAAATGGGGAAAGAAACATCTCTCAGGGGTTGGTAAGAATTAGAAGTGAGGCACATAAACTACCTAGTGCTCTGTGTGGGATGCAGCAGGTCACCCAGTCTGCAGAGGTGACTGACGTTACTATTAGCATATGGTCCTCTCCTAGCACTGTTCACTCTGAGTGTCCTACTCACTTCCAGAAAGTCAGCTGTCATGCACACTCATGGTCCAGTGGTGTCACAGCCTTCCCTTCTCACTCTGCTTTCTGAATCTTTGCAGCGCATTTCTAACACGTTCCCAGGTGTTCTCATGGAAACGTCACCCCTCCCCCACCCATCCCCACATAGACATCAGGCTTTTCCTGCACCTCCAGAAACCTGAACACCAACCTATAATGCACCCCTCTTGGTCCTCCCCAAATCTGATCTGTCTTCAATTCTGTCATTAATTCAGTCTTTTGAATTTCTCTGAATCATCCGCTCCACCCCATGCTAAGATCCCTGCCCTCAAAATCAGATCAAAGCTTCCACAGTGCAGTGATCGCTGACTCCTTGATTGTATTTGGTCAGTTTCTCTCTGCTTCCAGCTGCTTCCACTATAGCTTTCACGTGATCAGCGCTTAGCAAATATTTGGGGGGTTGTATGTGAATGTGCACATGTGTGTGCTTTCATGTACAGAGCTACACAACCTCCCACATAGCCGACACAAATTCTTACTCTCCCCTTAAGCGGACGCCAACGATCCCTTCCCAAAACATGCTAGTCTGAGACCGTCTCAGCTGATCACGGCTGGGCTCACTTTTGATCTGAAGTCAGCCAGCATCATCAGCTAGCTCACCAGCCCTCATCTCTGCTTCCAGACACGGCTGACTATTGGGATAGAGGGGATGACGGGGCCGGGGGCCACCATGAAACAGACCAACCTGTAGTGTTAACGAGGTGGCTCAGGGCTCCAAGAGCTGCAACAGGAAGTCACAACTCACAAGTATTCTCCAAGTCTCTGCGTATATCGCTTTTGCGATCGTCTCACTGACTGAAACAAATCACATGGCTAAGTTCAGAATGAGAGTGGGATGGGAGAGCACTGCCAGGGCTGTGGATGCAGAGGTGGGTTCAATTTCAGGCAATTTCAGGCTCTGCCACATAGGCTAAAGGGAATCCAAACATCACTGGCTTAGTATTACCATCAGTCCTTAGCCGCATTTCTCTTCCACCAGGCATGTTTTTCTTCTTGTTAAAATCTAGTTCACATAGTAGAGTCAGGAGTTTTGAAAAATATTAACAGCAGTCATAGATATTTGTGTGCAATTTATGATTTAACATCTAGGCTTACTCTGACAGAGTGATATACTCATGGTGCCAAGAGACGAAAGTGTCTTCCAATCCCCTCTTCCTTCTTCCTACAATTTGACTTCTGCGTGTGTGTGGGATTCTCTTCCCCAACTTACTGTCCAGGAAAGAAGCAAACCAGTCAGGGCATGACAGTGGGCGTGGTTTTCACTGGTACCATAGATAGTCAGTACTTTTGTGGGGAGTCACTTGTGGATTTCCTTCTGCCCTATGGTTCTCCAAGGACATGCAGCAGGCAGAAAGAAAAAGCAGAGTTTTTAAGGATATCTAATGGTTCTGTTTTCAGTATTGCTATAAAGATGTTTCACAGAAATTCTTTATATCAGACAGAAGTATTTTGTGTATTGATAGTAGGAGTAACAAATATCCGAGGTCTTCTAAATAAGGGAACGGAAATGGGAGATTTATTTTAGGTTTTGTGCCCTTGGTCTTTTACATCATGTTCTTGTTCCTGTGCTCATGGCTCATATGCAAGACGGTTTCTGAGAATTTCATCTTGTAATTGCATTGTTCTCCAAATATGTTTATTTTGAAATCCAATTAAAACACAACTTTCTGAATGCTCAACATCATTAATCATTAGAGAAATGCAAATCAAAACTACAATGAGATATCATCTCACACCAGTCAGAATGGCCATCATCAAACAATCTAGAAACAATAAATGCTGGAGAGGGTGTGGAGAAAAGGGAACCCTCTTGCACTGCTGATGGGAATGTGAATTGGTATAGCCACTATGGAGAACAGTATGGAGGTTCCTTAAAAAACTACAAATAGAACTACCATATGACCCAGCAATCCCACTACTGGGCATATACCCTGAGAAAACCATAATTCAAAAAGAGTCATGTACCAAAATGTTCATTGCAGCTCTGTTTACAATAGCTCAGAGATGGAAACAACCTAAGTGTCCATCATCGGATGAATGAATAAAGAAGATGTGGCACATATATACAATGCAATATTACTCAGCCATAAAAAGAAACGAAATTGAGCTATTTGTAATGAGGTGGATGGACCTAGAGTCTGTCATACAGACTGAAGTAAGTCAGAAAGAGAAAGACAAATACCATATGCTAACACATATATATGGAATTTAAGAAAAAATGTCATGAAGAACCTAGGGGTAAGACAGGAATAAAGACACAGACCTACTAGAGAATGGACTTGAGGATATGGGGAGGGGGAAGGGTAAGCTGTGACAAAGCGAGAGAGTGGCATGGACATATATACACTACCAAACGTAAAATAGATAGCTAGTGGGAAGCAGCCGCATAGCACAGGGAGATCAGCTTGGTGCTTTGTGACCCTAGAGGGGTGGGATAGGGAGGGTGGGAGAGAGGGAGATGCAAGAGGGAAGAGATATGGGGACATATGTATAACTGATTCACTTTGTTATAAAGCAGAAACTAACACACCACTGTAAAGCAATTATACTCCAATAAAGATGTAAAAAAAAAAAAAAAAACAAAACTTTCTGTACATGGCTGATACAGTGTTCAGTGCATGAAATTTGTTTACCACGGGAGGGTATTTTATTCACTCAAGCAGCGATTTAAAGATAGACTTGAGTTCTGAGCTGTACTGTTTATTATCCAAATTTATCCTTATTGTGGCCTCTTAAGCCACAATTTTGATTTGTTAGATGTTTCCATGCAGAGTCTTCAGAATCTATAAGGCACTATTTTATAGGAAAAATTACAGAACAAATTAATAGGAAGAACTGTGAAGTACTTAAGCATTCATACCACTAAAAATGAGACACCTTAAGACCTTTTTGAAAATCTATAAATTTTCCTGGTCCCTCTCAAGATCACTTGTATCTTCCACTTGATTTCTCCTCTTATACATTCGTACCTTCCCCATAAACAACTGACTGTGTCTCTACCTTTAAATACCTTTTCAAATACAGCAATAATAATAAGAGTTTTGGAGTGTAAGATGCCTGCTATGGCATCTATACTATTTAGACTCTATCCTGTTTAGACTCTGTACTAAATAGTCTCATTTATATTCATGTTCCAGCCTAGAGATGTAGATGTTATTATACCCATTTCCCATATAAGAAAACTAAGTCACAGAGAAGTTAAATCGGGTACAGAGTCAAGATTTGAACCCAGCTCAGGCTGCCTTCAAATTGACATTCTTTTACACCACGGCGATCTTAGACCCTTCGGTGAGGAACAGGTCATCTTCAGCTTTCAAATATAGGGTTCCCAAACTTCCACCCTCTGTTAAATCACAGAGTCAGCTGCATTTTGACTGCCTGATAGGAGGCAGGAGAGCATTTGCTTTGGACTCAAAACAAATGAGACTACTTTCTAAGTCTGTGAACTTGGAAATCGATTCATCCTTCCCTGCTTCTCCATAGATGAGGGGATAACAAATGCACCTTTTTCACACGGTTGTTGAGGATTAAATGAAATTTTTACACCAGCATGTGATATGCTTGGAATGAGGCTTGGCACAAACCCAGCCCTCATATATGAGCTCTTATTTTGATAATACATTTTGTCGACGTCGATTTGAATTGAGGGAGGATCCCTATCCAGGTTTGGCATAGACTTCTGTCTTTGAGAGCATTCCTTTCACGGTAGAACTCAGAACGAATATGAAGAAAGGCGACCTTTCGTGTTCTTTTTTTTTCTTTTCGGTGGAACCCTTTCATCGGGTAGAATTTTGCAGCACTGGGCAGATATCTGCGGTCCTGTTTCATAGGAGATGATTTGAGCGGGTGTATGTCAAAATCACCAACAGTGCTTGCTTTAGTTTCCTATTGCTACTGTGACAGATTTCCACAAACTCAGTGATTTCAAACAACACAAATTCATTATTTATGGTTCTACAGGTCAGAAGTCCAAAATGGGTTTTGCTGGGCTAAGATCAATGTATTAGTAAGGCTGTATTACTTCTGAAGATTTTAGGGAAGAAACTGTTGCTTTGCCTTTTCCAGATTCTAGAGGCCACCCGCATTCCTAGACTTTATGAAAGAGTTTGTGCTGGTATCTTCATAATCCTCTCCAAATGGTTGAAAAACCAACACATACTTTTGTCTCATGAAGCCAAACTGGTTTAATTGATTTTTTTTTATTATTATTATTTTTTACATCTTTATTGGAGTATAATTGCTTTACAATGGTGTGTTATTTTCTGTTTTATAACAAAGTGAATCAGTTATAAATATACATATGTTACCATATCTCTTCCCTCTTGCGTCTCCCTCCCTCCCACCCTCCCTATGCCACCCCTCTAGGGTCACAAAGCACCGAGCTGATCTCCCTGTGCTACGCGGCTGCTTCCCACTAGCTACCTATTTTACGTTTGGTAGTGTATATATGTCCATGCCTCTCTCTCCCTTTGTCATAGCTTACCCTTCCCCCTCCCCATATCCTCAAGTCCATTCTCTAGTAGGTCTGTGTCTTTATTCCTGTCTTACCCCTAGGTTCTTCATGACATTTTTTTCCCTTAAATTCCATATATATGTGTTAGCATACGGTATTTGTCTCTCTCTTTCTGACTTCAGTCTGTATGACAGACTCTAGGTCTATCCACCTCAATACAAATAGCTCAATTTCGTTTCTTTTCATGGCTGAGTAATATTCCATTGTATATATGTGCCACATCTTCTTTATTCATTCATCCAATGATGGACACTTAGGTTGTTTCCATCTCTGGGCTATTGTAAATAGAGCTGCAATGAACATTTTGGTACATGACTCTTTTTGAATTATGGTTTTCTCAGGGTATATGCCCAGCATTGGGATTGCTGGGTCATATGGTAGTTCTATTTGTAGTTTTTTAAGGAACCTCCATACTATTCTCCACAGTGGCTGTATCAATTTACATTCCCACCAACAGTGCAAGAGGGTTCCCTTTTCTCCACACCCTCTCCAGCATTTATTGTTTCTAGATTTTTTGATGACAGCCATTCTGACTGGTGTGAGATGATATCTCATTGTAGTTTTGATTTGCATTTCTCTAATGATTAATGATGTTGAGCATTCTCTCATGTGTTTGTTGGCAGTCTGTATATTTTATTTGGAGAAATGTCTATTTAGATCTTCTGCCCATTTTTGGATTGGGTTGTTTGTTTTTTTCTTATTAAGCCTGCATGAGCTGCTTATAAATTTTGGAGATTAATCCTTTGTCATTTGCTTCATTTGCAAATATTTTCTCCCATTCTGAGGGTTCTCTTTTCGTCTGGTTTATGGTTTCCTTTGCTGTGCAAAAGCTTTTAAGTTTCATTAGGTCAAATTTGTTTATTTTTGTTTTTATTTCCATTTCTCTAGGAGGTGGGTCAAAAAGGATCTTGCTGTGATTTATGTCATAGAGTGTTCTGCCTATGTTTTCCTCTAAAAGTTTGATAGTTTCTGGCCTTACATTTAGGTCTTTAATCCATTTTGAGCTTATTTTTGTGTATGGTGTTAGGGAGTGATCTAATCTCATACTTTTACATGTACCTGTCCAGTTTTCCCAGCACTACTTATTGAAGAGGCTGTCCTTTCTCCACTGTACATTCCTGCCTCCTTTATCAAAGATAAGGTGACCATATGTGCATGGGTTTATCTCTGGGCTTTCTATCCTGTTCCACTGATCTTCTGTTTTTGTGCCAGTACCATACTGTCTTGATTACTGTAGCTTTGTAGTATAGTCTGAAGTCAGGGAGCCTGATTCCTCCAGCTCCGTTTTTCTTTCTCAAGATTGCTTTGGCTATTCGGGGTCTTTTGTGTTTCCATACAAATTGTGAAATTTTTTGTTCTAGTTCTGTGAAAAATGCCATTGGTAGTTTGATAGGGATTGCATTGAATCTATAGATTGCTTTGGGTAGTAGAGTCATTTTCACAATGTTGATTCTTCCAATCCAAGAACATGGTATATCTCTCCATCTATTTGTATCATCTTTAATTTCTTTCATCAGTGTCTTATAATTTTCTGCATACAGGTCTTTTGTCTCTTAGGTAGGTTTATTCCTAGATATTTTATTCTTTTTGTTGCAGTGGTAAATGGGAGTGTTTTCTTGATTTCACTTTCAGATTTTTCATCAGTATATAGGAATGCCACAGATTTCTGTGCATTAATTTTGTATCCTGCTACTTTACCAAATTCATTAATTAGCTCTAGTAGTTTTCTGGTAGCATCTTTAGGATTCTCTATGTATAGTATCATGTCATCTGCAAACAGTGACAGCTTTACTTCTTCTTTTCTGATTTGGATTCCTTTCATTTCCTTTTCTTCTCTGATTGCTGTGGCTAAAACTTCCAAAACTATGTTGAATAAGAGTGGTGAGAGTGGGCAACCTTGTCTTGTTTCTGATCTTAGTGGAAATGCTTTCAGTTTTTCACCATTGAGGACGATGTTGGCTGTGGGTTTGTCATATATGGCCTTTATTATGTTGAGGAAAGTTCCCTCTATGCCTCCTTTCTGCAGGGTTTTTATCATAAGTGGGTGTTGAATTTTGTCGAAAGCTTTGTCTGCATCTATTGAGATGATCATCTGGTTTTTCTCCTTCAATTTGTTAATATGGCTTATCACATTGATTGATTTGCGTATATTGAAGAATCCTTGCATTCCTGGAATAAATCCCACTTGATCATGGTGTATGATCCTTTTAATGTGCTTTTGGATTCTGTTTGCTAGTATTTTGTTGAGGATTTTTGCATCTATGTTCATCAGTGATATTGGCCTGTAGTTTTCTTTCTTTGTGACATCCTTGTTTGGTTTTGGTATCAAGGTGATGGTGGCCTCTTAGAATGAGTTTGGGAGTGTTCCTCACTCTGCTATACTTTGGAAGAGTTTGAGAAGGATAGGTGTTAGCTCTTCTCTAAATGTTTGATAGAATTCGCCTGCGAAGCCATCTGGTCCTGGGCTTTTGTTTGTTGGAAGATTTTTAATCACAGTTTCAATTTCAGTGCTTGTGATTGGTGTGTTCATATTTTCTGTTTCTTCCTGATTCAGTCTTGGCAGGTTGTGCATTTCTAAGAATTTGTCCATTTCTTCCAGGTTGTCCATTTTATTGCCATAGAGTTGCTTGTAGTAATCTCTCATGATCTTTTGTATTTCTGCAGTGTCAGTTGTTACTTCTCCGTTTTCATTTCTAATTCTATTGATTTGAGTCTTCTCCCTTTTATTCCTGATGAGTCTGGCTAGTGGTTTATCAATATTGTTTATCTTCTCAAAGAACCAGCTTTTAGTTTTATTGATCTTTGCTATCATTTCCTTCATTTCTTTTTATTTCTGATCTGATTTTTATGATTTCTTTTCTTCTGCTAACTTTGGTGTTTTTTCGTTCTTCTTTCTCTAATTGCTTTAGGTGCAAGGTTAGGTTGTTTATTTGAGATGTTTCCTGTTTCTTAAGGTAGGATTGTATTGCTGTAAACTTCCCTCTTAGAACTGCTTTTGCTGCATCCCATAGATTTTGGGTCGTCGTGTCTCCATTGTCATTTGTTTCTAGGTATTTTTTGATTTCCTCTTTGATTTCTTTAGTGATCACTTCATTATTAAGTAGTGTATTGTTTAGCCTCCAAGTGTTTGTATTTTTTACAGATCTTTTCTGGTAATTGGTATCTAGTCTCATAGTGTTGTGGTCGGAAAAGATACTTGAAACAATTTCAATTTTCTTAAATTTACCAAGGCTTGACTTGTGACGCAAGATATGATCTATCCTGGAGAATGTTCCATGAGCATTTGAGAAAAATGTGTATTCTGTTGTTTTTCGATGGAATGTCCTATAAATATCAATTAAGTCCATCTTGTTTAATGTATCATTTATAGCTTGTGTTTCCTTATTTATTTTCATTTTGGATGATCTGTCCATTGATGAAAGTGGGGTATTAAAGTCCCCTACTATGAATGTGTTACTGTCGATATCCTCTTTATGGCTGTTAGTATTTGCCTTATGTATTGAGGTGCTCCTATGTTGGGTGCATAAATATTTACAATTGTTATATCTTCTTCTTGGCTTGATCCCTTGATCATTATGTAGTGTCCTTGTTTGTCTCTTCTAATATTCTTTAAAGTCTATTTTGTCTGATATGAGAATTGCTACCTCAGGTTTCTTTTGGTTTCCATTTACATGAAATATCTTTTTCCATCCCCTTACTTTCAGTCTGTATGTGTCTGTAGGTCTGAAGTGGGTCTCTTGTAGACAGCAAATATATGGGTCTTGTTTTTGTATCCATTCAGCCAAACTGTGTCTTTTGGTGGGAGCATTTAGTCCATTTACATTTAAGGTAGTTATCGATATGTATGTTCTTATTCCCATTTTCTTAATTGTTTTGGGTTCGTTATTGTAGGTCTTTTCCTTCTTTTGTTTTCTTGCCTAGAGAAGTTCCTTTAGCAGTTGTTGTAGAGTTGGTTTGGTGGTGCTGAACTCTCTCAGCTTTTGCTTGTCTGTAAAGGTTTTAATTTCTCCATCAAATCTGAATGAGATCCTTGCTGGGTAGAGTAACTTGGTTGCAGGTTTTTCTCCTTCATCACTTTAAGTATGTCCTGCCAGTCCCTTCTGGCTTGCAGAGTTTCTGCTGCAAAATCAGCTGTTAACCTTATGGGGATTCCCTTGTGTGTTATTCGTTGTTATTCCCTTGCTGCTTTTAATATGTTTTCTTTGTATTTAATTTTTGACAGTTTGATTAATATGTGTCTTGGCGTATTTCTCCTTGGATTTATCCTGTATGGGACTCTCTGTGCTTCCTGGACTTAATTAACTGTTTCCTTTCCCATATTAGGGAAGTTTTCAACTATAATCTCTTCAAATATTTTCCCAGTCCCTTTCTTTTTCTCTTCTTCTTCTGGAACCCCTATAATTCGAATGTTGGTGCGTTTAATGTTGTCCCACAGGTCTCTGAGGCTGTCCTCAGTTCTTTTCATTCTTTTTTCTTTATTCTGCTCTGCAGTAGTTATTTCCACTATTTTACCTTCCAGGTGACTTATCCGTTCTTCTGCCTCAGTTATTCTGCTATTGATCCCATCTAGAGTATTTTTAATTTCATTTATTGTGTTGTTCATCATTGTTTGTTTCATCTTTAGTTCTTCTAGGTCCTTGTTAAATGTTTGTTGCATTTTCTCTATTCTATTTCCAAGATTTTGGATCATCTTTACTATCATTATTCTGAATTATTTTTCAGGTAGACTGCCTATTTCCTCTTCATTTGTTAGGTCTGGTGGGTTTTTATCTTGGTCCTTCATCTGCTGTGTGTTTTTCTGTCTTCCCATTTTGCTTAGCTTACTGTGTTTGGGGTTTCCTTTTTGCAGGCTGCAGGCTCGTAGTTTCCGTTGTTTTTGGTGTCTGTCCCCAGTGGCTAAGGTTGGTTCAGTGGGTTGTGTAGGCTTCCTGGTGGAGGGGACTAGTGCCTGTGTTCTGGTGGATGAAGCTGGATGTTGTCTCTCTGGTGGGCAGGTCCACGTCTGGTGGTGTGTTGTGGGGTGTCTGTGGACTTATTATGATTTTAGGCAGCCTCTCTGCTAATGGGTGGGGTTGTGTTCCTGTTTTGCTAGTTGTTTGGCATAGGGTGTCCAGCACTGTAGCTTGCTGGTGTTGAGATGGAGATCTCTGGGAGATTTTTGCCGTTTGATATTATGTGGAGCTGGGAGGTCTCTTGTGGACCAGTGTCCTGAAGTTGGCTCTCCCAGCTCAGAGGCACAGCACTGACTCCTGGCTGCAACACCAAGAGCTTTTCATCCACACGGCTCAGAATAAAAGGGAGAAAAATTAGAAAGAAAGAATTAGTAGAAGTAGAAAGAAAGAAAGAAAGAAGGGAGGTAGGGAGGAAGGAAGGAAGGAGGGAAGGAAGGAAAAAAAGAAAGAAAGAAGATAAAGTAAAATAAAATAAAGTAAGATAAAATATAATAAAATTATTAAAATAAAAAATATTAAGAAAAAAAGAAAATAAATTAAATAAAACAAAAAAACGGAGAGATATAACCCTAGGACAAATGGTGGAAGCAAAGCTATACAGACAAAATCTCACACAGAAGCATACACATACACACTCACAAAAAGAGGAAAAGGGGAAAAAAATCATAAATCTTGCTCTCAAAGTCCACTTCCTCAATTTGGGATAATTCGTTGTCTATTCAGGTATTCCACAGATGCAGGTACATCAAGTTGATTGTGGAGCTTTAATCCACTGCTTCTGAGGCTGCTGGGAGAGATTTCCCTTTCTCTTCTTTGTTCTCACAGCTCCCAGGGGCTCAGCTTTGGATGGCCCCACCTCTGTGTGTCGGTCGCCGGAGAGCGTCTGTTCTTCGCTCAGACAGGACGGATTTATAGGAGCCGCTGATTCGGGAGCTGTGGCTCACTCAGGGCGGGGCGGGGGTGGGGGAGGGAGGGGCACGGAGTGCGGGGCGGGCCTGCAGCGGCAGAGGCCGGCGTGACGTAGCGCCAGCCTGAGGCGCGCCGTTCGTGCTCCGGAGGAGTAGTCCCTGGATCCCGGGACCCTGGCAGTGGCGGGCTGCACAGGCTCCCCGGAAGGGGGGTGTGGAGAGTGACCTGTGCTCGCACACAGGCTTCTTGGTGGCGGCAGCAGCAGCCTTAGCGTCTCATGCCCATCTCTGGGGTCCGCGCTTTTAGCCGCGGCTCACGCCCGTCTCTGGAGCTCCTTTAAGCAGCGCTCTCAATCCCCTCTCCTCGCGCACCAGGAAACAAAGAGGTAAGAAAAAGTCTGTTGCCTCTTCGGCAGGTCCAGACTTTTCCCCGGACTCCCTCCCCGCTAGCCGTGGCGCACTAACGCCCTGCAGGCTGTGTTCACACCGCCAACCCCAGTCCTCTGCCGGCGCTCCGACCGAAGCCCGAGCCTCAGCTCCCAGCCCCGCCCGCCCCGGCGGGTGAGCAGACAAGCCTCTCGGGCTGGTGAGTGCTGGTCGGCACCAATCCTATGTGTGGGAATCTCTCCGCTTTGCCTTCCGCACCCCTGTTGCTGTGCTCTCCTCCGCGGCTCCGAAGCTCCCCCGCTCCGCCACCCGCAGTCTCTGCCCGTGAAGGGGCTTCCTAGTGTGTGGAAATCTTTCCTCCTTCACGGCTCCCTCCCACTGGTGCAGGTACCGTCCCTATCCTTTTGTCTCTGTTTTTTCTTTTTTCTTTTGCTGTACCCAGGTACGTGGCGGGGGGGGGGGGTTCTTGCCTTTTGGGCAGTCTGAGGTCTTCTGCCAGCGTTCAGTAGGTGTTCTGTAGGAGTTGTTCCACGTGTAGATGTATTTCTGGTGTATCTGTGGGGAGGAAGGTGATCTCCGCGTCTTACTCTTCCGCCATCTTCCCGGAAGCTTCCCGGTTTAATTGATTTTTCATCTTGGACTTGAGGCATGGGGAGGTGGGCATCCATTTTTGTGATTATGTTTCTTAATATAGAGCCATAATATGCCAGCCAGTATTTGTTATATGTTTTAGTCAGTGATTACAAGCTTTTAGAATCATAAAATTGTGAATGCGTAAAACATTTTATAGGTCACCCAGTTTAACCTGCTACTTAGGAGTTTCCTCTACAACAGAGCTTCTCAAACTTTACTATCCACATTAATCACAGCTAAAGATGCAGATTCTGATTCAGTAGGTCTCTGCATTTCTAACACACTCCCAGGAAGCTGCTGGTCCAGGGACTACACTTTGCGTAACAAGGCTTCTGAGCATTCCTGACATTGCTGCCTTGGGGATGATTCTGCTATAGTCGCTTCTTCATATTTTGATAATCCTAACTGTCACATACAGAAATCAGTAGGTCTTGGATCAAAGCCAAACTCAAAACATGTGCAAAATTTTTCTGATGGTTTAAAAATATAAATCAAAATGACATTGCAGGGCTTCCCTGGTGGCACAGTGGTTGAGAGTCCGCCTGCCGATGCAGGGGACACGGGTTCGTGCCCCGGTCCGGGAAGATCCCACATGCCGCGGATTGGCTAGGCCCTTGAGCCATGGCCGCTGAGCCTGCGTGTCCGGAGCCTGTGCTCCGCAACGGGAGAGGCCACAACAGTGAGAGGCCCGCATACCGCAAAAAAAAAAAAAAAAAAAAAAAAGACATTGCAATTGAAAGGAATTTTTAAAAAGCTAATGTGTAGGCAGGATCTGAAGAGTCTTAAGTATATCTATAAATATATAGATATATATACATATATAAATATATATACACACATACATATATACATACATATATGTATGTGTAAGTTTATATAGCCTACATCCATATTAAATCATACAATTGTGAAAATCTCAAGTTATATATTATTTCGTGGCACTTACAACTTTAACATTTTCCTTTACATTAATTTTTATAACAAAATGAAAAATCACGGGGTATAAATTTGGACTGTCCTATGGATGTAAGCGTGACTCTAAGTGTAATGTTGCCAGCCGTTCTGCACTAAGGAAGCCTGTAGCCAAGTTCAAACGTTGGTTTCATTGGATTGAGTTGAAGTGGTTTATGTAGCTAGCTCTATCTTTAAAGCTAAAGTTACTGGTTTTATTATTTAAATTTGGCTACTGCACATACTGATTACCTTAATTCTTATTTAATATTTGAAAGTTATTACTTTGGAGAAAGTCAGCCGAGCAATGGTGATTATAGCGTATCAAAATCCATTTTAAGTGATTACTTTAATGACTCTGTACCAACAGGAATACGTAGACATTCAGACAAAAAATAATCTAATTATAATGACAGCACCAAAGTGAAGCTGTGACAGTTACAAAACCAATTTAAAAGTTTTTTGACAGCCATGGCTAAAAGCTTTGTTTGGACCTTTCAGTAATAACAGTTTACTTAAGACATAAATCCACAGCTAAGGAAAATAGAAAGTTGTGGCTTTTCTGTCATGCAGATGAAGTGGAAATCAGTTGAAATGTTTTTAATAGAACATTATATTGAAAAGAGTATAGAAAAGGAATAATAGTTACGGAATTTAACTCTCACAATGCAAGAAAGACTAAATAAAAATTCTAATGAGGATAGAAACTTGGCCACTGATTTGCTTATCTACTTTATGAAGGTCAGTAGTTCCTGCAAGCAAATTGATGTGCATTTAAATATGTTGACTGACAGTTCTGGAACTTGATTTTGTATTACCCATAAAATAAAGTCAAGGGCAAATAAATGGATGTTAGAATGCATCAGTAGCCATGGTGACACACAACCTTACTAGATACCTGCTTTTCCAATGGCTCTGACATCTCTCACATTATTAGACTTTATTACTTTTATTTATCTCACTTGGCTCTGGACTCAAATATACAACATAATTAATTCTTTGACCTAGTACAATTTATTTCTCATTCCTGAACAGAAAAATACCTCATTCACAGAACTGCATTTTTTTTACTGCAAATCTTAATAGAACATTTATAATATGCAAGTGCTGATGTAAGAGCTTACAAATATTTACTTGTTTATGATAACAACTTTTAGAGTAGCCAGTTTTGTCTCCATTTTACTGATGGGAAAACTGAGGCACAGAGAGGTTTAAGTATCTTGCTCAGGGCCAGAGTTCGTATGTGGTAGAGTTTCAGCTCCACGCACTTTGGCTCAGAGCCCGTGCTGTTGCTGACTGTAGGGTGATGAAGCCATATGAATGTGCATATGTGGATGCAGAGAGCCAGTGGTGGGCTCAGAGGCATCCTTTGCCTCTTTTTCTGTTCTTAGGTTCTGGTTTAGTTATGTTCTTTCAGTTGCAAAGACCGAAGGAGTCTCAGGTCGAGATCAAATGGTGTCCTTATGTGTTTGTAAGTACTAAGAACAGGCGAGACCCTGCTACATGGTGGCACCAGTCCCCGGGCAGTTGGCGCCAAGGGATGTGATTCAGTGGTTTGTTATGTGGTCAGCCTCTCTCTCCTCCTTCTTCTGCCCAGGGCCTTCAGCTTCTACTCTGTCCTTTTATATACTTCCTACCCCACAGTGGGCAGGGGCTACCAGAATGGACTTAAACAGACAGGGGTACGGAGCCTGGCTCTGCTGTATACTTGCTGTGTGACCTTGGACATATGACTTAATCTTTCTGAGCTCACTGGAAGAAGTGAGTAATATATCCCACTGTGTATATGGTGGAGATGAAAAGAAATGAAATAAATAACATACTTATAGTATTCAATACATGGTAGCTATTATAATAATAGTCATTTTTTTGGAATGCCTAATTATTTCACCTCAGTGTAGGCAGCAGACTTGGACCAGACTTGGGTCCAAATTGTGGTTCCATCTTCAACATGTGTGTGTGAGACAGGAAGTTATTTAACTTCTCTGAGCCTCAGTTTCCTTCTCTATAAAGTTAGAGTAACTTCCTAGGGCCGTTATGACATTAAATGAGTTAATTTATGTAAAGCACCTACAACAGCTCCAGGCATATAATAATTATAAATATAGACATTAGCTATTATTAGTTGTAGTATAATTTTCAATAACATATTTATGCAAAGGGAACAAAGTTCCAATATATAAGATAAATAAATTCTGAAGGTCTACTATACAGCATAAGTGCCTGTAGTTAGCAATACTCTATTGTATATTTAAAATTTGCTAAGAGGATAGATCTTATGTTGTGTTCTTACCACTAATAATAATAATAATGGAGTTGAAAGGAAGCTTTGGGAGGTGACGGATATGTATATGGCCTTGATGATGGTGATGGTTTCATGGGTGTATTTTTACCCCCGAGCTCATTGAGTTGTATACATTCAATATGTACCACTTTTTTTAAAGTCAACCATACCTCAAAAAGTGGTTTAAAACATAGAGAGTAAATTATTAAAAATAGTAATTTAAAGAAATAAATAATTTACAGAGGCAATAAATTTAAAAATAAATAGATCTTAGGTTTCTCCCACTTTTCTGCTTTTATGATTATCTCGAAAATGCTTTCCTCAGCAGTAGCTCTTTCTCTTAACAGAATAGAGCAATACTTGTTATGTGGTATCAGCTTTCCAAAAATAATTTCTGCATAGAGTCAGTAGTAAGGATAAAAGCTTCCTAACTAATCAGTGAAAATTAAGATACAGGCTGTATACAAGTTCAATGAAATGTATTTTCAACTTTTAACCAAAAGTCTCTGAAACTCTCTCCCCAGTTATTTTTTAGCTGCCTGCAGAAAAATGATTCCTTTGCTCACTATTCAGTGACATTCATCAAGTTATCTTAGAAGGACTGTTCTGGACATGTGGTTGCCAAGGGGCAGGGGAGTGGGGGAGGGAAGGATTGGTAGTTTGGGATTAGCAGATGCAAACTATTATATAGAATGGATAAACAACAGGCCCTACTGTAGAGCACAGGGAACTATATTCAATATCCTGTGATAAACCATAATGGAAAAGAATCTGAAAAGGAATGTGTCAATGTATGTATGTATAACTGAATCAGTTTGCTGTACAGCAGAAATTAACACAACATTGTAAATCAACTATACTTCAATAAAATAAATTTTTTTTTAAAAAAGACTGTTCTGCACAGCAGCATATCACAAAGATGTTGCAGACCAAGGCCTAAGCACATAGTTCTGTTGAATCACGGGTTTGTTTCTTTGTTAAGAGTCCATCTGTTTTGCCTCCTCAGCAAATGATGCGGTCATCCGTCTTCCACATGTTCATCCTGAGCATGGTGACTGTGGACGTGATAGTGGCTGCCAGCAACTATCACAAAGGAGAAACCTTCAGAAGGCAATATGATGAGTTCTATCTTGCGGAGGTAAGCAGCTCACGGGGTGCAGATCACTTTTCAAGGTAGACGAAAACCTCGGCTAGTCATAGCACCTTTTTTCAATGTGAAAATTGCAGTTTGTTAATTACTTGACTCTGACCAAAGCTGATTCATTGTCTGCTTCAGAGGTGTTTCCCTTGGTCACCGTGTTGCCTGATTTGTTTCCTGTCGCCCTGAGCCTGAGTGATCTTTCCCACAGTGTGTCACATTGCCACGGTAACCTTGCCCTACGGTTACTCTGGCCATCTTGCTGTTTTCCTATCAACCTCTTATTTTCTCTCCTTTGTCATGTTGTGTTAGTCTGTTTCCTTCTAAGTGTAAGCAAAGCACAGATTCAGAATATTATAAATGAGCAAGTCATCTCAACAGTACCAGGGAGGGGGCTGGGGAGAAGCTGAAGGATTTCTGTTCTAAAAATCTGAAGTGTTGCAACCTGCACTAAAGATGTCCACTCAGGAACAGGTAGGTTTAGTGATTAGATTAGCATCATCCAGCACTCCGCATCCCATACCAGAGTTTTGTAATAGACTTCTTACTGCTGGGATAACTTTGTTAATATTTGATTCTTAAATATTTTTTAATGATTTCCAGAGACCACTACTTTTTTTCATTGTAAAAAATTATTTCTAAAATATATCTTAGAATTCAGTGGTTATGTACTTATGTAAAAATTGACAGCTCTTTCAAAACCCATTCATCATATAAGTGAGGAATGCATATTCAGCTGTGCTACCCTTCAAGAAATCCAATATATGAAAAAGACAACTTAAAAAGCAGAAACATCGCAATGTGATTTTTTTTTTTAATATTTATTTATTTATTTTTGGCTGTGTTGGGTCTTCGTTTCTGTGCAAGGGCTTTCTCTAGTTGCGGCAAGCGGGGGCCACTCTTCGTCGCGGTGCATGGGCCTCTCACTATCGCGGCCTCTCTTGTTGCAGAGCACAGGCTCCAGACGTGCAGGCTCAGTAGTTGTGGCTCACGGGCCTAGTTGCTGCGCGGTATGTGGGATCTTTCCAGACCAGGGCTCAAACCCGTGTCCCCTGCATTGGCAGGCAGATTCTCAACCACTGCGCCACCAGGGAAGCCCGCAATGTGATTATTTTTATTACAAAACCACTTTTCATGTACAAAATCAACTTGCCTTATAGTTGAGTTCCTTATATATGCAGAATTCTCCCAGTGCATTTAAAAATGGATTTGGTTAATAAAAAGTCAGTCCACCAACACATCAACTTTTCAGAAAAAGAATTGATAGTATACAGCTATTGAATATAAACATCTGTGTGGGTGTCAAGAACCTTTAAAGGAGTCACTTACGAATTCCCCTCTTGTGGAGGTTTGTTTCCTGTAAGAAAATATCATTAGTATTAGACTTTCACTGTAGTAGAGTCTCTGTGATGTGACACTGCCTGATAGCTGTGTCGTATATGGAGCTTACAGTTTAGCAAAAATATAGACAGTGAACAATAACAACTTTTTATGCTGTGGAGAACAAATGACAGGGGCTCATGAAGAAATTATGTCCAGCCCAACACCTGAAAAATGGGTATAATCTTGCTGCAAATCCAGCACAGAAAGCATGGCTTGTCATTGAAAGCAGAGGGGAACATGGACCAAGAGTCATCCTTGCAGGTGAATTTCTAACACAGGGATGGGACTTGAAGGAATCCCAATCAAGTAATTTCCGTCTGTCCTGTGAAGTAGGAAGCAAGGTCTCATCCAGCCTGATGATGAGACGGTGAAGTGGGAAGCTTGTGGAGAAGAGGGATAGGACACGGGTCATGTGGAGAATGCAAAAAGCTAATGACTGATACATCGAATGCAGCACTGAAGATTGAGACTACAAATTTATAGTGATGCCAATTGAGACAGGCCTGTGACTTTTTTCGGCCTTTCATAAAAGGGAGAAAGGCAACATTCGGATTGATCCAACTCTAGAGCTTTTTCAGTCTAGTGGAGCTGAGAGACAAGGGATCAGGGAACATGGGTGGTTGGCAAAGGAGTTGAAATGATGACCCTGTGGTCTAGGTTGGATATGAAAAGAGGGAAAATAAGAGGAGAATGAAAGAGTAAAAATGAAGGATCAAGGGTCTCCAATGGTCAAAGAACAGGTATAGTTAAAGGGATGGAGTAAGAGAGCTAGAAGGTAAGGTTGTGATCAGAGAGCGGGGTGCAGGATTTATATTTCAGAATAATTCTGGGTAACTAAATACAAAATCTAGGGTGTTCTATGGATGTGGGTGGCTCAGACGTAATGATGGAGTCAAGGCAAAGATGGCAGGGAACTGTCGGGGTATGGTGTTGGCTAAATCTTCACAGTGACACACGTCATTGAGCGTTGAGGCCAGTTCTTCTGGAAGGGAGTGTAAGTGGCATGTGGGAGTGACTGACAGAGAAATGAATAGAGATCAATAGAGGGCCTTCTATCGAGGGCATGGGGAGAGTGTGGGAGAGGGGGTTTTCACCTGACGGAGTACATCTCAAAGGGGTGTGGAGCAGTAATGGGTGGGGCATCTCTTCCTCATCCACACCTTGTCCTCCATGGGCCACACGGGGCATTGGAGCATGAGTATCCTTTTCTGGACAGGGCAGTGGGGGGAGTCATGCATTTGGGACAGGACCGGTAGAGACAAGGATAGAAGAAGCGGACTCTGTGCTCAGAGATCCAGAGTGAAGAAGAAATTGTTTAACAGGGAACGAGAAACCCAAAGGTTAGTTAAAGGCTCTGGGTGGAATGAGGAGGGAAGAGAGGTGAGGTGGAAGAATTACACAATAGTATTAGAACCAGAGGCAAAAAGGCTGATGACAGAAATGCCTAGAATAAAAACAGAAACGGCTACACGTGATTGACCTTATGCCTGTCTCACTGGAAGGAGCAAATTATATTTGCTTCTGAGGGAGCCCTGGATATTTAGAGATTCCATTAACATTTCCTTTGTAGCCCAGTGTGCATACTCAGTAGTACTAAATCAATCCTATACAGTAAATATATAAGCCATTCTGGGAACAGAAGAACAGAACAGAATCCTCCGGTAAATTTTACCTAATTTTTTCATAAACAAAATTGATCTCTTTCCTAATGTGTTTATGTGTGTTAGCTGATTTATGATCATGCTGTAAGAAATTCCAACAAAATTTCAAATATTTTAATATTGTAGAGTTCATTGATACTATTTAAGTGTATAGGTGGCGTCCAGTGGTAGTTGAAAAATCCTTGTCATTGTTCTTTTTTGTATATAGTACTATTTTTTAATTTAAAAAATCAGAAAGAGGGACTTCCCTGGCTGTCCATGGTTCAGACTTCGCCTTCCAATGTAGGGGGTGCAAGTTTGATCCCTGGTCGGGGAGCTAAGGTCCCATATGCCTTACAGCAAAAAAACCAAAACATAAAACAAAAGCAATATTGTAAGAAATTCAATAAAGACTTTAAAAATGGTCCACACACAAAAAAATTCTTTTAAAAAAAGATTATTAAAAAAAAAATCAGAAAGAGAGGATTGTATAGTAAAATCTGGCACATGTGTTTCTATTAATTGTTGCCCACTTCCCAAACCACTGAAAGTAAATTTGATTTTCATAAACAACATAGTAGAGGTTTAGTTCACTTACAAAATGTATAGACATCACTTTATTCTTGAACTACTGAAACATTCAGAATTTGTTCACATCTATTTATCGATTTGGGGTGTCTGAGTTTCCCAAAGCATGTTTGGTCTTTATTCAAATCACATTATCTCTTTTCTTTGTATCAGAAACTTGCACATGGTTTGTTTTAAATGAGTGTGGATAAGTCATTTTAATCACACTTAATTTTTTATGAAATACTCTCTTTTAAAAAAATTGGTAAAGATGGTTTGGGCTTAAGCCAGGAGTCAACAGACTTTTTCTTGAAGAGCCAGATAGTAAACATTTCAGGCTTTTCAGGCCATGTGCCCTCTGTTTCAACTACTCAACTCTACTGCTGTTGTGCAAAAAGTGAATGTGGCCTCAGAAGGGTTGTGTCCCAGTGAAATTTTATTTATGAAAATAAGCATTGAGCTTGATCTTGGTTTAAGCTGTAGAAACACAGAGCATGCCAACTAACATCCCCATGGGTTAAATTCAAATATAGTAAGACTAACAACATAATAGCTACCATTTTTTTAGAGGTTCCATTATGTTGCCAAGTGCTTTAAAGGAATTCATTATCTCATTTAATCCTCAAAATGGCTATAATAACAGCAGTTCAAGTTTATGGACTATAATGACATAGTGTTTAAGGTAATAGCATTATGTAATATTTTGAAATGTTTACCTTTAAAATAGATCACAAGAGGCCATGAGCTTTCAGAGAAGTAATTTCTTGAGTTCCCACATATTCCAGAATAAATTATTTTGAAAATCCAAAATAAACCACTCTACCCAATAGGAGTCAACGTGCACTCTAAAAAACATCCTTTAAGCATAAATTAACCTGCTTAGCTTCTACTGTGAAGCTGGGGACTTGTTTAGTTACTTTGGATCAACTAACGTAAATTTAGAATTAGTTGAGAAACAGGGAAAACTATTCTTTGTTTTCTAGGCTCTACATAAACATAAAGAGGTAAAGAGTTACTTTCTTTTGTAAGAGTTTCATTTTGATCTAAGATAAGTCATTGTCATTAATATACATAAAATCACATGTTATAATGAACATAATTATATTTTACAATGTATAGTCTCATTTTCTTAATAAAGAATAAAACTTGAACAATACTGTCCTATTATTATATAAAAAATATAAATATATCTGTATATCCACTAGATTGTATGTTTAACAGAAGTTTATCAGCACAGCCTTATGCACAGAAGATTCACAATTTTAACAAAATTCCTCTTTTAAGAAACTCATAAATTGGTGGGAGAGAGAGGAGAACAATGAAGTTATAACAGCATATCCCTGTTGCATTTCTGGTCGAGAGAGAGGTTTACCTCATTTAGAAACTCCAGGGTGTCTCTTTGGTTTCCTCTTTTTCTATGATTGTTCTGTGTTTTGAAACAGAAGGGCTTTCATAAGCATAGAATCATTTTGCCATCCTACAGGAAGTTATCTTTTCTAGCAAAGTGATTTCTGTGTTCCTCTGAAGACATTTGGCTTTATGGTATTTGTTAAAATGAAATTAAGTGAAAGAGCCATTTATTTTAGTTCCAACAAAATCTGACAACCGTATTTCATCTCAATCACAAGAAATGACTGAATTATGAAAGTAACTTATCCTGCTCTACCAGCAGTCTTTCATATTGTCATTAAGTTTAATTTCATTTTCTGGGAAACTTTAATTAAATAAGTATCTTTTGGCTGTAGCTTTTTCATGAGTTCCTATAGGATTTGGGCAGTATCTTGCTGAGTGAAAAAATAACACAGTAATGACATTCTTGATTATTCAATGATCCATCTCCAAAGTTTGCTCTTTAACTGTCTAGAATATTGAAGTTACACTATAGACTAAGAGTAGGTGATTTACAGACACCTCTGGAATGATGCAGGTCATCATTTATTTGGGTGTTATTTAACCTGAATTTCATTTAGGAGAATAGTGTTGCCTGAATTGCATTTGTCCTGTTATCTTCTTCTGTGATAAATATGCATTCATTTTCTCATGAATATCCATTATGTTTCTCTGAAATTATGAAATAGAGTCTGCAACACAAATCTTGGATAATATATTTCAAATATCTTTGCACATATGGGCAGTATCTCTACTATTTTATCTTCTCAGACCTGCATAGTACAATCAGCTCATTTATAATTTGTCACCTATAAATGTTCATACATTATTCATTGAATTAAAAGGGCAGAACAATTTCCATTGTTCCATTTATATTAAGCATGTCATTTTCTGTTCAGTTATTTTTCTCCTGAGCTTCAGAAATTTGGCAGTCTCTTGTTGTCTTACCTGCTAGCCTCACAAATCCAATTACAAGTTCTTTTGGAAAACAAGCATTTTAAACTAATTTCTTGCAATTTTCATTCTAAAAAACAAAAAAAATCTTTTCACAAGTTGTGTGCTTTTATCCTAAGAACAGATATAATAACGTTTCTTAGGACAGTAACTCCTTTAAATTTATTAATTTAACTTAATTTATTTAATTTTAATTAAATCTGCATTCCCTTATTGATAATTTCCTTGAGGACAAGAGGGCTTGTTATAGTAGATATTAAATGACATATGTATTATTATAAGATGAAAATTTGGAAAATAAATAATAAAATGTGGTGTTTAAAGAACTCATACAACCTGCATTCCTGAAAATATTAGTTAAACTTTGCTGTCGTGACATCAAACCTGATTTATCTGTACAGCATGAATTCTCAACGGGAGGTGAAAACACCTCTAAGGGGATAAAAATTATTCTTGGGGAGGCAAAAAAATCTTATTCTTGCCATATATAAAGAAGAGATTGATATGTTTATATTTATAACATAACTGTGCTAATAAAATTCCATATGGTGTAGTGATTAGAAACTAAATATCTAAAAAGACTCCTTGGCCGGGGAGGTGGTTAAAAAAAAAAAAAAGATTGCAAAACACTGACTTAGGAAAATTGTAAGAAGAAAGAAATATTTTGTTTTTTTCATGTATTGTTTTCAATTTTTTTCAAGTAATGTGACAAAAATCTTTATGAAAAGTTTATTATCCTCTTACAAATCTTGCCTTCACTCTTAAAAAGACAAGTTTCAACTTTAAGCACCCACCGATGGTGTAATATACTCTGAGGGCTCGAGGCAGAGAGAAGGTCCCACTGTGACCTTTTCGATGTGGGGACTGAAGAGTTAGGGGCCAAGGTCATGGGTGCTCCCAGGCTAGGAATGACGAGGCTGCACTGCTGACTGCTAAGGATTTGCAGAGGACCTAGAGATTGTCATACTGAGTGAAATAAGTCAGACAGAGAAAGAGAAATACCATATGACATCACTTATATGTGGAATCTAAAAAAGTGGTACAAATGAACTTACTTACAAAATAGAAATAGAGTCACAGATATAGAAAACAAACTTATGGTTGCCAAGGGGGAAGGGGGGGGAGGGATAAATTGGAAGATTGGGATTGATATATACACACTACTATATATAAAATAGGTAACTAATAAGGACCTACTGTATAGCACAGGGAACCCTACTCAATACTCTGTAATGACCTATATGGGAAAAGAATCGAAAAAAGAGTGGATATATGTCTATGTATAGCAGATTCACTTTGTCATACAGCAGAAACTAACACAACAATGTAAATCAACTCTACTCCAATAAAAATCAAAAAAAAAAAAAAAAGGATTTGAAGATAACCTCTAGATTGGACACATTCTTAGATGATGCTTCTGGGGAACCCTTCCAGGTAACTGGGTTCTGCAGACAGCCTGCTAGCCTCCTTTTTATACGGCCAACAGCATGACGGTTGCAAGTTCCACCCTGTCCAGCAACTGTCAAGGTTGAGTTCCTTGAGGCAGGCTGGAGTCACCCATTGAAAAGAGGTTACTAAAAAAACCTCACTGCTTCTACCCTGATTCTTCCCAACTGTTGTCTTCTGCTGAATTGAAATCCTATGCTAAACCCTCTAACGTACACTAAAATAACTGACAACTTAATTTTCCTAAATCCTTTTTGTAATTCCTGACATAGTTCTCCCCCACTCCAGAATAACCCATAATTACAAGTAAGTTAGACATATTTTTGTGCATAATATTTTTCCATGAAATTTCAGCACTTTGGGATTGATACTGGTTTTCAGAGAATGGGAACATTAGCTTGTTAACAATTAACAAACTATGTTAGAAAAAAAGGTATTTGCTCCCAGGAGAATTGGAATCAGGCATGCTAGTAGGAAAATCAGTGGGAATATGGGTATTTATACATAATCACATAATAGTTTGCTAAATCACTTTTAGTGCCTTTTAGTGTCTTTGAAAAGCATATAAGTTTTCCCACCAGGCAAATAATAATGCAGATGGATCCAGCTGCCTATTTTATTATAAATTATGATCATTTAAACAGGTCATTCCATCTGTCTTTTGATAGCAAATGCAAAGTTAGTAAAGTGATTAATTGTATTTATATGTAATTAGACAATCTATTTGGATATATTTCAGGCATTTATTGGTAGTTCCCTGCTTTAAAAAAAAAAAAAAAGCCTACTTTGATATGGATTACATTCCTTCCTTTGAAGTGAAAGTCTAAAAATACAGGTGAGGGAGAAGTGGAGATGTGGGCAGTGGCCAATGCTCCCTCTGCTGATACAGCAGCCAGGCCGGGCTGCAGGGGAACCTTCAGGACGGATGCATCTGAGTTTCAGCTTTTCCTGAACTCTGCCAGGATGCCTGGGGGAGGGGACAGGTGCTGGACTTCCTCATCGTGCTGCGGGCCCTGGAGTGAGAAGTCAGGGTTAGAGAGGAATTGCCTCTTGTTATGACTTGCAGGGATCTGGGTCCTCTGGTCGCCTCAGGCTGACCCTGCAAAGGAGTTGCATCTGCCCACTGGTTCCTTGTGGTCCCAGGAGGTCTAACAGAATCCTGTTGATCTCAGTGATCCAGGAAGGGAATCTCCCCAGAAGCTGAATTTCTCCCAGGAGGGAAGTTAGGAATGGATTCCACCAGCCTGGGAAGAATCCTGACACGAAGCGGCTTCCTCCTGCTACCCAGCAAAGCGGCTGCGGGGTTTCAGGTCTTTCACCACAAAAAACATGATGCCTCATACCATCCCTTGTTTACCACCGCTCAAGAGAGCATTTTTAAAAAAAATTTTTATTGGGGTATAGTTGATTTACAATGTTGTGTTAGTTTCTGCTGTACAGCAAAGTGAATCAGTTATGCATATACATATATCCACTCTTTTTTAGATTCTTTTCCCACATAGGCCATTACAGAGTATTGAGTAGAGTTCCCTGTGCTAACTAATAGTTCCCTATTAGTTACCTATTTTATATATAGTACTGTGTATGTGTCAGTCCCATGTTCCAGTTTATCCCTCTACCCCCCTTACCCCCCGGTAACCATAAGTTTATTTTCTACATCTGTAACTCTGTTTCTGTTTTATAGATTAGTTCGTTTGTAGCCTTTTTTTAGATTCCACGTATAAGTGGTATTGTATATTTGTCTTTCTCTGTCTGACTCAAGAGACCGTTAAAGACAGACAAACAAACAAAAAGCATATAGCCATGAGCAAGCAAAGAAAAATATTCTTACACAAAGGGATTCAGAAACTGAGGACGGAACTGGGAAATCCAAGATGAACATCTAGTGCAGGAGTTTCCCAGTAGAGTAGAACTGACGGGAGAGAGAGTAGGGTTTTTTCCCCGTGTCTCAAAGATAGATAATTAGGGCAAAAAACAAACCTTCTGAACTTTGACTAACATTTTCAAAAAGTGAGCTGAAAAGGGCATGGTCGTTGATGAGAGCTAATTATTAATATAGGAGAGCAAGTGGAAAAAATTAAAAAACGGTGGAAAACATGAGGGAAAAAGCAAGAGACTCGCCACTTGGATGTGAATAATAGGAGCCCCTGAAGGACAAAGGGAACAGAAAGAAGAGTAATAATAAATGAGAGAAGAAAATTTTCCTAAACTGAGGTAAAGCATAAATCTGTAGATTGAAAGCGCTCACCAAGTCTCAGGATAAATGAAAAAAAGGTACATTCCTAGGCATATCCTGGTGACCCTCCTTGGTTGCAAGCATAAAGAAAAAACTTTTTTAAACCTCCGAATGGGCTTAAATAACCTGCAAAATCAAGATAAATATATTGTGCTTTGGATGACTCATCCTCAATATTGGAAAGTAAAGGCAGTGAACCAACATATATATTGACCACTGAGAGAAAAGAACTGCAACTCAAGACTGTATGCAGCCAAAATATTCATGTCAGTGTTAAAAATGCACTTTTGATAGAAAAGGATTGAGCCAGTATACAACCCTGGATGTTTATTTGAGGAAACTACCCCAAAGTATCCTAAGCCTAAGACAAATTCTTCACAGTCCAGAGGACTAGATAGATAAGATGAAAAGGAAATAAAAGTAGTGGGTATTGAATCTAAATGGAAGATGGTAATTAAAATGTCAAGTAAGGGTCCTTGAAAAAAAAAGAAATAATTACAGTTCAAAAAGCTAGAATTGGGACTTCCCTGGCGGTCCAATGGTTAAGACTCTGCGATTCCGCTGCAGGGGGCACGGGTTCAATCCCTGGGCATTGAACTAAGATCCTGTATGCTGTGCGGCACGGCCAAAAAAATAAAATAAAATAAAAAAATTGATGGTTGATCTCAGAAAAAGCAGAATTTAGGAAGAGGGGTGATATCACTGGGAGTGTGGGTGAGAGAAGGATACTATGAAGTTTGTAGGTTGGCAAGGGTGTGAGGGAAGAGTGAGCAAGTACATTTGTGCGGGAGAGGAGTTTACAATTATTCAATTTGGATGCAATAATAAAAAAGTATAGGTTGATGTAGGACAGTTGGGAATTAAACTGGGAGATTAGAAAAGCAGAGTCCAAATAAACAAGGGGGAGAAAAGACATTAACAACAATTTGACCAAGCCAGAAAGACAAGAAAAGGTTAAAAGATGAATATCAATGACATATACAATAAACTAGAAACATAAGACCAGGTATAACTTTGGCACGCTATATGTGAGAGGGTTGAATTTTCCTATCAAAAATCATAGAAAATATGCCTTGAAAGGAGAAGTGGCTGATTAAAGGTTGGGGCAGAGAAGGTCCAAGATTTTTAAAAAATCATAGAAAATATGATTATGTTTAAACACAAAATCAAATAGTATCTTGATTCTAGGAGACGCATACAAAGTGGCCCCAGAAAGGGGCTGAAAATCATCTATGAAAAAACTAAAAGTGACATCTAAAATATTAAAACATTTTAAATGCTTAGCAGACCATGCAAAAAAAATTAAGGAATATTCTCAAGGCCAAAAATTGTGTTGATGCGAATGAAGAACAGCTAGTGGGCTCTAAGGCCAGTGGCTGCCCTGAGGGTATTTGCATATGCTTGTCTCCTAGAACTTGCCATTTTAGGAGCTGTATCCTGGACAGACGGAGGGGCTGTTCAAGGTGAAGCGTCAAAACAGAGACACCCCCATGTAACATCAGGACACATGAGGTCTGTACCTCAATGAGAGAAGGAAAATGGCCATCCCTCAGAAGGAAACAGTGGGGAAAACTTAAGTCTTGACCTTGACTCCAAAAGAGTAGGGAAAGAGTACGCTTTGTGAAAATGTGTCAGCACAAGTCTGCCTACGTGGGATTGGAGTTCAAAATCACATTAGTTTCAGGTCTGAGAAATGTCAGCCAAGAAGTTGATTTAAAGGGGCAGCAAATTTGTAAGATATCTCATGCCCTCTGCTGAACCAGTTCTTTCTGAAAAAAAAAAAAAAAAGTACTCTAAACACAGGTCTTGAAAATCTAGAGGAAATTAATGATTTCCTGGCAAAGTACAAACTACCAAGTTGATGGACGAGGTAAGAAAGCTGATCAGAAGAACATTGGAAAGCTTTGATCTACCGTTATAAAAAAGATTGGGCCCATGTGGTTTTTCTGCTGGATTTTTATCTACTTTCAAAGATGAGATAACTCTTATTTTATTTAAGAAATTACAGATTGTACAAAAGATGGGAAACTCCGTAATAAGTTTGATAAGGCTACCATAGGCTTAACCCAAACCTTATAATTATAGTATAAGTAACATTACAGACCAATTGTATTTATGACAGTAGCTGCAAAAATTATAAACAAAATATTATCCAATAAAATCAGCATAAGCATCTAGGGTTTATTCTAGGAATATACAAATCAAGGACTCCTGTGATATATTTCATTGCCTCAATGAATTAAAGGCTAAAGCCCTCTAAGTAAAATAAAAGAGAAAGAAAGTACTTAAACATGGTAGAAATTATTACCCTAAGCTCAGTGCAACCATTATATATGAATACTGAGAAACTTTCATTGAAAATAAGGGGCATATTATGGACTCCTGTTATTACCACCACATTACTTAGTATATATTACTATTTGGCTATACCATTATAGCTAATGAATTAATACAATTAACTCCAAAATAAATCTTGAAAAACATCGTATCTTCATTGGCACATGAAATATATATATGTTTTTAAAGCCCAAGAGATTTTTAAAATTTTAGAATTAATAGAAGAATTTAGTAAGGCAAGTTGAGAAAAATCAATATAAATAAATCAGTAGCTTTTCTTTCCACTGGAAATAACTAGGTAGAAATGGTTAAAAAAAATTAAAAAGGTAAAAAAAATTCATTTTCATTAGTGACTGGAATATTAAATGAATAGAAATAAATTTCAAAATCAAACAATAATATATCTTTATGGGGAAAATTTTATTAAAGAATATGGGCCAAATAAATAGAAAAACATAGTGTGTTTCTAGATATGAAGACTATCTATTAATCCTTCTAAGGCATGTACAAGGTAAAGAAAAAAGTTATAAAGATGGACACATGTGACCATATAAAAATTAAAGTGCTTATAGAACTAATTCCACTAGAGTTAAAAATCTAACTATTGACTAGGGAAAAAATATTTCAGTTTATATAGCAGACAAAGATGAATGTCCTTAATATCAACAACTCCAAAAACTGATAAGAAAGAAACAACACCACCATAGAAAATTGGCAAGGTTATGAACAGAAACTTGTTTTAAAAAAATAATCTAAGTCATCAATACATATCTGGACAGCTAAGCAAAAGTTTTATTAAGTTTGATTACATCAGGTGATGGTACAGATTTAGGAAAAGAAACACTTTCCTACCTTGCTGAAAGGCAAATGACAACGTAACATTTTGAAAGTAATCTCTTAATGCTTTCTAAAATTTAAAGTGGGCAAACATGTCCTTTGCCCCAGAGGTGCCAGGTTGGAGATTCTACTTACTGATAGGGAAGCCCAATAAAAACTGATATTGCATAAGGATGGTCAGTACAGTCTGTTTTTGAAGTAGCAAAACGCTTAACCATTTTTCCTGATGATTCCTTATCCAAGAAGTACCGCCCTTTAATGAATCAGTAGAGAAAATGTTGAATTAAATAAACATTGAATACCATGCAAAATTATGCAGCTGATAAAAAGAATAAGTAGAACTTATATCTCTTAACCTGAAGGCACGTCCATGATTGTTAGTGAGAAGCTGAAGAATGACATAAAATGTAAGCCCATTGTGTGATTATGTATGTTTGGATGAGGAGGGAATATAAAACATGGTTACCATGAATCACCTGGGAAAGGTGGGCAGGAATTTTATTAATACTTTGTGTATTTAGGATTAATTCACAGTTAAAATGTATTACTCTGTTACACTTTTTTTATTGAAGTATAGTTAATTTACAGTAGTCTCAGGTATACAACAAAGTGATTCAGTCAAATACATATATATACACATATATATGTGTGTGTGTGTATATATATATATGTATTCTTTTTCAGATTCTTTTCCATTATAGGCTATTACAAGATTTTGAGTCGAGTTCCCTGTGCTATAGAGTAGGTCTTTGTTGTTTAACTATTTTATGTATAGTGGTGTATATATGTTACTCCCAAACTCTTAATTTATCTGTCCCACTCTCACTATCCCCTTTGGTAACCATAAGTTTCTTTTCTGTGTGTCTGTTACATTTTTTAAAAGGGACATGTCAATTTAAATTATGAGGCAAGGTGGGTCTAGAGAAGTAATGTTAAGTTCCTCCTCACACCTAAATTAACCATCTGCAATCCCTTTAATGTTCCAGTCCTAAAAATGTTATTAAAACTCCACTTTCCTCACATTTTCCAAATGTGTGTGGAAGAAAATCCCTTCCATGTTGGCCTAGAAAAAGAGAAGCAAGCTATCCTTTATTCCTGTCTTCCAACAAATCATTTGGTATCTTCTGACAGGGATGTGTTATGACTAGTTGCGCTCTTTAATTAGAAGTTAATCTTATGTCACTGACATGTACACACTACTCTTTAATTAGAAGTTAATCTTATGTCACTGACATGTACACACTACTGTATATAAAATAGATTACTAATAAGGACCTACTGTATAGCACAGGGAACTCTACTCAAAAGAATAGGGAAAAGAATCTAAAAAAGAGTGGATGTATGTATAACTGATTCACTTTGCTGTATACCTGAAACTAACACAACATTGTAAATCAACTATCCAATAAAATTTTTTTAAAGTTAATATTATATTGCCATTTTAATTCCAGTTGTAAACTTCTTTATAAATTGAGTGCTTTTATCCATAGGACAAGCAAACGAAAAATAATATGCTATGTTTGTATATGTACTTTATAATATTGTTATTTGCAATAGCAAATTCCTAGAATTAATGTGATAGATTAAGAGATGGAACGAATTTATTAACACAGTAATGTCGATTGTTAATTTATAAAATTAATAATGTAGACATATTAATTTATGTGTGCATATGCACACACACATAAACTCCTTGTTATATTGCGCTGGCCAAAAAGTTCGTTTGGGTTTTTCCCTAAGATGTGATGGAAAAACACGAACGAACTTTTTGGCCAACCCAATAAAATCCAAAATTCTCTGCTGTTTATGTGGCCCAAGATATAAATGATATATAAATTTTTAAATTGTAGTTTAATTACACTTAGTAATATGTAAGTGTAATTATACTATATCATGTGCATTGTAGAAACTTTTTTTAGAAAATAAAAATTATAGAAAAATGCAGCCTTTCTGTATATAGTACTGTAATTCTATAAATGGCTATGACTTTTAATTAATATCAAATGATGAATAGTGAGGAAATAATACCACTCACAAACATTTAATATTTTAACGTATTTTTCTCTGATTGCTTAAGATATATTTGGTCTGTGAGGTTCTAGTTGGTGTGTTTCAAAACCGTATTTTTAACAATATTGTTCTAGATTTTTATATGATATGGCTCCTCATTTTATATGATAGTGGCTAAAATTCATGCACTAACAACCATATGAAATATTTTGAAATAAATTATAGTTTTACATTACAATTTCACTGTCCCTTTGTTCCTCTAGGTGGCTTTTACGGTACTTTTTGATTTGGAAGCACTTCTGAAGATATGGTGTTTGGGATTTACTGGATATATTAGCTCATCTCTCCACAAATTCGAGCTGCTGCTCGTAATTGGAACCACTCTTCATGTATATCCAGATCTTTATCATTCTCAATTCACATACTTTCAGGTAATACAAATAATGCCTATTTATCTTTAGAATTATTTTCTTTCCAGGGAAAATACCAACAACTGTAGTAAATACAAACTTCAAATAGGCCCTGTGACATTTTAAATACCAAAAATAGTGCATTCATTTCATTGTTTTAAAAACTCTGAAAATTCAGAGTAATAAATGGAGATGTTTTACGTACAGTTCATAGATCAGCACAGTGTGTAGAGGTACGTATTTTATATGTACATGGATATTATGCATCTGTGCATACATGTAAAATTTTAAACTACATCAGATGTTGACACACACTTTAAAGAGCAGGAAATATGAATTTAATTCCAAGTGTAGTTCTCCCTTCTCAATAAGTCTAAATATGTTTGCTCAACACTAACTTACAGTTGAAATAATAAGAAATAAAACTTACCTTTACAGATTGTAATTAGTCATACTTCATTATTTATGAATTCCTATTAGTTTCTTTGTGATGATTAAATAACAATACCTATAATTTTTTACTTTTTTTATAATAACTGGATATCTATTTTTTCAAATGTGATATATTCAATCACATTACTTTATAATTATTCAGTAAACAAAAGTAATTATTACTTACGCTCTTTGTAATTGTTGAATAATAGCAATATGCTGAGCGTTCTTTTTAACTCCTTGGTCAAAATATAATATATGTATATGGGATAGCTTAATTTTTAAAATCTCAAGTATAGTCATTTTTCTGACTCAGAATTGGTCATTTGTATAATTTATCATGTAAATATCAGAAGTTGCATTGTTTTCTTCATAGATATTTTAAAATAGTTGGAGAATAAAATGGCAGTACAATTTTCAAAGAAACAATTCAGAGAAACAAGATTCTAACTCCTTAGATGAAAGAAAATACATTCCAACTTCACTGAACTTACTTATTGATGATACCAAAGCCATCATTTTCAGAGAAGTATTAACTTCAGGTGCCCGATCGTGACCTGAAACTCAGCACTCCTGATACCTGGGAGAAAGGACGTGAAAATACAATTCGCAAAAATGAAAAACATACCCCACAAACACACATGAAAAGCTGAGCCTCTCGTAGTCACAGCCAAGCACCCAGTGAACTCACAGAGGGTATCATGGTTCAAGCTTTCAGTACTGTCAACATCTTTGAACAGAAATCCCTTGCCACTGGTTGGGTTATATCCTCAGCCTTGGTTATCATAGGTGAGATGCCTGGGGCAAGAGACATACACATGTTTGAAACTCTTGATACAAAATATGCTTTCCAAACATTTGTGTCATTATATGCTCTTGGGCACTGCTGTCTAGATTCACAAAATCAACATGAGCATTTAGGACCTACATTAGAGAATCATTGTACATAATTACAGAAAATATGCCTCATAGTCAAAACTACAACATATCTTTTTTCCAAACCTATTAAATTAAGAAAGACATCAAAGCCTATTACAGCAAGGGTGCCATATAAAATATATTCAGGGCTTTAAAATTCTTATCATTTCTCATAGATAATTTTTCAGTGAAAAGTTACAAATAGGTCAGAATTTTGCACACAAAGATATTCATTCTAGAATTGTTTATGAGAGAAAAAAATGGGAACTGTTTAAGTGGTAAGCATATGAGGAATAGCTTAGTAACTCATATGCAAATTTGGCCTTAAAAATAATTATGATGAATTTGTAGTAACTTAGAGATATGATTGTTCTATTTAAATGCAAAACAGTATAAAATTATATAACATGTATAGCTACATATCCATGCTATATATAACATATATAGCTCTATATATGTATGTAAAATACCTATAAATGAAAAAATGACCGGAAAGAAATAAACCAAATCATTACAGATGATTAAAAGTCACCACCTCTGGGTTGTTTTTCTTTTCGGCTGCGTGACTTATGGGGTTTTTAGTTCCCCAACTAGGGATCGAACTGGGACCCTCAGCAGTGAGAGCACGTAGTCCTAACCACTAGGTTTTTTCTTCTACTCTGTTTTTCACAAAATATCTAAAATCAGTGTGCATGGCTCCAATCGTTTTATATATAGACATATAGCTATAGATACAGTCACAATACAGGGTCAGTGAAGTTTGCAGTTTTAATGTCTGTAAAACTTGTAATAGTTTATGTTAATAGTAGAGTGATTTTCATTTGTATCTCTCTATACATGGCCAAGTTTATATTTGTCTAATGAGATAAACACTGTCTCAGTTATTTTGTGCCTAGAAGCTAAATCTCTCAAGAAACTTAGATGTCACAAGGATTTTTGCAAATTCACATCTGGAGAACCCACTGTACTGAACAGATTGGCTCTTTATGGGCTGACTTTGATCTCCCCTGTTGGTCCTCATGCTTGCTTCTCATCTCACTTGACCTTTCTTCATCGTGCTGGCAGCAGTTCTTCCCGTAGTGAATGTCACAATTTTTATATCTAAATGAAGTCAACAATTTAGTACAAAATGTCTCCCTTTATATCAGTTATCTCTGAGAGAGGGGTGTTATCCATCTCTTTATTCAGATGAGAGTTCCTGAGCACCTACTATGTGCCAGGCACTGTTCCAGATCCTGAGGGCAGAGAAGTGAACAAGGCAGAGAAGATGCCCACCTCGGGAAGCTTGCATTCTAGAGGGCAAACAGTTTATACACAAGTACACACAAGTACACAAGTACGAGTGCACGAAAGGAATGCGAGTACAGGAAATGCCATCCAGGAGAGACAAGCTGAGTGAAAAGGATAGAAGTTGTGGGGTGAGGGTGCTATTTTAGATAAGTTTGTTCAGGGAAGCCCTCTTTGAAGAGGGGACATTTGGGCAGAGAAGGAGCGAACCTTGAGAAGGTCTGGGTGGATGCATTCCAGGTAGAGAGAACTACATGGCACCTGTCCTAAGGAGAATACATGCTTGATGGAGTGAACATAGGGCATATTACAGGGAGTAATAAAGTCTTCGCAAAATGCTCTGGTTCTGACATAGCAGGGTGATGACACCGGCTGGTATTTATTGTGCACCTACTGTGTGCCAGGCACTCTGCCGAGTGCATCGCTTCATTTGTTTCTCGTTAGAGAATAAACTGTTTTGATGGAGTGTAAACTGCGATCCCTAGAGACTGAATAACTTGCCCAAGACCACATAACTAGCAAATGGTGGAAACTCATTCCCAAGAAGTTTAATCTTATATTCATATTCTTAACCACTCAATTGCTACAGTATCTCACTATTAATCAGCAGAGTGACCTTTAACAACAGACTTAGAAATGTGACCAGGAAAATGTGCTTTGGAAGCAACTACAAAATGTCCTACAGTGCTTATCTTTGAATGTATGGTTTACTTTATTTCGTATCTGTAGGAACACAGAATCAAAAGGCTTTATTGGGTAGACAGAGTGAAAAGCACACTTATCCCCAAATAAATGAAAAGGCATAATTAGAGTTACCGATAAGGATTTTGCCTTTCCACAGATGCAGGCCTGCCCCTTTGAAAATGCTTATCAAATCACCAATGTGGGAATTGTGTTAAGTTATGTTTCTTCCAGCTAATGAAATATTAATTTATCAGAATTGCACAGATGTGCATAGACTGTTTTTATTAGAATTTGGGACAGGATTCAAGATTAATCTTTTAAATATGATTTTAGTGCAAGTGGAGAAAACACAAGGTACTGAAATTTGAGCAATAAACCAGTTGAATTGTTCCTGTAAACTTTCCTGGACTCAGCTGTTTAACTATTAGATACTGAATCATTTATGTCTAAGAATAAATAAAAGTGTAAAATCTTTTCATATTATTATTCTGGATGTTACTATTTTAATAGTTCTTATGATAAAGCTGTTTGCTTGTATTTGGGAAGATGACCCAAGTGTAATATGTTCTGATTTGGAAATGTATGTTAAGAATTATAGCGGGAAAAACTAGTAGCTTAACCATGCCTGTGGTATAATGTTTAATTTGAACAATATAATTTCTCACATAAATTTTCTTCTTAAAGTATTAAGTATTTTAAATGAGCATGAAGGAAATCTACATTTTCTCAACTTCTTTAAACATTTGTCCATTAGTTTATTAGACGTGCAGCTACAACCCACACTATTGATATTTGTGTTCTGCAGACAATGAGAATACGGTTCACCATTAGTAGTTCCTGTTAATTCACAGTCTGGGGGTAGCGGGTAAATGTGGCTTCAGGGATGGCCAAATTCAGAGACTAACATGGTATTATTGGGACCCCGTCCATTTCTCCACTCACCTTTCTTCTGTGTTGGTATCATTTCTAAGCTCTCTTTGTCCATGTGGTGGCTAAGATGGCTCCCAGAAGCTCAGGGCTTATGTGGCTCTTACAGTAATTCCAGCTGGGGCTAAAAAATAGGACACCTCTCATAGGTCCCACAGAAGTTCTGATGACTGAGGTCATTGTGAATACCCTGGCCAGGCCTGGATCATGGGGGTCAGGAAGTCCCTTCTGGACCTCATAGACTAAGAGGATTAGGAAGCTAGGTTGCTGGAAAAATCCAAACGCATGTTATTTTGTGTAAAAATTTAAATCTAGGGGGTTTGTCTGTTTGTTTTGTTTTTTGCGGTACGTGGACCTCTCACTGTTGTGGCCTCTCCCATTGCGGAGCACAGGCTCCGGACGCGCAGGCTCAGCGGCCATGGCTCACGGGCCCAGCCGCTCCGCGGCATGTGGGATCTTCCCAGACCGGGGCACGAACCCGTGTCCCCTGCATCGGCAGGTGGACCCTCAACCACTGCGCCACCAGGGAAGCCCTAAATCTAGGTGTTTAAAGCATTTCCTGTTCCTTACTGTATTCTTTCTTCTCCTGAGAAGCCTTTACAGACACCTTAAGCTCTTATTGATAGCAAACCATCTTGGACTACCATTCTACTTATCATCTTTCATTTATACCAAGACCACAATTTTCCTATTTTAATATCTCTAAACTGGGATGTGTCTTATAATCAGTGGTGTGTTATACTTTAATTGGCGGCATTTTTCAGTTTCTCAGTGGTACATAAAAAAATCGATGGCATCTTAGACTTGTTGAAAAATGCTACTTTTCCATATTTTATACTTCAACTTTTAATGATATTCTACTTTATATTTTTAATCTTATAGATATGCCCTTAAGAGCTGTGCCTTTGTATTATACTCCTTTTGTAACAGTAATAGCCATTGAATCTTATTTGTCCAACACAGTGTTTGGCACATAATAATATTTGTTAAGTGAATGAGAAAATTAATTAGTTATGGGTGGTAGTTTTTGCATATATATATATGCAAAACATTTAAACATGTGTGTGTTTAGATAACCAGCTGAGCACGTATAACAAAGTTCTAAAAAATACAGGGCTTGCGTAAGATAGAAGTGTGTTTCTCTCCAGTTGGTGGGAGTCCAGGGCAAGTAGGTGGCTCTGCTCCCCAGGGCCATCCAGAAAGCAGGCCTGTTGGGTTAGACTGAATCTATCATCTTCTATACGAGGCTTCTATTTTTGTTCCAAAGGGACAATTACAGTTGTTTTAATTTCCCAGCCAGAGGAAGGTATGAAAAGAGTGTCCAGGGCAAATTATTTAATTTAAAGTGCAAAAATCACTTCTTTTCACATTCCATAGGTCTGAACCTAGTCCACCGGCCACAACTAGATACAAGTGGGGCTGGAAAATGCAGTCTGTAGCCTTGCTAGGCTGAAATTCAGCAAGTTCTATTAGTTAAAGGAAGGATAGAATAGATCTTAGCGTAGCAGTCTCAGCCATGAGTAAAGACTCCTTGATAGATGGATTTTTAAAATTTCCTTTTGAATGTACAGTAATCCCTAGGAAAGTTTGTTTTATGAGACAGTGAATATGCCTAATATTGAACTAATGTTTTCTTTGATATTTGAACATTAGAACAAATGTCAATTTTATTTCAACAATATGTGTTAATTAATGCCACTTTGAATTATCACATCATACATTAAAACACTGAGTTGTCACCATTTTCCTTCCTTCATTCCTTTGGGATTTATTGAGTTCTTGCTATATGACAGTCACTGAGCTACTGATATCTTAGTTATTAAATTGTTTAATTTAATTGCTAAATGTGATTTTATAGAGTGCTATGAAAAATGAGATTTTAGTATGAACTTATTTAAGATTCAGTATAAATAAACGATCAAGTGTGTGTGTTTTTCTCTCCCACAATAGGTTCTCCGGGTAGTTCGGCTTATTAAAATTTCACCTGCATTAGAAGACTTCGTGTACAAGATATTTGGTCCTGGAAAAAAGCTGGGAAGTTTGGTTGTATTTACTGCCAGCCTCTTGATTGTTATGTCGGCAATTAGTCTGCAGATGTTCTGCTTCGTCGAAGAGCTGGATAGATTTACGACGTTTCCAAGGGTAAGAACAAAAGATGCAGTCGGTTTAATTCAGTTATTCTGAATCAATATCAAAGTAATTTCACTTTAACAGTGGTTTTAAAATATTGTCTTTTTCTGTAACTTGGAGTAGTTCAGTTTTAATATTCAGAGTGGTCTTTTCTGCAGAATACAGGTGTTTGAGAACATTTTCAGCATGGTCAGATTATGTGTCAATTCTAAAATTCTGGAAATAATCTTAATAGAATGAGATGCAGAAACCAGTAAAGATGGAAGATAGGGTTCTTAGTACCTATAAATGAAAATATAGCAGAACTTTAAAATTATTAATTTAAAAATGTTTAAAGTTTGCTTTTATGTGTTTGTGAGAGTTAACATTTTAAATCTGTTTTACAGTTCATATATATTTTTATGTCAGGCATGATCTAGAAGGAAATTTTGATTTTCAATATATGAATTTCATAAACTCTTCAGATTTGAAGTGTCTTTAAAAGATCATCTAGTTCATAACTCTGTATTCTTGTTAGAATTCACTTAGGCTAAAAAGAAAGTTAAAAACCAGTCAATCCATAAAGAACTTGTGTAGAAGATACAGCGCCTAATCAGAAGGATCCTGAAATTTAACTCCATGTGGATTTAGAAATATGAAAAAATATAATGACCAAGGCAAAGAATATATATAGATATTTTTATAGCCTTGGGGTAATAACAACATATATTTTTTAAAAAAATAAGCTTTGAGGGCAAACGTGTCTGTAACGTAACAGATAGACTAACATAGCCTGGGTTATTTTTTTAAATTTTAACAGATAGACTAAAATACTCTGGGTTATTACTTGTTTTAATCTTGTACTAAATGTGTTACTCATTGCCAAGCATTTGTTGAGTGCCTATCAAGAGCCAGGCCGTGTTGGCCATCCTGAGACATAAACAATTAAGTTCCTAGTCTTCAGGTATTCTCAGTGGAGGGTGGGTAACCAGTAAGTAGACATAAAACATGACAGGCTTTGATAAAGGCAAACACAAGGTGCTCTGGGAACCCCGAGGTGAGGTCCATAACCAGGAATGGAAGAATCCAGGAAGACTCCCTGGAACAGGAAGTTAGTGAGGAACAGCTGGATGGAGCCAGAGGAGGTGCACAGAGAACAGTGTTCTGGGTCATGGGGACAGCATGTGCTGAAGGTTGAACTGAGCTGTGTCTTGTTCCAGCACTTAAATAAGAAAGGGCAGTCGCTGACAGGAGGAGGATATAAAGCCAAGGAACTTTTAAGTTGGTGAAAGCGTGATCACGATTAAATGCCAGTGAGAGAGCGCAAGGAGAGGGCAGTAAAGATGTGTGAGCTAAAGAGGATGCTGGCAGAAGGCTTCTGAAGGCAGCCTGCAGGGCACTGGGGCAGGGCAGGTGTCGAGGTGGTCTCGTAGGACAGCAAGCCGAGGCGAAAGTCACAGCAAGCCTTGGTTCACTTTCAGCCGCAGTGCAGGCAGCAGGCAGGAACCGGCACCGCTGCCCAGGCCCCGTTCTGCCCACTGGACAGCACTGGGTGAGGGGCAGGTGCGCCAGCCCTGGCACGGTGACGAGGGAGGGATCTTTGCCCAGGAGCTCTGGGCAAAGCTCCTGCCCTTTTATGAACCGGGGAGGGTGTAGGGGTATGACTAGAGGAAGGGCTAGAAGTGAAAATGTACTGAGTCAGGATGGAGAAAAGTGCCTCAGCTGAGGCCCCCGCGTGGGGGAGACCTCCGAGCAGAGGCACGCGGGCTGGGAATGCCGCTGTGCACAGGAGCGGGGCAGCCTGGGGGCCGAGTCCTTGCCTGAAACTCCCTGCAGGCACTGCAGTGCACAGCTGTGCCCCAAGACCCTGTGGGGAGGGCAGCTTCCCTCCCCTCCCCATGAGCCTGCCGGGCAAAGCCTGGTCCCTGGCCGTGGTCGGGTCACTTAGGATTGGCCTGGAGCCAGACTCCTCTACAGTGGGACCAGCTCTTCCTCCAGGGATAGAGAGATGTAAGCAAAGATGACAGTGTTGTCGTCAAGGCCACCTTCTCTTAGGCTGCCCCTTCACTGCCCCCTCGCTGGGTAAATACAAAGAGCAGACTGCCATCCCCATCATGATCACCGTCCGCCCCTCAGGCCAGTTTAATTCAGCTCTCCCTAAGGGTCAGCTATTGTTCTAGGCCCGGGGTGGGGAATGGGTACTAAACGGTAACAAGCCTTTATTTATTACACAGACCTATCTTAATTTCATACCTTATCTTCATTTTTTGCCCTTTCCTCTCATTTCACCCCACCAACTTTATATCCTTTACCCAAAACCTCTTTGAACCAGATGATTTTTGGAGTGCAGAATATTCTAGATATTGTAAAGGTGATATCACCCTCCACAGCTGTCTGAATCAGCACCCTGTAACAAACACATTAATATTTCTCTAGCGAAACATCAACCTTCAGACAAAGAAGGGTAAATAAATACAATAAATAAGACCTAGTCAGATCAGACTTTTGCCACTAAATGAGCTACCAACAAAACCAAACAAAACACCTTTGGGTATTTTCAAAATGTTCTGAATATTGAAGCTGTGAATAAGGGCTGTGGGCCTGCATATGAAAGCATCGTGGATAAGAGTCTATACTTACTGCTCCATCACTTTTTAGTTATGTGACACCAAATGAATTATTCTTTAAGCTTTTATTTTTTCACATCTAAAATACAGGCAAAAATGGTATTTCCCTCATAGAATTGTGTGTGTTGAATGATATACAAAAACAACCCAACTCTGGGTTTAGAAAGCATTAAAAAAGTGATATCCCTGCTTCCCTGGTGGCGCAGTGGTTAGGGGTCTGCCTGCCGATGCAGGGGACACGGGTTCGTGTCCCGGTCCGGGAGGATCCCATATGCTGCGGAGTGGCTGGGCCCGTGAGCCATGGCCACTGAGCCTGCGCGTCCGGAGCCTGTGCTCCGCAGGAGAGGCCACGGCAGTGAGAGGCCTGCGTACCGCAAAAAAAAAAAAAAGAAAAAAGAAAAAAAAAGTGATATCCCATATAATATATTTGAAATTGGCATAATACAGAGGCTACTCTGTATTAAAGACAAGGCTGCTTTAGATCCAGTCCTGCCTTAGCCCCTTGGGATTTGCTCTAATTTCCCAGCCATAATTGTAATCAAGTAGCATTGTATTTTCAGATCTCCAATTACTCAGTTGTGCTTTTCCGCCTGATTACTGTGACCATCTTAATGAAAGCAGCCAGCAACTATGGGGCCTCTAATCAGTTATACAGCAGCTGACAGCGTTGACACGGGAAGTGACTACATTTCTCCTTACATATGAATGCAATTAAGAGTTAAATTCCTGAAACATAATCAAATCTTGCAAGAAATGTTAAAAATATTACAATTACAAAAAGCCATCATTATCATTCCCAGCCAAATAAAGCATCATCTGTTGGTGGCACTTGCCTGATATGAAATGATCAGGAAAGATGATTATAAACACAGGGCAGACGATGCTAGATTTTTGCGGGCCTTGTCCCCTTCCATCCTCATGGGACAGCTCCCTCATTACTCAGTGGCTGGGTGTTGAGGTAGGTTGGTTAATTATATTATTAGCCAAAGCACAGTGCATTAGGAGAACAGATTTTCTGTAAGAAAAATCACGTGATCCATCCCAGTGCAAAATCGGAACTTTTAAAAATCAGCAATTGTTTGTATTATCTTTACTTGGATCCACTCCATCTTGGAGGCTAGCAACCCCCATCACACACAGGACCATGGGATGCAGGAAGCAACTGCAGGAAGGTGTGAGAGGCTCAAGAGAGGACCGGTCATGAAGAGAGGAGCGTTCTTGGTGAAGGGGACCCAGCATCTGTGCCCGGGAGATCATTACTCTGGCTGTTTCTGGAACCTGACCTTGACCCAGCCATCGGGGGGGGGGGGGGTATAGTCTCTCTAGCGAAATAGGACTAGATGTAAAACCCAACACTGGTTTGATTGGACCTGATTGTATCCTGGGCTCCAGCAACCTGCTGTGAGACCCCTCTAAGAGGAGCTGACATGGACCTGGGAAGCTGGTTTCCCTTCCACATCCCAAGAAGAGAAAACCCTGAAGGGGCAGAGCGACATAGGAGACAACAGCAACCCGGGCACACTAAGTAACCGCCTAGCGCATTGACCCTCTGATGCAGCTCCACCTACGCTGGAAGACCCCAGGTGCTTCTGGAGATACTCAAAGGTGAAAGGATACTAAAGGGATTAGGATTATTCCACCGGTTCCCCAGTGGGTCTCCGTGCCTCATTCGACCACACTGCAGCCTGTGCTCCATTTGCAGTAAAACTGATCCTTCTTCGATGTAAATTGCCTCATGACACTCTCCTATTTAAAATGCTTCAAGATTCTCCTTTCCCTCAAGATAACAAACATTTTAATAGGGTTTTCAGTATCTTTTCCGCTCTGGCCCCATCTACCTCTTTGGGCTCATATTTCAGGATTTCCCCCAACACACCTTTCAAAGGCAGAGATGGTGTCTACCTTTTTTTTTAATTTTATTTTTTTAGCCATGCAGCATGTGGGATCTTAGTTCCCAGACCAGGGATCGAATCTGTACCCCCTGCAGTGGAAGCTCAGAGTCTTAACCACTGGACCACCAGGGAAGTCCTAACGGCATCTATCTTGCTCATTTAAATCCTCCATGTTTAGCACAATCCTTGCCACAGGGTAGCTGGTGAATAGGTGTTTGGATGAAGAATGAATAATAGTCCTGGACCAAAACAAACCTCTCCGATCCTTCCACACTGTATCAGGCTCAACAGGACAGATGCCTTCTTCTGCTGTTGTCTACAGCTCCGAGACCCCTGTCAGCCTCCATTACTGCCCTTACCCTCATCCCATCAGCAATGTCTGCATAATTCTGTCTGAATGCTTTGGCTGCAAGTAGCAGAAAATTGACTCCAACTAACTTAAACAATTAGTAAATTTATCTCACAAAATTCAAGGGATTAGGTAGACTTGGGGAAGCCAGGACTCTGGGTCCTTCACTGAAATTCTCTCAGTTGTTGTCATGGGTTAACTTATGTGCCCCCAAAAGATGTGTTGAAATACTAACCCTCAGTACTCCCAAAATGTGACCTTATCTGGAAATAGAGATAACCAAGTTAAAATGAGGTCACTAGGGTGAACCCTAATCCAATATGACTGATATTCTATAAAAAGGGGAGATTTTAACACCGAGACAGACATACACAGAAGACAATGTGACACACATGGGGAAGACGGCCATGTGATTGTCATGACATCTACAAGCCAAGGACCTCCAAGGATTGTCAGCAAGCACCCAAGGCAGAAGAGGCAAGGAGAATCCTTCAGAGGGAGCGTGGTCCTGCCGACACCTTGATTTCTGATGGCTCGCCTCCAGAACTGTGAGATAATACATTCCCACTGTTTGAAGCCACCCAGTTTTGGGTACCAGCAGCCCTAGCAAAGCAAAGCAGTTTCATTGTCCATGTGTTGTCTTCATGTGTTAACACAATGGATGCAACATTTTCAGGCTTCGTGATAAAATCTAGAAGAAGGAGGGTCACCTCCGCCCAGATCTCCTTAGAATCAAGGACACCTTTCCCAGTGCCTTCCGCCCCCACTCTGCCCCACAGCAAACCAGCTCTCTTCTCTCATCCGGCAGGATTGGGTCACTTGGTCACTACTAAGTGAATCGCTGGCAAGATGGCTAGAGTCAAGGTGATTGGCTTGGATTCATCATAGGGGAAGAAATGGATACTGGGGAGACAGCCACAGAAGCCACTACAATGGTCAGACCCAAAACCTGGACGAGATTTCTCTCACTCATTTCTGCCTTTGAAGCTCCCATATGCCCTGTGCAAACAGGCTGTGTAGATAGACACAGAGTAGGAGGAGGGCTGGTGTTTAATTTCTCTCCCGGAAGCATCTGGGCCCCAGCTCCTTTCCAAGATGCCCACATAGGACCTGCCAAGCAGCCAGCATAGGGCCTGGCACATACTGGGTTCCTGCTTCCCATCTTTATGGTTACTTCTGTCACACACCATCGACACGTGTGCAAGGTCTCATCTTCTTTACTAGACTGCAAGTAGCTTGAAGTTGGCAGCACTGTGCTCTTTTCTCCTGACACCTCTCAGAGCACTTATTAGCACTGTGTCATGGGATCTGCAGCATCAGGACGCAGAGACAGAGAGGAAACAGCCAGAGGAGCTTCAGCAAAAACCCCGTGAGATGGAGGAAAGGAGCCTGAATGTTTTCAGTGGGAAAAAAAAGAATGACATATTGACACAATTTAATAAAACAACTTTGTCATCTCAAGCCAATAACTTTCTCTTCTAATTTGAACAAAACAGACACACTGCTAAGTAGAAATAACAAGATCAAGTCCTGCTGGGAGGCAGTATCCCGCCGTTCCTGTTTTGTTGGGACTAGTAGGTTGTATTATAAGGAGAACAATTAGATTAGCTTTTCATGAAGGAAAAGCCCATACAGGTCATGAGACAGGTTGCTATAGGCAAGAGCCACATCTCTCTGTAACAAAGACAGAAAGTTTGCGTTTTCTCCTGGTTGCCCGACAAAAGCTCATGTGCGCAATTTCACCACTGTTTTTGTTCTGTTTATCCCCCTACTTGGTATATGAAGAAACTTTCTTCTATGTTGCTAAAACACTTGCAATAAACATCCCCTGTAGATCTTTAAATAGCTCAGTATCTTTATTCCTTTTAATTTCCTACTAAAATAACAATAAGCAGGCCTCAGTTGTTTTGCATTCCTACAAATGGGGATAGTTTTTATTCATAAAGAATACACTACCCTCCATAATACAGGGTACTTGAATTTTAATACTGTTTATTTGATATGTTTTCTTAATTTGCATTCTCTAAATACTAATTACTTGCTCTATTGAATTTTCAGTTATAAAACCATGTCCAAAGCAGTTAAACAATTTAAGCAGTAAATACTATAAAACACTTAATTACTAATTAATTTCCCTGTTTCCTCTCACCACCAGAATGACTAATGATGCTTTTAGTTGCATTGAAAGAATTACTGAGAAATTTGAAGAAACAACTTGCCCCTTAATCTTTTTCAGCGTTTGCCATTTGCTACATTTTTAATCAATTCAGGGTTTACCTTATCTTCAAAAGGATAATTAGTTCAATTTATATTGCCGAAATCTGTATTAATTTTTGTTTTTTATTGTTTGGTCTTCCATGTATTTTTAATTTTTCATGATATATTTCAGGCATGCAAAGGTACATAAAGAATAATAAAATGTATTCTTCTGTGGCCACATGCAGTTCAAAAAGCAGATTAGCAATGGATCTGAAGTCCTTGAGCACATGCCCCTTATCCCTCTCCTCCCTTTCCCATAGAGAACCACTTTTCTGAATTGGATGTTTGTCCTTAGTACATCCCTTTATGCCTTGAGTGCATATATAGGCATCAGCTGAGAATCACATATCTTTTTGCGTAATTTAAACCCGCCTTATGTGGTCTCATACTGCACTGTTTCTTCTGCTAATTGCTTTTTTTGCTCAGCACTGTTTGTGAGATTTACCAATATGAGTACTTGTAGCTATATTTTATTTATTTCCCTTGGGGTATAATGTACAACTATACATTGCACCATATTATATATATATATAGAGAGAGAGAGAACACTATTCAGAGAAACATTGCACAATTTATTTTCCCATTCTCCCGTGTGGTAGGTGAATTCTAAAATGGGTTTCCAGGACATCTGACCCTCTACATAATCTTTTCCCTTTGGGTTTGGGCAGGACTTGTGAATATGATGGGATTTCACTCCTGGGAATAGGTTGCTAATGATGGAACTGGAGTGAAGCAAAAAGGAGGTTATCTTGGGTGGGCCTGACCTAATCAGAGGAACTGGGCCCTTTCTGAAGAGAGAGATTCAAAACAAGAGAGGGTCTCCAGTTGGCCTTGGACAAGTAAGCTGCCATGTTGTGAAGGGCCATGTGGCTAGGACCTGAGGGTGGCTTCTGGGGGCTGTGAGCAAGAAACCAGCACCCTCAGGCCTACAACCACAGGAAGAGAATTCTGATAACAACCCAAATGAGGGTGGAAGACCCCAAGTTCTAGATGAGACCGCAGCCCAACCTACACCCTGATTTCAGCATCTGAGACCCTGAGCAGGGAACCCAATTACACCCCACCCACACCTCTGACCTACAGAAACTGTGAGATGATCAGTGAGTGTTGTTTTAAGCCATTAAATTTGTGGCTTGTTACACAGAAATAGAAAGCTAATGCATGCAGGTTTGAGAGGTGTGTTTCTAATATTTTGTGACTCGAAGCAGTGCTGCTCTGAACATTGCATGTTAACTTGCACACATCTGAATTCTGCACATGTGAAAATACTGTTTGCGTGTGCAGCTAAGACTGGAATTGCTGGGTCTTAGAATAAAGATATCTTCAACTTTAATAGATAGTGATAAACTTACATTCCAAAGTACTTTTACCAATTTATCTGGCATCTGTAATATATGAGAATGTTTTCAGCTTCAACTCAGCAATATTTGGTCTTGTCAGGCTTTGTTCGGCTTTTAAACATTTAGTTCTTTGTTTAACCTGAATTGATTTTTGTGGCTGCTGTAATAAGATAGGGAACAACCTTATTTCTGTTTGTCTAACCTATTGTCACAGTACCATTTATTGACTGGTCTATCCATTCCCCACAGTTCTGTGGTGCCAGCTGTGTCATCGTACGATTCCACATGTGTGCCCGAGTCAAGTCACACATGCTCCCTTTTCATCTCCTTTTGCCATTGAATTTTTTTCTGGTCAGCCTCCAGTGAAGGCCAGTAAATACCCAGCTTAGCAATCTCCACCTTTCAGAGGTCCATGACTTTGCCCCTTGTGTGATGTGACATTAAAAACCAAAGTCTAGCAGAGCTCATAAATCCCCTAGGGAAGGTGCCTTTTCTTGACTCAAGCTGCCCGTTAGTTTTTGGTCCTGGAGTTTCCATTATATTCCTGGATCTTAACTAGGCCTTTTAAAGGATGTCTGTTTCATGTTGTCCAGAATTTCCTATGGTTGTTTTTTTTTTTTTTTTTTTTTTTTTGCGGTATGCGGGCCTCTCACTGTTGCGGCCTCTCCCGTTGCGGAGCACAGGCTCCAGACGTGCAGGCTCAGCGGCCATGGCTCACGGGCCCAGCCGCTCCACGGCATGTGGGATCCTCCTGGACCGGGGCTCGGACCCATGTCCCCTGCATCGGCAGGAGGACTCTCAACCAGGGAAGCCCCTCCTATGGTTTTTAAATCATTTTTTCTCATGTACGATCAGACACTGAGGTTCTGTTATAAATTTTTGAGGCAAAAAAAGGAAAAAAGAAAACCACTCTGTTGACTGTCTTTCAGATAGATAGCTTTATTTTTTTTTCTATAGGCACAACCCAAGGCCAGGCATCCTAGCGTCTGCTTTCCCCATCTGCAGCCTCACATCTCTCTGCATTTGTTTGCATTACAGATATTATCTCCACTTTGGTTCTTTTTTTAATTGAGATTTTATTTTTATTTATTTAAATTTTATTTTTTGGCCACGCTGCACAGCACGTGAGATCTTAGATCCCTGACCAAGGATCGAACCCACGCCCCTTGCATTGGAAGCGCAGAGTCTTAACCACTGGACCGCCAGGGAAGTCCCTCCACATTTATTCTTATATCCTCATGTGTATACATCTCTTTGCATTTGCTTGCATTACAGATATTATCTCCACTTTGTTTCTTATATCCTAATGTTTACACTCCCCTCATCTGCTACACCCCCGGAAGTTTTCCACAAATACTGCATATTTCCATTCACAGTGAAGACTAAATAGATTGTGTGCCTATTTTGTTGTTGTTTATAATTCAGACAGCATTCTCCATGTGATGGAGCTATGCGATGGCCACACATGAACCAACGTACTTTCACTTACAGCAGAGTTGAGCACATAAGGACGAACTCAACTTATCCCCTAGTAGAAACATAAGAAGGAGCTCAAGCCAGAAAGTGAAATGTGCTCCAATAGATGTAGTCAGTTGTAAAGTAATATCAAAGATATCCTGGAGTGTATTTAAAAATTTCCGGGAACCTATTATATGCTATGTATTGTGCTTCCAACTATCATTTCATTTTAATAAGAGAGGAGGAGATTGCTTCCAGGGAAGGAAGTCTGCAGAGCTTTATGAAGAGTTGTCGTCAGGGGTAAATATGATTCCCCAGGAGGATTTGGGTAATGGCATTAAATGAGAGTATTCTATGTAAGGAAAACCGAGTGAGTAAATCAGAGACATGGAGAATCACAGTGTGAAAGGAACTGCAGTGTCGGGCTGGAGCCTGACCATTGGGTGTCTTCCGAGGTTGGGATTGTGACACGGGGGAGCCATTGAAGATTTTTACTTTCTTTGTTATTTTTCCTAGAGAATAGTGGAAGAGCTATTTTGACGAAGTTTACACTGAAAAAAATGTTATTTCTCTGAGGAGGTTTTTCATTGCACAAGACTCACCTTTATTGACCAAAGACAAAAATTTACGATCAGTTGCAGAACTTCTGGCATCCTCAGGGCAGTAGGGGAGGTAATTTTTTATTTTGTCTGTGTGACCACTATTGTGTCAAATCTTCCACAGTCTCATAAAGTCAGTCCCATCTGAGGCTTTAAGCCAAATTGTCATCCGTGCCTGGACATGGCCCTGCAATAGAAACTAGCAATTTGGTTTAAGTTTTAAAGTAATGCAATATATAGCTTAATGTAACCACTTCCCTCATAAAACCTGAAAAATTAACTCTATTTCCTTTCTGCTATAGCATCTGAGGTTCTTTGGCTTCTATTTGAGTTTATATTTGTGGTGATTCATCAGTGGCATAGTGATAAAATACTATCCTGTGCTCTTCCTCTTGGAGGATGATTTGAACACAGCATGAATCACACAGAAATGGCCATATCTTTTCCTGTGGCTGTGTGTTGATATCATTTACCACTGAACTTCAGTATTCCAGGAATTACGACATTTCTTGAATAAAGCATCCTTCTATTCCTACCCCTGATCCCAGAAGCATATTCTTTGGGGGAGAACCTTTTTTTGCACCTTGTCATATTTTGGTAGTTTTCTACCAGTCATCTTGCAACTGAAAGTGGGGTCCGGCTGTTTGCAGCTCAGAAGCCATTAAAGAGGCCAGGTTGGTGGAAAGGAAAGTTCGCTTTATTTCGGATGCTGGCAACGGGGGGTGAAGGAGGACTCCTGTGCAAAGGCCGACTCCCCCCACTGACAGTCAGGGGGCAAGAATTTTTATAGGCGGAGGGAGGGGCTACATGCAGAAACAGCACAGTCAACTCTGACCGTCATCTTGACATTGGTCATCGGTGGTCTGACCAGTGTCATCTTGATTGTTTTAGGTACAGTTAATCTTCAGTTCCAGGGTCGGTTTGTCCCCATTTCTTTGAGGCCTGTTCTCGGAATTGTGGCAGCTTATGTCATGGCTACAGCCTGGTCATCATGTAGTTAACTTCTTCCACCTGGTGGCGGTTTCAGTCTCTATAAGACAGCTCACAGGATATGGCTCAGAATATTATCTGTAGCCCTTAAGGAGGAACTAAATGTCCTTGACTATGCTTGATGACTAAACTATCATTATTTGGTCTCCTTGGGCTGTTTTCCTTTGTTTCTGCATTTTCTCACTTCTCTGATTAAACTTATTCTTTGGCTAAAGTTTTTCCACAAACAAAAGGCAGGCTGAGGACATGGGGGGCAAGGACAATAGGGTCCTGCTGCATTTCAATCTTATTTGTAGTTTTCCAACTAGTAGTTACCATATTACATAAATATTATTTTAATAATCAGTCTACTCCATTGCACCAACTTCAAAAACCAGTAAGAGTTATTAATGAGGAATATGTGTGTGTCTCCTTCAGTTAAGATGAGTTTCTGTGAGTATGTTTTCACTGATGAAAAGCTAACTATATTTTAAATACTTTGTTGAGTCTTGCTTACAAAAAAATACAATCTATAGTCAGACATTTCGAGCAGTCTCTCGTGGTTACATATAATAAAAACAGAACAACAGTAAATATCTTAGAGGATTATTAGAAAGTTTAAAGGATATAATATATTCAGACTAGTTAACATTGTGCTGACAATGTAACAAGGAATCAGTAAGCAGTAGCAACTAGTGTTTTTCTTAAATAACGTGGAAATCCAGCTTCTTAGCATGAAACACTAAATTCCTAGCAATAATCACATAGCCCAACATAAAAGTATCCCTCAGTAAATCATTGGGCATTAACTGTACAGAAAGCATTCAGTTTTCTGTATTGCACTGAAAGTTTAAAAATCCACCCCCATTCTGGTTTTGACTATTCTTTTTACTCACCCTTTGCAACTTTCAACAAAAATGCAAAAAGTAAAAAATTATACATAAGAGTACTGCTGGAATCTGAAATAGCTTATCATTCACTATTTCACATCTGGAACTAAATGCAGAACCATTTAATGACTGATGTATAGGTTCATTCTTTCCCCACTGCCCACCCCTTGGGTACAACTGCCTACCTCTACAGAGGATTCTCTCCAGCCTTCTCAAACATCTTCTCTATGAATCAATGTTAAAAACTTAATGTCTAGGAAACAAGACAGGATAAAAATATATGTGTGCATACGAGTGAGCATGCATGTAGCTGAGTACATGTGTGTGCAGATGGGGGCGGGGTGGGGTGTCGGGGCGAAGGGAGCTGTACTAGGCAAGTGGAAGTGGATGGGTTGCATCCTGTAATCTTACATTGTGCAATACAAAAGGGGAAAAACGGTATAGGCAGGGACTAGATATAGAAAGAACCCTGGTAGCTAGTTCAGACTTAAGTCTGTAGTATTGTTTTTGTTGTTACTTTAGTTTTCCATGTGCCATTAATTCAATTCAGAATCTCAGGAATAAGGCAGTGAGCAAAGGTCAAAAATCTCACCTCAATCCAACAGAAATGTACTGGATACATTTCTGAAGGAAAAACTCTAGAAATTTGACAATAAAGCATGCATAGTTATATGAATGACCAAAAAGAGAATTCCACTAACAATGTAGGCAAATGTCACACTTCGTGTCTCTTTGGATAAGCCATGTCGTTTCAGGTTGATTGAAAAAAGGAAGTAAAACCAATTGGAGGATTATGGAAAGTACAGCAAAATAAAGGAAAGGGAATACTATCTTGGAGCATGAGGAAGAATGCAAATTTCTGCATTATTCAACTAAATAAATAATAATAGACTTAAATTGCAGGCAATTGAGCAATACACGGAAAGAAATGTTTATTCTATTTTGCCTTAATCCAAATAGGCTATAATGTATCCAACAAGAATTATACCTAGGTCCAATAAATTTAAGCAAAATTTAAAAGAATTAATATAAAGGGAAAACAAAATCAGAATTACAGTGGAAGCAAAAACAAACCCTAAAGTTCATCATGAGGACGTCCATGTTTCCTAGAGCAAATATACACCAAAATAGATTAAACAATGATTATGAGGTAAAAACAAACTAGTTTCTAGAGAAGCGTAATTATCTCTAAGTCTAGAGAAACGTTTCCCCAGAGGTCATTATTGTTAATAGTAATAATTACTGGATTTAAGTATTTTTTACCTGTGAGGTCCCTATAGCAAGAACTTTTCATAGATAGACATTTATAGAAAGAAAGAGATACACATGCATACATAGATATCTACATATATGTAATGGAATCCCCAAAACTACCCTGTTAAGGAAGTATTTTCACCACATTATAGATGCTATTAAAAAAAAAGCAGTGAGAACCAACAAGAAACTGTATACGGCTACAATAATTAAAAGAGTATGATTTAGGGTTAACATACAGATGAATGGGCAAACATATATATCCATTGAAAAAACATATGACAAAGAAAGGATCACAATGAATGATTAAAAGACTAATTATTAGTAGTAATGTTGGGGATACCAAAGCCCTCTCATACTATGTACCAAAATAACTCCCTGGTAAATTAGAGCAAGGATATTTAAAGTGTAAAAATGTAGAAAGCAAAGAAAATACCATCTTTCATCTTAGATCGTCAGGGACTTTTTAGGCCTAGAAGAAGGATACATTTGAATTTTCAAACAAGTCAAAAATAATCACCATAGGTAGTTTTTAAAAACAAAGGAAAATGTGACGGTACAACCATAATTTGTAATACATATTAGTAAGAACATGTCAAATGGACAAGGTTTGTTCGTTATTTTGGTTTTTGGTTAATGATAATGCTCATTGCCAACAGAAAAGCCTCTCACACATTGAAATTTGTGTAACTTTTCTGAGAATCAGTTTTTCATTATGTATCAAGACACTGAAAAGCATTTTTACTCTTTGATCTAGTAACTGCATTTCTATAAGTCTTCCCCAAGAAAATATCCACAGTGCACACAAAGATCGATCTTGAAAGAAATTGCTCTTTGTACCATTATTTATCAGTGTGAAAATTTTAAAACAACTTGAATGTCCAATCATAATAGAAGTCTAAATAAACTTTGAATATGGTGGCATATTATACAGTTATCAAAACTGTATTTTTACAGAATGTTTAATGAGGTTAGTCATGAGTGACATAAGTGGTGATGACCAAAAATCAAGCAAAGAACCCTAAAACAACACTCTATTTGCAGCTGGATTCAGTTTTGTTTCCAGTACATGTATATCCCTAGGGCAAAACAAACTGGTAGAATTTTCAAATTCTACAACAAATTCTAAAAAATATATACAACCTCGTTTGAATTATAAGTAACTTATTTTATTCTTTATGCCTTTTTGTACTTCCAAATTTTGTACAATGAATGGCTTCTTGGCTTAGAAAAATGGAGATAGGTAGGTAAGTTGGTAGACGGATAGATAGATATAAAAGCTTAATTTATAATTATACATCAGTAAGAAAAATAATTATCTCATTTTTTAAAATAACAACATTAGCTGGTAAAATTTTAAATGAAGGAAAGTATAGATATAACAGGGATATGCAAATTGTATAAGACTAATTTCAGATGTATAATAAGACAAATTTTAGTTTATGACTTATAAAATCAACTTTATTAAATTCAAGTCATTTCAATTAAATATTTATTGGTAAACAACTATCAACTTTATTTTCAAGGCGTTAGAGTACCAAATAAGCACTATCAAGATAGAAGCAAGGTTTTGAAATGTATGTTTGCAATAGAAAAGAGCAGACAATATAATTGGCAGTGAAGCTTCTTATTTGTGAACTTACATTGAAGAGAAATGAGAAATCAAAGCCCATTAAAAGAGAGCAAAAAATAGCCAAACCATTTCCAAAGTGTGGGGTTTTTTAGTATGCAAAAATATAAGCATTTCCGGACTGATGCTGCTTTCTGTTTGAAGCCAAATAGGAAAACCTTGTTCTTGGGCATAGTTCTACAAGTGGATAGTAAAAAAACACTGGGAAATTTCCTGTGTAGACTCGGTGGTATTTTAGTTACAAAAGTTTTCTGAATAAATCCTCAGTTTTATTTCACAGTAAGACGTACATCTGTGTTCTTAGGAGCACTGTCTCTTTTGTATATGTTACTAAATCTCTGTTGCACCCAAAGTAAAATATTAACTTTCATCTGTAATTTTATAGCACATATTTGCCAGTGAAATGCATCATTTACATTATGAAAATTTAATATGACTGACATTAGCAAAATCGCTAATTAAGAGATTAGGGCATAAATACTTCAAGAAACTTGACAGTCTGTTCTATGAGGAAAATTAATTCAGAAGTCTCCTATTTGCATAAATCTCCAGGTCTCATTTTCCCAGCTGTTTGTTCCGTCAGCTGGATGGTTTGCATTTCAAAATTATTTTAACATAATCGGTGGGAAGTATACCTTTCAACTAAAAATATCATGCTCTGCAAGAAAGATTGTTAGGGGGAAAATATAAGTTCATTCAGTTTATCTCGATCTTTTTTCCTTAAGATAAGTGTTTCTAAGATAGGAACTTTAACGTTTAAGTCTTAAATTGTTAAAATATTTTTATTATTAAAAGACAGTTTGTAATTTTAGATACTCATGAAATTGAAAAGGTTGTGTCTTTTTCATCTGGAAAAATGGTAACAAGTGAAGCTTATTTTAGCAAAGCATAAAAAATACTGGAGATATGTAATTTTTATTAACCAGTTGAGCATAATAACAGAGTTTCAGATATGTACTCAGTACTGTGCTAGACAAAGGAGGTAACAATTTTAAATATGATTTAGACTAGAGCATTGTTTGTTTTAGTAATTTAGATAAGGAAAGGAGATCAGCAATTACTAGATCTTAAGACGTCTTGTTACCTGTAATATCCAAAAGGACAGCAGGAATTTGAAATCAACAGATTCCAGCCTAGAGACCCAGAAACATCGCTTGCTACCTGCCAACCTGGATCAGTCATTTTAAGGCTTCTGTATTTCAGTTACCCATCTGCAAAATGTACAGTAACTAACACAAGATTATTGCTGAAATTACTCTAAATAATGGACATGAACTGCTTTGGGGGCTGCAAAGCACTGTATAAATGCTAGTCATGGCTCAGTGTCTCTTCTCATGTTCTTAAATCTTACCCTGAAAGAATCCTAGGAGACTGTACAAATCTATGGTTTGGTCTACATGGTCATTTATGGTGTTATATGTAGAAGTTAACCCAAGCACGGCCGTGTATAAGAAAAGAGATGATCAAATATACCTACATTCACTTTCATAACTAGAAAAAGATTCACTAGGTTTTGCAAATGAGCTTCTGCCATCTTTCCTTTTACTCTTGAAATTATATTTAAGTGTAGACTCTACTTAAAGTAATTTGCTGCTGGAATAGGCATAACATTTTGATTTCTGCTTTGCTTCTAATTACATTCAAGCTCATTTTGACATTTAAGGCCAATTACATTAATCTAGATTCAGCAAGACTTTTCCATAGTAGTCTAAAATTTGACCAGTAAACAAGCTTTTCTCCCCTCTCTCTCTTTTTACTCATTTAAATGGAATGCTTGGCAACAAGCATATTTTAGGAATTAAAAAAGCAAAATAAATAATGTGGGTTCATTTTTTTTTTTTTTTTTTTTTGCGGTACGCGGGCCTCTCACTGCTGTGGCCTCTCCCGTTGCGGAGCAATGGCTCCGGACGCGCAGGCTCAGCGGCCATGGCTCATGGGCGCAGCCACTCCGCGGCATGTGGGATCTTCCCGGACCGGGGCACGAACCCATGTCCCCTGCATCGGCAGGCGGACTCTCAACCACTGCGCCACCAGGGAAGCCCAATGTGGGTTCATTTTGAAAAAAAAATAAAAGCAAAGAACTGCTCGGCCTTTCTTGCCAACATAAAAGGCAGTCACAGAATTAATTGAAACCACCAGTTTCAACTTTATTTCTTTCTAAATCACAAGGAATAAGGCACAATCATTTTACAGAGAAATTAATATTTTAATGTTTCACTTCTGTTAACAACAAGGGTAGTTGATTTCAACAGATCTCAAATTTCAAAAGAGCTCGTATATGGAGAGAGATAGCTCCAAAAACTTTGTCACACAGAAGTCACTAGTAACTAAACTCTTCAGAACTCTCCAGGCCCTACAAGAAGTTTCAGTCAGTCTTCCATTGCGTTTTAAGATTCCAGTATATGTGATGGCTTAGAGCACATACAGCTCGTGTTTTAGTTAGCCCCTACTTTCAGTCCACTTGCTAACACCACGATTTTTACTGTTTATTCAATAAATTCTCTTATCCTTGACAGCACTCACTAAAAGTCAATTTATAGTATCTGTTAGTATCAAAACATTTAGTGTAACCTTATTCTATAGTTTTTATAGTGAAAGTATAGTCGAGGAAAATAGACCAGATAGTATATTGTTTAAAAACTAAGTTTTCTAATTGACTGCCAGTACCAATTGAGAGCATAGAACAGTAGACACCTACAGCTAGATGATATCTTAGGAATCACTTAGTTCAAAGATGAAATAAAATGATGCCATAAAAAGCACTGTCACACTTTCATGTATCTAAAGGAAATATCTTCTTAAAAATATAATTTATCATATATTATTTTGAGCTTTACAAAAATGAAATCACACTGTATATGATGTAAAAACTTCAAGTCATAAGAACTATACAAGAATTCTGAAATTTTAACTAGCGTAATTGAAGTTGTTTTTCCTTGGGACAGATTTTTAAATCACTATTTAAAATATTATTTGGGAATTCCCTAGTAGTCCAGTGGTTAGGGCTCCACGCTTCCACTACAGGGGGCACGGGTTCTGTTCCTGGTCGGGGAACTAGATCCCACAAGCCACACAGTGCAGCCAAAAAACCGAACAAAAAACCAACTATTATCTGTATAGCCCTTTAATGTTTATAATAAAGTATTCACACACGCTTTATTTTGATTCTTAAAACAGTCTTCAGAGAGTGATAACGTGATGGCACATTTGAGGAGGATTGGTGTCAGGCTGGCCGCATGCTTTACCCAGAGCCGCTAAGCCAGTCAGCGATTTAACCCCAAACTCAGGCCCTGTGACAGCAGAGATGAACACTTGGTTCTTTACGTCCCTGCACTACAGCTCACAGAGGGCCAGGGTCTTTATCGTCAGCTCATTCAACCTCTATCTTAAACTGCTCTCCTTTGGCTCTGCTTTCTGAGAAGGGCATCTCTTGAGAGTGAAGGCAGAGATGCAGTGGGTGAGGTTAGATCAGATGAGAAGTTTTGAAAAGCTCATGGCTGAGGTTTGCTGGGCAGTGTTGAGATGTCTTTGGAGGCCAGGGTGGAAGGGAGCCCGTCTCCATATGGAACCAGTGGAGGGGCTGGAGAGGTGCAGACATGAAGAGTCAGATTCACCTAGGAGTTGGCATGTTTCCTGAGAGTTTGGCAAAAAGGGAAGATGGAGTTTGGAGAACTGAGAAGAGTGTATTTGAATTGATAGGCCATGAAATTCCATCTAAACCAGACAGGGAGAAATTTGAAGTAAAGAAATGGCTATTGCCAATGGATTTAACATTACAGCACTATGGTTTTACTCCAGATTTCAAATCCACAGTATTTGTATTTATGGACACCTTAGTTTAGCCACGGTAAGTGGTGACTCTTAGAGCTTTTATTTACTGTAGGTTTTTAAATGCATCTAATGTCATTTTTATTGGTTTTTCCCAACCCCTAATTCTCCATAAGACCTTGATCTTGTTGGTCATGATTTTGCCAACCAGTGTACTTTTTAGAAATTTAACTCCAACATTAGGTAGGTCCAAAATTTGCTATGTGTTGATGTCATTTTAAATATTGTTAGAACTTTGAATAGTTGAATAAGTTTTAAATGAAACTGTACAGCGAAATACTAAAGGATTGTGAGATCAGTGGGTTTTTCAGAAGATAAAACTCCTCTATATTTTATTCCTATTTGAATGGGAAAAAAAGAAGCAAGGAGATTGAGTAGGTGAATAATTAAGGCAATTAAAACTGAAGGAGGTGTCACTTTTGTACTCAGTGAATACCATCAAGGCAAATCTTCTGTTTTACAGCTGACTGGTAGTAAGACACAGCAGGGACACCCTCAGTAAAAAGGTTGAGCTACTATATAAGTTATCAAATGCATTTCATTTTGAAGGCAAATCTTTTGTAGTGAAAGAGTTCTGGAAACCAGCTAAAGATAGGTAAGATAGATGCAAATTATATTGTAAAATGAAAGTGATATGTCAATGACCTGAGTTGTATTCTTCACCACATTTAAAAAATTTTAATGTCTATATTTTTAAAGTAAATTCATGTTTTACATGTGTTTTAATACACAGTAAAAAACATACATTAAGTATAAGGTAATTTTTATGTCCACCAAAAACCCATACACGAATGTTCATAGGAGCATTCTTTATAATAGCCAAAAAGTGGAAACAACCCAAATATCCATCAGCTGATGAGTAGATAAAATGTGGTATATCCATCTGATGAAACATAATTTGGCAATAAAAGGGAACGAAGTGCTGATACAGACTACAGCATGGATGAACCCTGACCTCATGTTATATGATTCCATTTATAGAACATGTTCACAGTAGACAGACCCATGGGGACATAAAGCGTATTTGGTTGCTGAAGGCTGGAGGACAGAAGGATGGGGAGTGACTGCTATGGGTACATAGTTTTGGGGGATGATGAAAAAGTTCGTAGGTAGTAGTGATGTTGCACAACTGTGAAAAAACAAAACCACTAAATTGTCTACTTCAAAAGGTGAATTTTATGGTATATAAACCATATCTCAACAAAGCTGTTACTTTAAAAAGTTCAAAAAAAAGAATATTTACCCCCTTCCCTAGTTCCTCAGTCCTTCCCATTCCAGTCCTCAGAGTTCCAAGTTTATTGTATAGGCTTTCAAGCATTTTTACGCACACAAAACATATCTAGATATGTATATTACAAGTAGAATCATACTGCATATTCTGCTCTCTCTCTGTTAACGAAAACCTAGATGTTTACTCACCTACTTTTTGAAATATGTAATTTCCTTAACCTAAATTGATATCCACACATACTAAAAACCAAAACATGCTTTGGGTCATCAAGTTATCAAAGAGCATCCATGATATATATTTTTTAAAGGCTAAGAACTACTTTACAAGGTCTAGACAAGAACTTTCAGCCTGTTATTTCAACATAGGAGAATACCCTTGCTTTGCTTTCACCTAACTCCAAGAAGATCTATCAGAAAGAGATTTGGCATCCGAAATGGGGCCTTGAGAGAGAGAGAAGGATGTCCTGTCATTGAGGAACCAGCCAACTCTATGGTGTGGGCCCTCGGCGGCCCTGGTGGAAGCGTGGTCCCAAGGATGCTGTTCACCCCACCTGGGATCAATGGTTAAGGGGTGCTAACTGGAACAAAAGAGAAGCTGCAAAAATACTTGTTTATTCCCATTCCTCCCCATTTTGATGATCTTATTTTTATTCAAGTCTCCCAATCTCAGTTTATGGCAGGAAAGTACAGCACCAAAATGTAAGGCCACTAAGAGGGAAACTACAATATTAGATGCTTTGGTAGGAACATTAAGGAATATTGGGGATAAATGTGGAACTGAGACCTGAGCCAAGGGTGGCTTTAGCAGGGTTTCCTGGCAGATTGGACGTAGGATGTGAGGAAATGAGAAGGACCAGAGAGATGTCTATGAGGTCCTTGGCCTGAGTAACTTGAAGAATGGATTTGTCATTTTCCAAGATGGGAAGAAGTGTAGGAGGAACAGGTTTAGGGAGCAGGGCATGAAGACTTTGATTTGGGACATCTAATGTTTGAGATCCCTGTTAGATAGACACCCAAGGGGAGATATGGAGTTGATTCTGGATGTAGGGCTGGATATACAGATGTGGGTGTCATCACTACGTAGACCGTATTTAAAGGGATTATAATGGATGAGATCAACCAGTTAGTGAGTGTTAAGAGACAAGAAAGAGATCTGAGGACCAAGCCCCGAGGCTCTGCAACATTTAGAGATTCGGAAATTGAGGAGAAACCAGCAAAAGATCCTGAGAAGGGCTGGTGCTGAATTGAGTGGCCCTACAGTGAGGTGCTTAGACCCTTCAGTGATCCAAGACCTTGTTCTCTGCTCTTAGATGTGTTTTCTCCTGCGTCATCCCTGGAACAGCTCACTTCCTCACACTCTGGTCTTATGGCTTTCACCTTCTACCCTGGTTCACGCCCTTCCCTTTGCTCCCACATACCCAAGGAATACATCACACTATGATTAGAAAGAGGTACTCATCAGGCTAATGATTTTCAATACCTTCCTTCTCCATTCAGGGAGCATCACTGCAGTCTCTTTAGTCAGTGCATTTCTTTCCCACTTTACTTCTGTTCGTTCAGAGATGTTCCTTCCTTGGAATATCAATGTGCTTATAATTACATCTCTGACTTTGTCATGACCCCTTCTTGCGCCTACCAGACGCATAGCCAGTCTCCATTTATTCGTTCACCTCCAGGTCCTACTGCTAACAGTGTGATTTTTCACTGTAGCTTCCACTTGAAATTCATTAGAGATTTTTTTTAACATCTTTATTGGAGTATCATTGCTTTACAATGGTGTGTTAGTTTCTGCTTTATAACAAAGTGAATCAGCTATATGTATACATATATCCCCATATCTCGTCCCTCTTGTGTCTCCCTCCCTCCCATCCTCCCTATCCCACCCCTCTAGGTGGACACAAAGCACCGAGCTGATCTCCCTGTGCTATGCGACTGCTTCCCATTAGCTATCTGTTTTACATTTGGTAGTGTATATAAGTCCATGCCACTCTCTCACTTCGTCCCAGCTTACCCTTCCCCCTCCCTGTGTCCTTAAGTCCATTCTCTATGTCTGCGTCTTTATTCCTATCCTGCCCCTATGTTGTTCAGAACCTTTTTTTTTTTTTTTTTAGATTCCATATATGTGTGTTAGCATATGTCATTTGTTTTTCTCTTTCTGACTTCCTTCACTCTGTCTGACAGTCCATTAGAGATGCTTTTGATTGATTTTGTTCTACCCTGATGGGGCAGAGTTGTTTGTTCCAGATCACGTCCTATGCAGCTGGGCCATTCTCAGGTTAACTGCTCATCCCCGATTCAATTAGCTGCAGCCAGGCACCTGCAGCGTGAACAGAGCCTGACCTGCATAGGGGTGTTTAATATGTGATTATGTCATTAGACACAGAAAAGAAAAAGCACTTGTAAATGCAGTCTTTACCCCTATTTACATCTGTAGGATTGGGCTTTGGGGGTAAAATAGCAAAAATCACAGACCTTCTGTCCCGAAAACCTACAGAAACAAATAAAACAATTAATTATCAGCCTGGAAAACATTATACCAGCAGTAACCACACAAAGAAAAGGCCACAATTTCATACCATTATCTTGGAATAGCAGCTAGTAGGAAAGATGGAGGGAGGAAGAGAGAGAGAGAATCAGAGGGAGAGGATGAACACTCTAGGCTCATGCCTGAAGCCTGTTTTCCAGAAGTTGAGAAGAAATTACATTGGAAAAGCAAATCGTAAAATATGTTCTCATCTCCCTCAATTTGAGAGCCTCAGGCCGTGGGGATGTTCAGAGCCCTGGAAAAGACATCAAGAATCTCCCACAGGTGTAGATGTGATTGATACACCCCATTTTACCAGAGGCAACATAAACTTGTAGGTTGCACCATTTTTATTTTCCCAGCTGGGAAGAAGGCTTGAGAGTGAAAGCAAAATGATCATAATTGCTGAAAAGTAGGAATCTCCCATAATAAACAAAAATTCAGCATAGTGAAAGGATGAAGAGAAAAGAAGAAAACAGAAACCAGGAGGGAACAGGAGCCCCAAGGAGAGCGTGATGGGGAGACCCAGCTGTCCTCTCCTGGTACCCAGAGGACCAAGACCAACAGAATCAACCCGTCTTTGCCCTCACCTGGAGTCAACGGAGGGCTAGTGATGCTGGAAGGAAGCCGGTGAATTAGAGGAAGTGAACACCTGTGACTGATGGGCTGGCAGCACTAAAGATTTCCAGAATCTACCCACAGTGGGGAAATATCTGGAGCCCGATATTTCAAGCATAGCTGCCCATGGCCTCAGCTAATACTTGTCTCCCTGCAAACCCCTCTCCTCATACTGAGACAGCAAAACATAGAGGAGAAAATCTAGCTGACAAATTGAAACAGGACTCTGATAATGGGCATGAGATTCTGGAATCACTTTCTGACACTATATTAGAGGGAATAAAAGATCTAGATGAGAAAGTTAAAAATGAAGGCTTTGCATTTGCAGCAACATGGATGGACCTAGAGATTATCATACTAAGCAAAGTAAATAAGCGAAAAACAAATACCATATATCATTTATATGTGGAATCTAAGGCAGACATAGAGAACAGATGTGTGGACACAGTGGGGGAAGGGAGGGTGGGATGAATTGGGAGATTAGACTTGACAGAAATACACTACCATGTGTAAAATAGATAGCTAGTGGAAACCTGCTGTATAGCGCAGGGAGCTCAGCCTGGTGGTCTGTGATGGCCTAGTTGGGTGGGATGGTGGCGGAGGGGAGGGAGGTCCAAGAGGGAGGGGATGTGTGTACGGGTATGGCTGATTCACTTTGCTGGGCGGCAGAAACTAACACAACATTGTAAAGCAATTATACGCCAATTAAAGATTAATTAATTAATTAAAATACAACACAAATGAATATAATCTATGAAACAAAAACAGACTCACAAATATAGAGAACAAACTTGTGGTTGCCAAGAGGGAGAAGGGTAAGGGAGGAATGGATTGGGAGTTCAGGATTAGCAGATGTAAACTATTACATATAGAATGGATAAACAACAAGGTCCTACTGTATAGCACAGGAAACTATATTCACATGCAGCAGAAATTAAACGCAACATTGTAAATCAACCATACTTCAATAAAATTAAAAAAAAAAAGACTTTGACAATTGTGGAGCAGGTCTAGAAGGTGATTAGTCCAAATTGAAACAGCAGTAAGAGGACTCCAAGGAAAATGTCTGAGAGTAAGAATCAGATGGTTTCTGGGTAATTGAATGCTCCAAGAAGAACATGTGTAGGAGAGGAAAAGTGGAATTTATTCTAAACAATAAGTAAAATGTGTGATAATCTGGAAGCTATTTAAGGTAGAGGAGGAAAGCATATATTTCTTTTCCCAAGGAAACAGGGAAAAAAACAATCAGAAACTCTCAACCAAAACAAAACTAAACTAAAAATTTTGTAAGAACACTGTGATTCAAATAAAGTAAATTAAACTGGGCCAGATTCTGAGAAATAAGGGGAAAGTAAGAAAACGGCCTCCACTTAACCTTGAACATTTACCTTCTAGTACCAAACATATCATAATACTGAGGCCTGAAGGAGGAAGTATTATCCTAGAACATTACCAGGATAACAGTATTACATAGCAATATTTTCATAGTCAACATATCAACTATCAATCTATTGATTATCAATGTACTGACAAGCATGGAAGACCCAATCATGACTAAAAAACAAAATGTAAATATTGTTGAACAGAAGTCACTGTCTAAGGTAGATAAATCAAGAAATACTGAATGGGGATGTGGGTAGCACCACCAGAAGTAAAAACAAAAGTGGTTAAAGGCAGTGGCTTCTGGAAAGTGGGACTGAGATACTGAAGCATATGGCCATTGCTTATTATCCGTTAAGAAACCCATCATCAGGCTTCTTTACTATGTAACTTTTTTTTTTTTTTTGCGGTACACGGGCCTCTCACTGCTGTGGCCTCTCCCGTTGCGGAGCACAGGCTCCGGACGTGCAGGCTCAGCGGCCATGGCTCACGGGCTCAGCCGCTCCGTGGCATGTGGGATCTTCCCGGACCAGGGCACAAACCCGTGTCCCCTGCATCGGCAGGAGGACTCTCAACCACTGCGCCACCAGGGAAGCCCTATGTAACATTTTTAATCATATGGTATCACCTTGAGTAAATTTTTGAAAAGTAATATTAAGAATGAGCTTAACAAGAAATGGACAGAAACTATATAAACTGAAATCTTTGTCCAGAATCTTGAGTAAAGACTTGATAAATGGATAAATGGAAAGATATGCCTTTCTTTGAGACTGGAAGATAATATCAATTTTTCTTAGATTCGTGTGATTCCAGTGAATAAAACAAGAGGATATTTTGGGGCAATTAGCATATAAAAATAAAAGAATTCTGAAAACAAAAGCTTAGGAGGAGGGGCTAGTAACTCTACCACTTATTAAAATGTACAAAGATTAGGAAGTTTGGAGATGAAATAAATAGATGGAAAAGAACAGAAAGTTTAGAAATAGAATTGAAAGTATATGAGTATTCAATGTATGATGCCAGGGATTTTTCAAATTAGTGAAGAAAAGACAGATTTTTAAAATTATATTGTGCTTAATCAACTGATCACCTATTGAAAAGAAAAATAAGATTGATTTCTGTCTTATTTCTTATACCAAAATAAATTCCATATTTAAACTGATTTAAACAGTGATTTCTGGTTCAAATGTTAAGCATAATATAAAATAAGGAAACTTATGGGTACATTTATATCTAATCTTGCAGTGAGAGAAGTCTTTTTAAGCAAAATATAAACACCTTAAATAAAAGGAATGGCAAATTAAACCACATAGAAATTTAAAATTTATTTTTGTAAAAAAATACTGTTAAAAGATAGGGAAAAATATATGGCAGATATAAGATTAATTTTCTTAATTTATAAAGAGCTGGTTGAAATCAATATGGGGAAAGTAAAGGTCAACGGGATAGGAAATGGCATAACACATGAACAGGGAGCTTGGAGAAAAGAAACAACTTCTCCAGGCCTTTGTTCATGACCCCCTTCTCCACCATTTAAATTCTACTCGTCTTCCTCATGAAAGTCAGTTGCTATCATTTTCTACAAACTATCTTGACTCACCCAAGAGGAATATATCTGTCCTTCCAACTTGCTTCTTATAGCTTTGCCATATTTCTCTTAATGCGCCGTATTTTTCATTCTTCCATTTCTTAGAGTTGGCCATGTTCATCTTTTTCTTCCACTCCTATTATAAATTTCTTAAGAAGCCATGTCTTCCTCATCTCAGTCCCCAACACATCAGGTCTTCAGGAACCACTGATAATCCATGTCCAAATAAATAATGTAAACAGGTTCTTCAAGGAATGCAGATCCTGAAGACAGTATAAGTCAGTAAGTGTATTTGATTCATATCTCAAACAGACTGTCACTGGGATTTAAATTTCCAGATAAAATCTCAACAAAACTGATAAAGTACCCCTCGTGCAGGACGCAACTTATTTTTCAGCCTGTAATAGAAGAAGTATTTCATGGCCCTACCTTTCACTGGTTTATTCATGTAAGTGACTATAAACACCAATCACGTTGTAACAGAAAGCTTTGCTCTCAGATATAATTCACAGCATCTCATAGTATGTATGCACTTTCAGGGGGCTGAGCTGGGCAGAAGTGAAACGTTGTTTCTTTTGAAACTCTGGAAAGAGTAGAGGATAACCCGATGTTCTTGGTCACATTGCTTATCTCACAGCAACAGGTTATAAACCCCTAGCTTCCTGTTCCCGAGCATTTACTGGATGCATAATAGCTGAGTATTCGTGAAAGCTAATGCCGTAGATGAAAACACATTAAGTTGGTTTCTGCCCAAGGCAGCGGAAAGGTACCCCTGAATTTTTGGCCTCTAGGTACCAAGAATAAATCTGTTGGACTTAATCACAAGCTTTCCTGTCACTTTTGGGGAAAGAAATCCATGTCCAGAAAAATTCCTTTTTTTTTTCAAAACAGGATGTTTTTCAAAACATCCTGGTAGGTGTTCTGACTCTTCCCCCTTTTACTGTAGAGTCTCTTGGATGTCCACACACTTTCACGCCGGTGACAGCTCTGTTGAAGAAGATCTGATATTTTTATGTGAATCATCTTTGGAACTTGTGTTGCTTGCATTCAGATATAATAAATATTAACTAGAAAAAAAACACAGGGAAAAAATAATTGCCCTCAATGGTAGGTTCTGGCATACTTATGAGGTTAAACGATGTGTTGAAAAATTCTCTGAAGCATTTTTAGGATGAGTTAAAGCTAGTGTTCTCTTTGGCACCCTGTCGAGGAAAGTATTATACTGTCCTTGTTGATGCCGTGTTCAAGTATCAGTAACAACATACTTCATACTTTCATTAATGAAACACTTTGTAGGATGATGATATTATAGAAAAATTAACTCAAGGAGAGGTTAAGTGTTTCACACATGGACAAAGGGTAAGAGAAAAAACTTATCTCCTAGCTCAAGATTCATTTATCAATGCATTGTTCCTTTGTTCAAACAGGCCTATTACGTGCTGAGCATTGAACATCGCACTTGTAAAAAAAAGTTAATTTACTTATCCCTAGTAAAGAAAACTGCTAAGAGAGCTTACTGCGCAATGAGGCCTGGGAAGTAGTAGATTCCAGACTTCACTGAACACAGGAAGCAATACTTGGAAAAGTACTTGCTTTGGAATCATAATGCCTGGTGCTACTTCTGTTAGTGCCACAAATTAATAGAGTGACTTTGGGATAATCATCCATCTTTAAGCCTCATTTTCCTTATCTTCAAAAAGAATGAGTCAGGGTAGGTTATCTTTAGGATCCATTTTGCCTCTAAGATACTATCAGTGTAACAGAGCTTTTATCTTGGCCTAGTCCATCTTTGTATTAGCCTGGACCTTATTTCTTGGAATCCCAATACCTAAGAATTCAATTTATGTCTTCCATTTTACTAAAGTCTGTAAAGATTTTTTTAGAGTCAATAGATTCCAATTGTCAACTTTCCCCAACATCACCATAGGTTCTCATTAAGAAACATTTATTGACCACTGACATGTACAAGATACATGAGTCAATGATGGAGATATATATTTAATGAGAAAAACATGTAGGAATGAAACTAACCAAAGATCTTTGCAGAGAGAGAATGAGTCTTTTAGCTAGGCTGGCTTTTGTTGGAATGCTCTAGTTTTAATTATTTTATTTATTTTATTTTATTTTTGATCTTGGGGTTTCTTCCATGGTCTTGACTCTGTCTTGAAAATTTTTTTTAAAAATCATGAAAAATGTGATCATCTTTATTAAGTTGCTTAGCATGGCCATATCATTTAGAAAAATTTCTTTTTTAAAGAGTCTCATGTTTTTAATATAACTGAAATAATTTGATAGATGGATACTATAAAAGTAAAATTAATGTTATTATTCTCATTTGCCTTTAGACAACTGTAATTCACTATAAAAATAAGTTGTGCTTAACAGCAAAAAAAAAAAAATACAGCAATCCGTTGGAAATGTTAAATAGTTAGCTTGCTAAAAGGGAAAAACAAGAAAGGCAATAAGCAAAGGTTCCTGAATTTTGTTCTGATTTGATCAGCAGTATTTACCACCAATAAAGCTAATTTTAATTCAGAGTAATTATTTTAGCTTTCCACATTGAATAGCTAGATATCAGGCTTTTAGAATCTTTGTTCTTAGCCCTTTCCTATCTGTCAAATGAAGGCTGTTTTTTCCCTGCTGAATCAATAATATTGAAATCAAAGTCCTCAACACCATATACTAATTCTAAGTTGCATGGAAGCCCAAGGCTAGTGTTTAATACTTCCATTCTTTTCCTCTGTAGGCATTTATGTCCATGTTCCAGATCCTTACCCAGGAAGGATGGGTTGACGTCATGGACCAAACGCTAAATGCTGTGGGACACATGTGGGCACCAGTGGTCGCCATCTATTTCATTCTGTATCACCTCTTCGCCACTCTGGTGAGTTTAGCATTTCTTTTCAATTATGTCTTACAATTCATAATGGGATGAACATCAACAGATTTTTGGCCTATTGTCAATTTCAGAATCAGAACCAAAGAACCAAGGTAGAGTAGTCCCATTGGATGAGGTCCCTTCCATTCTAAATGTATATGAGCCAAAGAACTACTTGAGGAACTAGATTTCAGATCTAAGTAAGAAGTTGTCTCCATCAAGGTCAAGTGGTTTACATGAGGGAAAACAAGATAAAACAAAATGGAAATCCCACATCCATGTACTGACTTATCCATCTCTAAGCATTCACACCCTCAGTGATTTAAGGATCAAACCAGAACTACATTATTATTTTTTTTTATCATAGAGAGACACTCTCTTCACTTTCACTGCATCCTCTTCACAGATGTAATGAAACTGAAAACAGAAGCTGGAGACCTCAGGGTGCAGTCAGTTAATTAGAAACTAGCTCAGTGTTACTACACTTTGTATGACTAAAAGAAACACATGGGGAAAAATAAAACACATGGCTGCAAATATTGTAAAAAGCGTGATAAAAACTGAATACCAAAATCCAGGAAAAATTTTCCTCTGTCACACAGACTTTCCTCTTCGATGTATTTCTATTAAAAAGAAAGGAAAAAGTTATGAAATATGGCCTATGACATACTAAGGGATGTAATCCTTAGGTCTTTCTAATGACAGATGTACATCTCCATATAATAAATTTGTACATATTTAAGAACCAAATTTAATCTCTAATATTATGCTAAGAGTTCCAAGGTAAGGACCCAGAATGTTACCCTTCATCAGGAACACAGGAAATAAAAACAACTGCTACTCTTTATTGGGTGGCAAAATTCTTTATAATTTTATTCCTAATATCTGGAACAACAAAGTTAGGTCACATTCCCACATTACAGATGATGAAACTGAGGAGTTAATTTGCCCAGTGTCACAAAGAGTGTAAATGTTAGAGCCAGAACTTTCCCAAGTCTGCCTGGTCTCAAAGCCTGGGGTCTTGCAACTATTTGTTGCTGCTTCCCTAGATTCTGAAGCTTGTCATTGTCACTGAAAATGTCTGCAGCAAATCAAACCTCTGCCCAAGTCACTAAGATAAAACAAATTACATACAGCCTCTAAGGTCCCTTCCAAATCTAAATGTCTATGAATCAAATAAATGCTGGAGAAACTACATGCATTAAACTAGAGGTCGCATTTGCTATAGGCAGAGACCTTCAAAACGATAACACGTCCATCAAAAGGTGTATGAGGATACATTGTTATGTGGCGGAAGGTCCTGGGCTCAAATAGTAGAATCACGTAGAAATAGTTTTGGCATTTTTTACATGGGGTGACTTTTAAAATATTCACAAAAGGAAAGAACACTGAGCAGTGGGAATGGAGGTCTGGCTTCTAAAGACGAATCTGGCTGCACTGGTGTTGGCAGGCACTTGGCCCTAAGGTCTTTGCATCCTCCCTGACAGGACCTCTAATCTGTGTCATTCATTTATTCATTCATTCATTCATGAACTCAACTAATGTTTATTAAGCACCTACTATGTGTTTAAGTTGGAGACTATTGATCATGGGTTAAATGCAGGATAGATGGTTGAAATCATCTACGTATGGGAATAATCTGTCTGATTGTTGTTCTGTTAAAACAATATAATCTTCTGCTCTCCTCACTGCAGATTTTTCACACTTAAAGATTTGATTCTTAAGTCAGAGACTAACACAATATGTAAGCAGGAAGAAAAATGATCTAGCCTAGTAAATTATTTAGCAAAGTAATTTTTTTTCAAGTGGATTTCTACAGGGATCACTAATATAATGAAATAAAGTATTAAATCTGGTAATAGACTTCTTGGGCATTCTAAATTTTCCTTATTGGGCCAAAAACATGGCATTGATTTTGGAACACTGAAGCACTTGCAAGGACTGCTGAGATTCACTTGAGCCTTTAGGAATCTACAGAGCACAGCTTGAAAACCCATATCTAATTACACACCTTCATTCTACTGATTTAAGTGTCTGCCCGAAACACTCATTGTACAGTAATTTTTTTCATTGTGGTTTTCAAAAAGTAGTTCTAAAACTGACAATTGAAATCGTTCTTTTGATCATAATTTTTTCAAATCTGTAAAGCAATTGAGAATTGAAAAGTCTACATGTCAATGAGGGCAGTCTGGTAAATATGGTGGAGTACAAGACTACAGACTTGAAGTCCAAAAACCTGGATTCAGGATCTCTCTCTGCTGGTCACTAGATGTGACTTTGGGAGAATCAGACAACTTCTCTGATCTCTGTGTTGTGTTATATCTGAAAGTGAGAATAATAAGGCCCAACACACCTAGTTTCCAAGGTTGCCATGTACATATGAGGTGAACTTGTATTTTTGAGGATGTTTTAGCCATGGTGTAAGAGGATGGTCGTAACTCTCACCAACACTGAGTTCCTTCAAGTTTAAATAAGATAGTATGAGCATTTCAAGCTATATATTAATAAATGCTAAAATGTTATTGTTATTTCAGATGTTTTTAATTTATAGAAGTAAAGTATTATTGATCAGTTTAAAGTATCATTTATGTCCAAGTCCGTCTCTCTTTTCATCTTTCCCCACGCCCCTTCTCCCAGACAATGACTATGATGAATTGGATACGAATCTGTCTTCCAGTTTTTAAATCATATTTTACTAAATTTAGCATACTATCAACTCTGAAAAGACTCATATTTTGTGTAACATTAACAAAAAAAACAACAGTTAAACTATACACATAGATTGTAAGGTGCATCCCAATTTCAGATTGTTAAAGTGTGAAGATAAATGTGCACCTTAAAAATCAATGGATTACAGTAGTTTCCCACACATATATGTATCCATTAAAAATATAGAATGTTTTTAATTTAAGGTTATCATCTACAGACATTTTATACCCTTAGCTTTTAAGATCAGTATTATTTTTCAGCTTGAGAGTACTGCTCCAGTGCACTGATGGCCATCCTTGGGGGAGATGGGAGATGCCTGGTGTGCACACTTCTCTTGCTGTTATGACCCTACTCCATGCTGAGGCCAACTTACCTTTCATCATGTGTTTCCCTCCTTACAAATCATTAGGAGTAGCAATTTTCAGAGTAAATAGTATCAAACTCTACATATGTTCTCAGTTGAGTTTTTGACCAAGTATTGTTTTTGAAATCTTTTCATCTTAATACACATAGAGCTAATTCAGTCATCAGTATATAGAGTCATATAGTAGTCCATGGGCTGAATATGCCATGTTTGCTTCTCAGTTCCCTTCCTGGTAGATATTTAGGTTGTTTTCCAATGTTTTGCTCTTATACTGTTGCAACTAATATGTTCGTACTTTGTGTCCAGTTGTGTGAGTTTCTTTGGGGTATATGCCAGAAAGTATCAATAGAATCCAGGGTCCTGGATGCTGCCCAAATGGCTCCATTGCACAGGTCTGCAAACCCACACACCAAACCTGGTCCACAGGCTTTACTTCTACAGCTTGTGAGCTAAGAATGGTTTGTGCATTTTATTTTTCTTAATTTATTTTTATTTATTTTTGGCTGTATTGGGTCTTCATTGCAGTGGCTTCTCGTTGCAGAGCACGGGCTCTAGGCACAGGGGCTTCAGTAACTGCAGAGCGCGGGCTCAGCAGTTGTGGCACATGGGCTTAGTTGCTCCGCGGCATGTGGGATCTTCCCAGACCAGGGCTCGAACCCGTGTCCCCTGCAGTGGCAGGCAGATTCTTAACCGCTGCGCCACCAGGGAAGCCCAGTTTGTGCATTTTAAATGGTTGTGTAGGTCCATACGCAATATCCTCAGTGTTGCCACTTGGCCCTCAAAGCCTAACGTATTTGCTATCTGGAACTTTAATTTGCAGACCCCCGTTCTACAGGCAAACTGCACTAATTTACAGTCCCACATGCAGTGGTTGAGAATTCCTGTGTTCTTACATTCTCATGTATACTGGATATTGTTAGACTTTTAAGATTTTGACAGTCTTGTGAGTTGAATGGTGATATCTCTTTGCCTTAACTTGCGTTTTGGGGGTTTCCATGGTTATTAATAAGGGAGCACCTCTTAGTATGTTTATTGGCTGTCTTCTTTGTGACTCACCCAATCGTGTGCTTTCTCTCTTTTCCTAAAAGCTAGTTTGTCTTTCTTAAATTCGTTGTTGTAGTGCTACATAGATTCTGGATATTATCCATTAACTACTATATATGTCGCAAATATCCTCTCTCAGGTAATATTTTATTATTCCAATTTGTCTGTGATGGCTTTTGACATTATATTTTGATGTGGCCAGAACTATCAGTTTTTCACTTATGGTCAACATTTAATTTGGACTCATGTTTAAGAAATTCTTTCCCACCCTGAAGTAATAAAAATATTCTCCCCTATCTTCTTATAATTATTTTAAATTTTTGCCTTTCATCTTTAGATCTTTAACCCGTCTCAACTTACTGTTTATATATAGTATAAGTTGGATGAAATGCATTACTTAAACAAAACAAATCAATTTTTCTCATCCAGATTTATGTGACATTTTTAAAACTTTGAGATGTGTAGTTGGTTTCATCTACAAAGCAAAGAGGTCAATTCAGATTTCCTAATTTATAAATAATTTTTTTAAATGAGAAGTAATTAATTCAGTGAAAGAAAACACTATAACTAAATTTTCAAAACTGCAAGTGTTACTTCTGTACTACCCAAAAAGTCTAGGGACTGAAGTCACTTCCCCAGGTCACTGGAGATTTTGCTTAAACATTATCGACAATTGCTTTATTATCCTGTATGTCCTCAGACTGTCAGTCACTATCATGAACTCTATCAAGTTAGCCTAATTCGATTCAGCACAGTTTTACTGAGTCTCAACTACTCTGTATAAGTACTAACCTATGTATAAGGCCATAGTGGGAAAGGGCTTAATCTCTGTCCTCTCTGAGCCTAAACTAGTACAGAAGTTGGACTGGTAAACACAAACACACAGATAAAAGCTGTGATTCAAGACCTAATGATACAAGTGATAAGAGGCACGAGGGCATGCTGTTGCTTGCAGTGTGATCGATGCATATGATAAACATTTGCTTCCCAATCATTCCAGGTCAACCTGATCTGAAATTCTTAAAATATTGGCAGGAAAACAGCTGGAGATGGTTTGTGGACCAACATACAAATGTGTGTGAAGGTGATAAGCCTGTGTTACATATGCATCGCATAACCTTCAAAACTGAACATTTAGAAGTTAAAATCTCTATTCCATAAGTCTGTCTTTAGGCTTGGATTTAGCTTTAAAAGAGCATTTTTGTTAAATGTATGAGTTTTTAATTTTTTTGTAAAATACTACAAAAGATTTTAACCCAAATTGGAAAAAATTTTTAAAAGTCCACTTAAATATACAAGCTCTGATTTGATTTTTACCCACGCAGGCCGGTGGTGCCACACAGCCTGGGGAGCTCCTGATTTAGTCTTCTCAGGGACAAACAGGCATGTGCCAAGCAGAAAAAACAAGAAATGCTCGGCTGCAGTTTGTTCTGGAATAAGAAACAGCAGGCCATTCCATCGCCCCCTGGGGCCACCAGTTTGTCAGCCCACAATGAAAATCAGGCTTAAGTGTATAGCAAATGCATATTTATAGCCATTATCTACTGTTCCTGTAAAATGTCTCTCTCATTCGCCAGGTGTATATTCTGTATTTCTGTCCTGACTGATTGCAGTTTTGCCAAATGCTTATGAAATCTATCTTTTCCCCCACTTTTGCCAATGATTTGGGGATAAGAACGATAAAGACAAGCAGTTGAAAGACTCTTTTTTTTCTTTCAGTGTTTTCCCCTTTATTATTGTTTCAAAGGAAAGCCCTGTGATGGGAATACCGAGAGAAAATGTAATTAAGCATTCATTGTGTATAGTCTTTTTGTTACCTTTGAAGTGCTTACATTAACACAGCAATCTCTTGATTTTGCTTCTGTAGCAGCAGCTTTCAGAAAATAGTCGTATTTTGCTGACAAAAATGGGCATTCCAGAATGTAAATTAAATAACTTGATTTTATAGAATTCATTTAAATGTGCATCAGTGGTGAGCATTTCCCATTTTACATTGCTCTGATTACACTTGACTTTTTGTTGACCTATATGAAAAATGAAATTGTTTCTAACTACAGCCTGCAAGACAGCTTAGGAGAGTGTGATTATAAATGGTAAAAAGGAAAAGAAAACCACAAGATGATGAGGTATTGACCAGATTCCTGCTGTGCTTCTACTGTATCCTTGAAAATAATGTTAAAAATAGAAATTATTAATAAAGTTCACAGTAGAGAAAGAAATAAGATTAAAGGTGACATTTCAGTTAAAGGGCTATCTTTAAGCTATATAAAAAGGAAAAGAAAATAATAAGAGGAAACTTTAGAAGAGAAATGGAAATGAAAAAGGAAAGGTGGATAGGGTGGGTGCAGGACTATATGCAGAGTTGGAAAGAATGCACAACAGGATTGGAAGCTACAGAGATAGAAATTCTCAATCAAGAAGACCCATTCTAAGATGGTAAAGCCACCCTCTTGAGAAAATACACCATAACTTTCAGCAGCCTGAATCATGCTAACCTAGCTTCTCCCTTCAGTAGACAGAATGAGAACCCTTGTGTGTTGCACAGAGGGGTTGTGTCACAACAAAATTGGAGGAAATAATGATGCTGGGGAACACACTGCTTCAGTCATTTATTGAATTTCATTGAAATGCATTATGGTTAAATGGAAGAAAACCAAGTTAATTATCTGTGGTTAAAGGTATCAAACTTAAACATAGCAAATACGTTAGCTCAGGTGAATCTGGCTTTTTCAGGAGTGAGAGGAGAAGTTAGAGGAGAAGAGAGGTCGTGAGGAATCACAATGGCTGAACGCCTCCTACCACATGCGGTGGGAGCCATATTGAACCTGGAGACATTGGTTTTGAAACCCACTAAGCTGGAAGGTCAGCACCCCACCAAGCAGTAGCTACCCCATTCATAAAAATTCTAGGAAGGAGACTTGCCAGGCTTGCAGAGATCTGATTTTCCACACCAAATGCATTGTCAATGCCAAAAATATCTTGAGAATGGGTGTTGTAATCTGAGAAAAATAAAGAATTAGATACCTGGACTATCTTAATAGCTATTCTCGACTTTTACATTGAAATCAGTGATTCATGATGTATCAATATTGATCACAAAATAAGGAAGTGGATGTATTACATCCATTGTATATTGCATGATAGAGCAAATACGTGTGTTGCATATTAATATAATGCAGTGTTATAGATCTGTTAAAAGTGGCAAGTAGCCAGTGCATGAAAATATAAATATGAATTTCTTGTTTTAAAGCATTGCACATACTAAATACCGCTGTGTTGAGAGTATATGTGTGCTTTATTTAACAAAGCTCAAGAGGAAATGAAAGGATATATCATTAGCCATTTTTCCCCTGAAATTACATCTTTACGAAAAAATAGTGATTTAGAATTCCATGCCCCATTATAAATTTAAATATTATATAAATTATGAAAGATAAACAATGCACACAATGGGTTGACTGTGTAATTTAGAACCAGCAAAGCATAAAGGTAAAAGGGTTTCATGCAAATGATGAAGCTCTTGTGATTCAATGTGACAAATCCCTGTAAAAATCCTTTTGTTATATCAGTAGCATTTAATATAAAACTGTGAACCTCATTTAATGGCTATGAAAAGCCTTTTGGCACAGTACGGATGGTACTGGTAGTAGGCAGACATTGGCTGAAAATAAGACTCAGACGTCAACGTAATGGGTTCAGGTTAACGAGCATTACCTCAGCTTTCTATAAAAACAGAACAAACAACAGCAACAACAAAAAGCAACACTGAGAGGATTGAGGAATAGTTCTTGCTTTCAGAATTAGGATCTGTCCCCCACTCCCATTAATATGGGGGATGGGGGGAGAAATGGCTGACACCCAAGTCAGCCTGCGAGCTCAAGTCCAAGTCCGCACAGCACTGGTTTGTAGGAAAATAATGTCTCACTGACAGTGTAAATTAAATATGATGGAAACCAAGCTGCCACCCTCCCTTCACTTCTGTTTCTTTGTCACGGTGGTTATTGCCAACTTATTAGAGTCTGAGAAAAAAACTACAAAGTAATTCTCACCTCCTGGCAATCAGCTGCAGACCTAGCCTCCCCGGCATCTTCTATTTCCACTCCAGAGAAACATCAAAGCCAGACCCCAAGTGCCAAGTCCTCACTTTAGCACAGGGCCCTACTCGTCAGGAACACGGTGACAAGGATCCATAAACGTCCGTGTCCACACAGAGTTTCAAGGAAACTCGAACTCCACACACATTTTTAAATACGGTTTCTGTTTTTGCCATCACGTCTTCATGTTAACTAAGCAGGAAAGGCTGAACATTCAGATAGTGAATGAACCTAGGTTTAATGAAGTTTAAAGCAAACTTTAAACATTCCCATATATTGTGCTTAAATTTGTTACCAAAACCCTCCCCAAGAGCTTGTCTCAACGCTGTTAGCGAGGGGCTTTCTACCTGCAAAGCCCCTTCAGCAAAGCCAAAGTGTTTCCTTTTTGAGTCTTGCCTTCTCTCTACCATGAAAATCAAACTCTTATCTCCATGAAAAAGAGAATGTGCAGCTAGAATCCCCCATCTATTTCTCTGTCCTTCTGCCCTGAGGGTAGCTTTTTCCTCTTTCCTCCAAAAAGGAGGTATAAAATGTACTGTTTTTTAAATTAAGGTAACAAAACATTACATATTTAATAACTTTTGTCAAACTGCACTTAACAGGATCCCGTTACTATTTCAATGAGCCAGCTTAAAATAACTGCATTACCTGCATAAAAAACCAGAACATCTGAAAGGAAAATTTTACCAGAGAAGAAAAGAACGCCATCATTCTGTGATTATTGCAACCTCCCTCTCACACCTCCCGACCTCCCTTGGTGGCATTTGGGCAAACTGCCAGCCCCCAGGCCTACCTCTCAGGCTCCCCCAGCCTCCTTCCAGGCATCCATGCTCTGGCCATACTCACCTGCTCACCAGGTCCCTAGTTAGCCCCATACTCCCAAGGCCCTGTCTTCCCTCATGCCACCTGGAAAGACTTTCTCACAATTCCCTTCCTGCCAGAAACCTCCTTCTCCTTGGTATCTTGCTATCCTGGTAGCACCTGGCTGGACTCATGACCAGCCCCTCATGATCTTAGATGAGCAGCGTTCAGAAGAGGCACCCAGACACATCGGCCCAGCTCAGCTCTGAGAAGTCGGAGTGCTCAGGTGGCACAGGACCAAACCTGGGATACCCTGGTTGAGTTTAGTTTCTGGTTGTCAGTCTTCACACACGTGTGCCCCCGCTCCAAGCCCCTGCTCCCATGTTCCTTCACATCCCTGCTTTCTGAGGGGAAATAAGAACGTTTTCTGGGGATGAAGCATGAGGGAGGCAGAAGGGCCCAGAGAGAGACAGGGAGGCGGTGCATTTCGACAATGGTGGCACGTCACACCATCGTTGGTGTGTTGACAACCAAGACCTGCAACCACTTCTTGTCTGAACTTGATGGGGAGAGAGCCTTGCTAGGGGCCGACACGGATGAGGGGCAGCCCACAGAGAGCTGTGTAGCTGCCTGAGAGGTCTAGGTAGAGAGAGTCTGAAAGATCCCCCCCAAAAAAAACAGTCTCCCTTAGCCTCCACCTGGAATGGCAGAACTTCCAAACTTCCTTGAGAGTTGAAAGCCACTGAGTAAGAAGAACACTACTGCTAGAACAAGGGCCCAAATTAGAGACCAGATAGAGAGTAGAGGGGATTGAATGGGTGCTCCACAAAAGTATATCCATGTCCTAACTCCCAGGCTTGTGAATGTGACCTTATTTGGGAAGATGGTCATTTCAGATGCAATTAAATTAAGGATCTTGAGATGAGATTAATCTGGATTATCCAGTTAAGCCTCAAGTCCAATAACAAGTGTCCTTATAAGAGAAGGGTGAGGACAAGATGCAGGGAGTATGAGGAAAAGACAGAGACAGAGATTGTGGAGTGAGGCTGCTGCAAGCCAGGCAATGCCTGGGGCCACGAGATGCTGGAAGAGGCAAGAAAGGATCCTCCCCTAGAGCCTTTGGAGGGAGTGTGATCCTGCCGACAGCTGAGTTTGGACTTCTGGCCTCCAGAACTGTCATAGAATGCCCCTCTGTTGTTTTAAGTCACAAAGCTAGTGCAATTTGTTGCAGCAGCCCCAGGAAACTAAAACAAGGGGTGTCACTGAGAACCAGAGATCTTAGCAGGAGCTGCAGGAACTGAGGTGGTGACCAATTCAGCAGAGAGAAAGCCCAGCGTCCCCCAAATAAGCGCCATCACTGCCCCTGATGGGGGACAGAGGACCAGTCACATGGCCACAGTGGACCAGAGGCCAATGACCATCACATCTTTGACTTTAAACCAGACCTACAAAGAAAAGGAGCATTTATTCAAATGTAACTTAAGTTTTAAAGGACAAAATTGGATTCATGTAGCAAGATTCGGTTTTCAGCCATCAACACAAATGGAGGGCTTATGGACTACATTCAACTGATACGTAAAAATATGAAGAAAACTGTTTTAGTGTTGCATATCTAAGTTTACGTCTGTGTATTTTCATATAGGCTATACCACACCCCAGGGTTCTTGTGGGAGGATTAAATGAAAAAATACTATAGCTGCAATTTGTCAAGCTATTATTATTGTAGCCATTGTATTTTACAAATGAGAGCACTGAAATTCACAGTGGGCTAGTGGTTGCTACGCAGCTGGTGACTGTCAGAGCCTATTTGCCGGCCAAGGTCTCCAACCACATTGCTCTTTTCCACCAGGCTGCCAACCCACGTCTGCTTAATTCGATTGTGAACTTCGTAGCGGTGAGCATGGTATCGCATTTATGTTCCTGACCAGGCAGTATCTGACACAGCGACAGAGTCCAATTTAATCGAATAGCATAACCTTGCTGTGGTTAAGTAGCCTGCCATCTGTCTGGTGTTGGGAGAATAATTAAAAATAAAATCTGACAATCCAGAAAACCTCCACCAAGGTAGACAAGAAAGAAAACAGTCTTATTATTGAATAGCACTAAACCAGACTGTGATGGGCATCGTGGGCAGTCCAGCAAAGTGATCGCAAAGACAGAAAGCCGTGTCACCCTTTGATACACATCCCCACAACACATCCATTCTCTCAGGATGAAAACAAGTAGTCCTCAGGCAAGAAGACTCGACGGCATCATTAGTTAAATACAGTTCCCCCTAAATTCACCTGGTAACTGGGACGGCCCTCTGTGATAGCTAATTGCCTTTACCCGAAGGAAAATAAAACTTTTCATATCTCCATGATAAATAGGTAGTTTTGCAACATGGGTCCAGGTGGCTAAGTTATAGTCCCAACTTCCCATGGAGAAGGGGAGACAGGGCACTCTTCCTGGGTTGTAAAATGATGAGACTTATTTAGCTTTTAAAAAGATCTGTATACATCTCAAAGGGACAGAATTTATAAGCATACGTTTTCAAGGAAATGCACTAAGCAAAGGGAGGGGAACTGTGGCTTTCCCTTTTTTAATCAGGGAAATTATTTTTTTCTTTTTAGATTTGTGTTGGCCCTTTCCCTGGGGAGATAGGAAAGGCTGTTAGGTTAGGACACAGAGCCAGGGCTGCTTCCAGTGCCCAGGAGAGACAGAAGTGGTGTGAGACAGCTCAGATTCACAGCGGAGCCCTTCAGGTGGCCACTCTGAGTCTGGGAGAGGAAGCAGGAGAAGGGAGTACTGAGAGTACTTTTGATGATAACGTCAAGGTCAACCTCAAGGTCACAGGACAAGGGCTAGACTTGGAGTGAACTATGAAATGTCCTGTATAGAATAATGTCTAGTTTAGAGTAAGCCTGAATATATCTGTGCCCAGATGTGCACAGTGTGGTGGACGTGGTGACATCAGTAAAAAATCTGTGGTCTAATAGAGAATAGACATGTGGTTGCCAAGGGGGAGGAGGTATGCGGGAGGGATGGATTGGGAGTTTGGGGTCAGCAGATGCAGACTATTATATACAGAATTCATAAACAACAAGGTCCTTCTGTTGTTCCTATAATACAGGGAACTATATTCAATATCCTGTAATAAACCATAATGGGAAAGTATATAAAAAAGTATATATATATATATATATATATATATATATATATATATATGTATATATATGTGTGTGTGTGTATTACTTTGCTGTACAGCAGAAATTAACACAACACTGTAAATCAACTATGCTTCAATTTAAAAAGAATTAAACAAAAGAAAAATGTATGTTCTAGACCATTCTGTATCCTCTTTAAGTTCTGGCAGGATCCCAAAGGCTGTGGCTATTCACAGGAAGAGTGCTGGCAATTGTCCTGAGCCAAACGTTGTCAAAACTCCATAGTAGTTGAGGCTTTTTTTTCCCCTTGTTATATGCTCATTAAACTTGGAAAACAGCTAGCCGTTAACTTCTGTATAATAATCTCTCTGGTGCTTAAGAGTCATGACTAAATTGCCTCGATTTTCTTACCTTTGTGCTTAACAGTCTAATAGTAACAAATGGGAATAATTTGCCAAGAGGGAAATTAAAAGGAAGAATATATATTAAGAATGAAAAAGATTATCAAATGAATGTGGTACTTCAGAGAATTCAAAGTTGAAAAGGGACTAGAAATTAAAATATTTTTAAAATTCTACTTTTTCGTTTTCTTTCTTTTACCGTATTTACCCATTCCAAATGAAGTATATGCCTTTTTTTAATTTGGGAAAATATAGTGAAATACAAAAAAAAAGGGAGGGGGAGTCCATTTTTTTCACAAAGACAGGCACCGTTAACATTTCTAAAGTACCTCCTCCTAGCATTTTCTCTATTATTTCTTTTTGTACATACTTGCACTTCTACCATATATACTCTCATTTAATATTGTAAGCATTTTTTCTACTGTTAAAATTCATGAGTGTATTAGTTATCTATTGCTATAGAACAAATTATGAACAACTTAAGAGCTTACAACAATAAACATCTATTATCTCACGTGGATTCTGCAGGTCTGGAATCTGAGACGGGCTTAGCTGGGTGTTTCTGTAGTTCAGAGTGTCCCATGAGTTTGCAGTCAAGATGTTAGCTGGGGCTTCAGTCACCTGAAGGCTTTACTAGGGCTGAAGGATCCACTTCTGAGATGGGTCAGTCACATGGCTGTGGCAGGAGGCCTCAGCTCATTGCCACATGGGCCTCTTCACAGGGACACGGCACCTGGCTTCCAGCAGAGTGTGTGATCCAAGGGGGAACGAGGTGAAAGCCACAATGACTTTTACTACCTAGCCTCATAAGTCACACACAGTCCTTTCCGTAATCTATTGGTTATACAGACCAGCCATATTCAATGTGTAAGGGGATCCACAAGACTGTGAACACCAGTGACTCACAATGCTGGAGACTAGTTACCACAATGGATTTGTAATGGCTGCATGAATTTTACAATAGAGATCGCTATAACTGTATTAGCTATTTACATAAGATTGGATATTATTTCCAGTATTTCATTATTACAAATAATCTCTCAAGCACTTTTGTACGTAAAGGTTTTCATTAGTACTTCAGGTTATTTTCTTTGAATACAGTCTTAGAAGTAAGATTGTTGAGTTATTTTTTTAAAGGTTTCTTAATTTTCATTTTAAATCAGTTTTATAAAGCAAATTAATATTTTATATTGTTTATTTCAGTTAACAGATGCAGTTCCTTTAATGTCTTTGCTATAAGTATCTTAAAATACCTATGCAGTGATTCACAACTCATGTTTAATGCATTCTATATAAGTGTATATTTTAGGTAGATATTCTATATCATATATATAATATTTTGATACTTATGGCGTGTGGGTTTTTTCATTGCTATTTAACCATTTTATAGATCCTCCTGAGTTTGTTTGTCGCTGTTATTTTGGACAACTTAGAACTTGATGAAGATCTAAAGAAGCTTAAACAAGTAAGTAATGTATGGGGGATTCTTTAAATCGGCATTAAAAAAATAAGGGCAAAACATGTGCTTACAGGTAGTATTAAAGCAGTTCAAGGTTCAAATTAAAAAAAGATAGATTTTAATAAATTAAGACAATCTGAGTTGGCAAATAATTTTCTTCTAAGTTTCTTCTAACCTTCTCTAATAACAACAAAGGAAATTTTTATTGCCCTATGATTATCCTAGGAATATTTTTATATCATTATTTTGAGTAAAATTAAGATGGACATAGTATAGTAAACTGAATTTAGATTCTCCTTCTGCCATTAAATGAAGATAGTTTGGAAATGAAATGCCACAGGGCCAGATTGCCATTTGGCATAATTACATGTAATACTCTTGATCATCATCATAAAAATATTAAGCATAAACTTGCCTGACCACTAGACATTAAAAGAGAATTTAGTCTGGGTGCCCAAAGTGGTTATAAGAAATGGGATAGAATAATTGATCAACTGTGTGCCCAGTTGTGTATGAAAATAGATTGGGTGTTATGGCATTGATAATCATGTTCCAAAAATGTAAATGTAAATGTGTGAAGATTATGTTATTGATGTTGGCAGAAAGATTACAGGTGTGATTAGCTATTCTCATAGTTTTTGTTCCATGGAAGATACTTGGCTTGAATATTTGACTCTGTCAAAGAGAAGAGACCCTTTGAGAAGCAGAATTTATAAAAGGGGGGAGCCTGGATAAATATTCTTGGCTTACCCTCCCCAGCACTGCAATAGTTGGAATTATTAACATCCCAGTGAAGATCCTATCTGGAATTTTAGGAAGGCCCTACACATTCAGAATTTTCAAGTTGGATAGAGTTGTCTATTTTTAAAAAAACGAAGACATAACCTATTTAAATTTTTGTTGTTATTTATATATCTGAAAATCCCTTTAAGCATTTCATTGTTTACTCTTGTTTATTTCCAAAGCCTATGCTTTTAACCAAGGGCAGTCAATAAGGAAAAAAGAAACAAACATATTTGATATAAAGATGCCCACTGCGAGCATAATCTGAGTGTGGTGGGCATGATTTCTTCCAGATCTTTTCAATTTGTGGCAACAGTGGTAGGTTCTTCAAATGAGGGTTGGGAAGTTCTTTATGCCATTGATGCAAATACTTCCCATGGTTTCTAGTTGTAGAAGAAATATGTAATTAGTGAGTTCAAAATTGAAATTGACCAACCATATAATTAGACACAACCAATAAATATCTCTTGCTGTATAACCACCTTAGTCCTTGCTTTACAAATCTGGTATTTATTTCAGGATTTAAATGATTTTACTCTATTTTTATTATTCCCAGAGAAGAGGATGGGGAAGATGTGAAAAAATAGTTGATTTTCTTAATGTTTCAAGTTCCAGAAAGCACTCTGTATTCCAAAGTCTGTCTTTATTCAGTTTAAACTTGTTTTTCAGTCTTTGACCCTTTCCACCAACTAGTCTGTAGGTTCTTAGAGCTACAGTCACGTTTGTGTGAGCACTGGCTCAGTGCCAGCTACTTTGTATTTTCATTTATTTAAATTTCACAGCAACCATGGGATGCAAGTATTGTTAATAGCTTCATCTTACAGGTGAGGAAACTAAGGCACGGAGAAGTAACTTGCCTAAGGTCTCACTGCTAATAAGTGGCAGAGTTAGGATTTGAACCCAGGCAATTTGGACCAAAAGCCCAGACTCAGCCTCTATGCTATATTGAGTCACATTAAAGCTGTATAAATGCCATGAGTCATGCCATTGTGGAGGCTCATTCATAAGACTGTTAGTTACTTGTTGATAAATAATGATATCTTAGGTGACAGAGATGTCATTATATTCATGAAATAACCATTGATGTGACAGGCAGTTTCTTGAGGAATGGAGGTGAATTAAGCTACCCAATCATTAAAACTATCCAAAAGGTAGATGATCTAATTAGAGGCACTGGAGTTAGGACTTTGGCAGAAGCTAAGAGCTGAGATGCTTACCATTCACTCCACATGATGGCAGACACTGGCCAAAGCACCTTTTCCCTCAGGGACCTTCTGGAGCAATGACCCTCCTTAGACACAGACATAAGGTGCTTGCAGCATATTGACATTTTAGAGAGGTCTCTAGAGACTTAATGTACTTTATTATGATTGTGGTAAAAACAATTGTGTTAAAATATACATGTTGGCGCATAGACATTTTTCAAGAGTAATAGAAACCGTGTGAGCCACTTCTAAAATGGAGACGTTAAATATGAAACACTGAACGGGGGCTATTAGAAAAAGTCGGTTCTTATGCTTGGGAGAGGGATTATGTCCCTGGAGGTGGATGGGATAGGAGACAATGGTAGAAAGCTGAATGGTACAGTGAAGAAATTAGAATGGGAGAAGAGAAAGAAGTGAAGAAGTGAACGAGGAAAACATCCAAGAGATGAAATTAAAGGAAAGAGCACAGATTATTAATCTAAGCCAATGATAAAGGGGGAGAAATGTGACCGAATGCTACATCAGATTGCTCCATGCACCAGAGCTTTTGTGAAGAAGCTCCCTGAGGCAAGCACATTCTGCAGGATCAATGGTGCTGGAACTGTATCCTTCTTAAGTAGGAACATGCTACTTATTGTTTCCCCATTATTTTCTGAAGTTGCCTCCTTGCCCTTTAAGACAGTGGTTTCCAGCCAGGGATGCTAACCCGTGGGGCTCTTCAGGAGAAACTATGGGACCAGCAGCCTTCTTTAACACTTCAGGAAACCTAAAGGGAATTGTGCATTTACCCGACTAAAATGCCTACTTCAGTACTTTTACCTGGAAATTTATGAATTCTAGGCAGCAGCACTGCTTCCCTAATGCTAATGCTCTGAAGGCTCTTCATATATGCTTTTCTTTAAGGAAAAAGAAGCAACGTTGAATTATTTATTGCTTAATAAAGGCATTTTGATAGACAGAAACTTTTTTAAAGAGAGGACTCAGAGGGCAATAATTAAAGGGCTCCTTGGGGATGACTTTGGGTAGGTTCTGATGTAAATGCTCATTCCCAGGCCACCTGTCTACATGCCATCACCAATGTTTTGCCTTTAGAGCCACTAATGTAGCTTTTCCTTTGTCACTCTCCAAAATAAATAATGCTCTGAAAAAACATGCCAATTATGCATTCACATAAAATTCATCTATTGCTTTCCTAGCAGCAATATAGCAGTGGCAGTCATTTCCTAGCTGCCATAATTTATGTGACCCCGAATCTAATTAAATAGAGACCGTGATTCTCTTTCAGCATCACCAAAACCCAATAGAGGAACTGGAGATAGATAGAGATAGAAATAGAGATATATAATGGGTTTTTACATAAGATCAGAAAATTGACTAGAAATGAGATTGTCTGTAAATGTGTAATTTGGCTGCCGAGAAGCCAAGTCAGTTCATATAGAGGCTAAAAACCCCCTTGACCTACTGCTGTCCTCTAAACAGCAGTAGGAGACAATGACCTTCATGCTCTGTGATGTAGCAAAGACACTGGAGAATGTAGGTGGAGTTTTGCAAACTTTGAAAAGGAAGAGAATTCTTGCAGCTTTAATGATTTTTGCAAATTCAGTGCAAGACAGATATAAAGGGTTTTCTTTTAAGCAATAGAAGATTCATTAAACTATGAGGGAAAAAAAAGACCCATAGAGAAGCCTCAGGGAAAAGAATCATTGAAAAGGGAAGTAGAGATAGTCTGTGTAGATTAAGTTCAAAGCTCTGCAATTAAAACTGTTACCCCAGCTCTGTATTAAGTCCCATTTGAGTCTTGTCTGGTTCAAATTTGATAATGTTTGGTCTTCTGTGATGTCCAATGCATAGTGAGGGATGGACATGTAAAGAGACTTCTCTCTCTTGTTGATTATGATTTTAACAAAACAACAAAACTCTTAGTCCTTTTAAAAATATGAGCTCCAAAAAAAAAAAAAAATATGAGCTCTGGGTTAATGTTTCTCCGTAGCCTTACCTGGGGGCTTTCATTTTCATCTCTGTCTTGTCTCCTGTATTGAAGTCATTCTGGATTTAGGGCAACAGCAAGTGGACAGACTAGCCACTCAGCTAAGCACTGTTTGCCATCTCCTGATCTGAGTCGAGCCTTCAGTCTTCTTAGTACTTTTTCCATCTCACAGGAGTGAACTCAAATGAATGTAACATGAAAGAAGGATGCAACTGTTACAATAATAAATATTCCCTATTGAAAACTACCTGGTGCCAGGCACTTCATATGCAATTACTGAATTTAATTCTAAATGTTAAAAACACAGAAACTAACATTCAGGGAGATAAATTTCTTGCCCAATTTCATATAATTTGTAAAGTGCTTAAGTTGGGATAATAAGGGCTTTCTCACCCCAATGCAGGTGACACACAACCTGCTCAGAGAATCAGTTCATTCATTCATTCTAAGGCGAGTGTCTGGCAAATGGGTTGGTTGAGATGCTTGCATTTTTGGATCAGCAGACTCTCTCCCTGTGGATGTGTAGACTGGAGGTCAAATTGTAATCAGAATATAGCTCAGTGAGCTGGGAATCAGTGTGGGGTGTGGAGAAGGAGGGTTGTGTGATTCAAATACGTAATGGCATCAGGCTAATGTCACTTGAGGTATTCCTTTTACTAGATCTCCTCATTTTTGTAATCCTGGGGTCTGAATGCCCATCCGCTGTACTCCAGATGTTGTGTTAGGGGCACCAGACATAATGATGAGCAAGATATTGTTCCTGCCTTCAAATAGCTTATGAACTGGTGGCAGAAAGTGACAACTAAACAGATACTACAAACCGTGGAGCACAAAGGAGACGCACATAACAGATGATGAAATTAGATATGTTTTCTCCCAAGTGTGGCACAGACTAAAATCTGTAATTCCCATCTAGGTGAAGGAAGTTAGAAGAAGGCAGTGTAAAGAAGCATGCTTGAGACCAAGAGAACAGCAAACTTTTTCTTTAGGCAAGAAAAAGCATAGTGGCTTTTTGGAGGCCACTAGGAGTTCACTGTGACTCAAGTATAGAGCAAGGGAGAAAATGGTGAGCTGGACAAACAAGCAGGGACCAGCAGAGGAAATGCCATGAGCAGTGCTAAGCCACTAGATATTACCCTGTGGGCATTTAAGCCAAGAGCGACATAATCTCCCCTATGTTCTATTTTTTTTTTAATCAAAGTTTAGTTACTGTACAATATTATAAGTTATAGGTGTACAATATAGTGATTCACAGTTTTTAAAGGTTATACTCCATTTATAGTTATTATAAAATATTGGCTATATTCCCCATGTTGTACAATATATCCTTGTATCTTATTCATTTTTTAGATAATAGTTTGTACCTCTTAATCCTCTACCCCTAAATTGCCCTTCCCCCTCCCTCTCCTCATTGGTAACCACTGGTTTGTTCTCTATGTCTGTGAGTCTGCTTCTTTTTTGTTATATTCACTAGTTTGCTGTAGTTTTTAGATTCCACATATAAGTGATACCATGCCTTGTTTGTCTTTCTTTGTCTGACTTATTTCACTTAGCGTAATATCCTCCAAGTCTATCCTTGTTGCTGCAGATGGCAAAATTTCATTCTTTTTTCCCCTACATTCTTCAGTTCAGAGAATGAATTGAAGGGCACCTAGGCTGAAGATAGGAGAGCCAATCCCTGAAGCAGATGGTGATTGCAGTCTCAACTAAAGGAAATAGAGATGAGGGAACGTGAAGGAGTGGTGACGTACAGAAGAGGGAATGCAGAGGGTAGGATCTTACATATTACCCGTTGAATGTAAGATGAGCAAAGGTTGGAGACAAGAGCATCACCCAGGTTTCTAGATTGCCCCAGATGTGCCAAGGCAGAGGATGCAGAAGAAGGAAGAATTTTGGGGTTGGTGTTTTTGTTTTATTTTGGGGAGTGGAGGGGTCATATTTTCCATGAGATGCCTGGGAAATATCTATGAGACAATGTCTGTGGATAGATGTAAGGGTTAAAACTTAGGCAGAGTATCAGGGCTGAGACAGATATTGGAGAGAAGCAAAAATTAACATGCAGGTGGTAAGTTAAGCCTTTAGAATCATGAGTTTACCAAGGGAAGAATGGTTCCCTGAGGAACAGCAAATGAATCCAGTGAGACAATGAGAAAGAGCCCGAAATGGGAATGAGAAGCCCAAGAGGTAGGAGGAAAGAGTAGAACGTGTGTGTCATCAAGAACAAGGCTGTGGTTCACAATCTCAAAAGACTTCAGAGAGGTCAAAGGTGGTCACCATAGCAAACAATCCTAATTACAATAGCATCAGAAAAAATAAAATACTTAGGAAAAAAATAACCAAGGAAGTGTAAGATTTCTGCCCTGAAAACTACAAAACATTGCTGAAAGAAATTACAGAAGACACAAATAAATGAAAAGACACTCTGTGTTCATGGCTTGGAGAGGATATGGAGAAATTGGAAGACTTGTGCACTTGTTGGTGGTGTAAAATGGTGCAGCCGCTATGGAAAACAGCATGAGGTTCCTCAAAAAATTAAAAATAGAAATGATCCAGCAATACCACTTCTGGGTATATATCCAAAAGAATTGAAAGTAGGATCTCATTGCAGCGTTACTCACAATAGCCAAGAGGTGGAAGCGACCAAAATGTCCATTGACAGATGAATGACTAAAGAGAATGTGGTATATACATAAAGTAGAATATTATTCATTCTGACTTGCAACAACATGGATGAACCTTGAGGACATTATGCTCAGTGAAATAAGCCAGTGACAAAATGATAAATGCTGTATGATTCCATTTATATGAGGTATCTAACGTAATCAAATTCTTAGAAACAGAAAATAGAGTGAGGGTTGAGAGGGGCAAAGAGGAGTTGTTGTTCAATGGCTATAGAGTTTTAGTTTTAAAAGATGAAAAGGTTTGAGACCTTTTGCACAACAATATGGATGTACTTAACGCTACTGAACTGTACCCTTAAAAATGACTAAGGTGATAAATGTGATGTTATGTGTTTCTGACCACAGTTTTTTTTTTTTAATTTTGATAAAAAATTGGTCACCATATTGGTAAGGTGGTGAGAGCAGGCTTAGGGATTCTGATGGTGCAGAAGCTGGGTTGCAGAAGGTGAGGAGTGATGACAGCTAAGAAAGTAAAGACGAACTGTTAACCTTTTCCTCTCAGACTTCTCATGCTCTAAGTTTCCAGACAGACCACCTGGTTACGGACTGATTCTTAATTTTTATAGCTATGTAGTAACATCATTTACTACAGTGCTACCCAACCGTTTTTTTTCCCATTGCGGTTTGCACAGAGAGTGACATTTGTACAACAGCTGGGAATCACATGCAGCTGGAGGCATCCAACACTAGGATTTCTGCTGCTCCGGGAAAAACTCAGCTGCCCAGGAGCCAAGGATCAATACCCCAAAGAAGCTATAAATCATCAGTGGCTGAGTTGGAATGTGCAGCATTTTACTCAAAGCCTTTGATGTAACCCAGCTGCACTTGAAGCCACTCTCTCAATCTTTTGGTCAGAGATGACTCTTTAGTTGTCAGTTTACATATTATTACCAATAATTTAACATAACTGAAATCTCAAAACTCATATAGCACTTGATCTGCTATTTCTGATAGAGCTTCATTGTTAGGCTTCTTTTAAAAAATAAATTCTTATGCCACATTAAGACATAACAATAAGATCTGTTTAAAGAGATGAAGTAGCTAAGACTGAGAACTATTCAGATCAGGGTTCAAGCTAATAGGTCACAACAGAAGCTAAAAATTTGAGGATATCAATTATCAGCATAAGAAAACAGCCTAGAGTGGGGAGGGACAGATAAGATGGGGGTACAAACTACCATGTATAAAATAAATAAGCTACAGGGATACGTTGTACAGCACAGGGAGTATGGCCAATATTTTATAATACCTATAAAAATGGAGTATAACCTTTAAAACTTGTGAATCACTGTGTTATATATGGAAACTTACATAATATTATAAATCACCTATACCTCAATTTTAAAAAGAAAAAGAAAAAAAAAAAAAGACAGCAGCCTAGAAATTTAGAAGTCAATGCAAAAATGGTGAGCAGCCAACTGGAATTTTGGAGTTAAACAGATACTAGTCAAGGATCTGGGAAGTCAAAACAAAACAGACCAGGTACCTGTTAGAATTGATGTCTTCCTATTACGGGTTGAATTGTGTCCCTCAAAAAGAGATACTGAAGCCCTAACTCCCAGTACCTGTGAATGTGACCTTATTTAAAAATAGGGTATTTGCAGTTGAAATCAAGTTAAGGTGAGGTCATTAGGGTGGTCCCTAATCCAATATGACTGGTGTCCTTACACAAAAAGGAGAAGAGAGACACACAGAGACAGAGACTAGAGCGATGCATGTACAAGCTAAGGAACACCTGGGGTGTGGACCGTCACCAGGAACTAGGAGAAAGTCTTGAAACAGACCCTCCCTCAGAACCTCCAGAAGGAACCAAGCCCATAGACACTTTGATTTGGGATTTTCAGCCTCCAAAACTGAGATAGTAAATTTCTGCCATTTCAAGCCACCAGTTTTGGGTACTATGTTACAGCAGCCCTTGGAAACGAATACACCCCCTGGCCTCAAAAACAAAGGACCAGGCTCTTGGCCGCCAGGAAGTAACAGAGCCGAAGATAGTGGGTGCTCTCAGGATGGCGGGCAGCTTTCACCAACCAAGAACAGCTTTCTCAACAGATGGACTGAGTTCCTTTTGCCCTTAATCAAACAAGTCCCATAATAATAAATGTTATAAATTTGTGACTTTCTTGGAAGAAGGGTTTCTCTAAGCCCTTCCAAAATTTCATTCTATGTGTGATTGACCCAAACCAGATCACTTTTAGAGGCTGTTGTTTTCAGAAACCTTGCTCTTTGCCTCATCCCCTGGTACTCAGGATGGTTAATAAGGCAGCTCAAGTCTCTCTTGACATTGAACAAACATAAAATGACGGGCCTAAGACTGTTCAAGTTTACATTGATGAGTTGTCGGTTGTGTCAGTTGTGCTAATTCAGAATTACTTTTATTACAGCTTATCACAGCACTCTACAAGATAACCTCTCAATTTTTTTTTCTCTTAAATTCTGAAGTATCTTTAATGAGAAAGGCATTCTTACAAAATCAGATGGCTCTTGACATTATTACGATTTTTTTTTTTAAGTGAGGTTTGGAGGGAAAATGTGTACAAACCAGGCAAGAGGTTTACTCTTCAGCATACCCGGTCCTCAGACCCCTGCCCAGCCATGGAGACACTATCTCACTTTGCTTTCTTTAATCACGAGAACAAAAATTTTAAACACCAACAGCGCTATTTTTTCTCAGATCCTTTCACAGGCAATGGGAAACTAGATGGTTATGGTTCTAAGAAAAAAACGTGACAATTGGTTTTCAGTTTTCTGCAGTGTCTTGCAGTCATTGAATTGCAAACAGGCTCTTTGGTAGCTGCGTTTAGACATGTTTCAGGAGTGAGGTAGTGAATTTTGTCCTCTGTGTGCCCATACACGCAACATGAGGTGTTGCCATTGCTTTGATTCCTTTGGGACTCAGGTTTCAGCAGCCCATCTGTTCTTTGTTCTGAGAAGCCCACGTACTTGTCTATTCCACCCAAAACATTTCTGCTATCTGCTTGTTCATTCAGTTCCTTCAATCTTTGAGTCCCTACTGTGTGCAAAACACTGGGCCAGGCATTAAGGAGATAAGAATAAACAGTTAAATTTTCTGCTCTCATGGAGCTTAAGGTCTAATGGAGGAGTTGGACATCAGTCAAATAATCAGAGCAGTGAATAAATATTTATAATGTGAGATGAACTTTCTGCAGAAAAGAACGGCATTTGAGTGAGGAGTTAGAAGACCTTGACCCAGATGGAGGTCAGGGAAGTGGCGAAGGAGAAAGAGACACTTGGGCTGAGTTTTGAAGGAGGGGCAGCCGTGAACTTCATGGGGGGTGTTGATAGGGAAAGGGAGGGGAGAGCATTCCAGAGAGAAAGAAACATGTTCAGCATGACCCCAGAAAAAAGTGGTGTAAAGTGAGTATAGAAAAGTAAGTGGGGCATAGACCATGCAGCACCTTGAGAAACATGCCAAGAACTTTTCCCTTGGGGACTTCCCTGGCGGTCCAGTGGTTTAGAGTCTACACTTCCAATGCAGGGGTGCAGGTTCAATCCCTGGTCAGGGAACTAAGGTCCCACATGCCACATGGCATGGCCAAGAAAAAAAGAACTTTTCCCTTTGCCCCCAGAACAATAGGAAGCCACTGCAGGCTTTTACGATGGGAGGCAGTGTGAATGGGAGAGCTGTTTGGGAAGCGAAATCAGCAGAGACTTGGTGAATGTTTAGATTTAAGGACATAAATGAGAGTCTCAAGGATGACTCCTGGTTTCAGGTTCATCTCCTTGGATGGATGATGATACCATTCACAGAACCGGGAAACATTAGCACAGAACTTTATTTGTGGGAAAAGATCATCACTCGGTCTTGGATATGTTGAGTTTGTGATGGGTTTGAGACTCAGCAGAGACACCTAATACTTGGTTGCATGTGTAGGTTTAGAGTCGAGGAGCAAGGGCTGGCTGGCTAGAGATACAAATATGGACGTTCCATATCATTCTCAGTTGTTTATCCAGTGCCTGCCATGTGCCAGGCACTGTTCTAGGCCCAAGGGGTAAGTCAGCAAAAACAACAGACAGAAATATCTGCCCTCTTTGATTCTTCAGTCCTAGTGACGCGCTCTGTACTAGTGGAAGTTGTAAATCTGGATGAGATTGTATAGGGTGGGGGGAAAGGAGATACCGCAGCCTTAAGGGAAAATAATGATGCTGGTGCTTAATGATGCCGGCGCTTTGCCTTAGGGAAACACACATAATCCATCTTTGTTTTTGTCCCATGTAAATGTTTGTTCTGTTACAAATAATCAACACTTTTTCTGTCTCAAGTTCAACCTCCCAATGGGAGAAGAATCTGATTGGTCCAGCTAGTCAACACCATTCCTTTTAGGCTGGAATTTTGTATCTCTGCCTCTCAATGCTGGTCAGCCATACAGAAAGCCATCAGCTTTGAACTGATGGGTAGATCCAGACCAAACCACAAAGTGGGCTCCCCTGAAATGTGGCTGGTTTCTTAAGACAGTCCTTTCTTCTCCTAACTCTCCACCCTGGCCTCTGCTCTGGAGGAGCTAGACCCCAAAGAAGGAGACGTGAAAGAAGAGACCAGGTCCCCTTCCCAGTTCTAGAAAGGAAGTCATACTTGTGGGGCTGGGGTGGGGTAGGGGAGCAAGGCTTGAATCACAGATGAGACTGGATTGCCCTGGACTGATGTTTTTATAACCAAAGGTGGCCAGAAAGCTATGGAACTTATCTAAGAAGGGCAACCAGTCTTTTTCTTTCTTCATAACTGAAGGTTGGTGGTTTCATTGTCGGCCTTTCCTTACATTCTACCCGCTACCGTTGCTCAGTAAGAGTCACAGTGGGAGACAGGGTATGGCTGGCATCCTCACTCACAGCCATATGACGATTGAATATTTTTTACTCTGATATTAAAAGAATGACTTAGGGGCTTCCCTGGTGGCGCAGTGGTTGAGAGTCCGCCTGCCGATGCAGGGGACACGGGTTCGTGCCCTGGTCCGGGAGGATCCCACGTGCCGCGGAGCGGCTGGGCCCGTGAGCCATGGCTGCTGGGCCTGCGCGTCCGGAGC